>NC_137514.1:9202500-9802500 GCF_041902795.1 Electrophorus electricus | reverse complement strand
GCCTGTGAATAAACACCCGTGAAATGCACCTGTAAGGTTTGCCTCATAAACTGACCTGTAAGTATAGGTGCTTGGGGTGTTTTAGTAAAGTGGATGAGTGTTTATGAAGAGTAAATATAAGTTAGGTTGGAATATAAGATACAGTTGACAGGACTTCAGACATGACCCCTGATGACTGTGCTAGTCACAAGTATTTAGGCAGTGTCTGGATCTTTTTGACTCTGTACTCCAGGACATTGATACAATGATACAACAGAGCTGAAGTTTATGGGTATTTAAATAGGTTCAACAGTATTTTGGGTGAACCATATAGGAATGACAGCCAAATGGATCTCCACATTTGAACCAGAAGATCATTTAAAGCAGAGGTTCTCATGAGTGCTTCAGTTTAGGGCAGTTAACCAAGCTGCTTCTGGTCTGCTGAGAGTACCATTCCCTCAGCACATGTCTCTCTGATTTACCCACTACCGCTCATTAATACTCCCGGGATGTGTTCAAGGTGCACAGTGTCCTCTCAGGTTCTCTCCACATACCTTGATGTTTCATTCATTTGTTTCCCTACATTTTTGATTTGAAAAGTTTGAGTTGTACTAGCAGATTATTATTTGTAGTCAGTAATTCACAGGTAATTAAAATTCACCCTTCATTAAATTTAGAGATTAATAAACTCATTTATAGTAAATGTAGTGTATGCATATTTCACAACATTTCACTCTATAGTGCACAAGCAATATCACTAGTCAAATGTACTCTGGTCAAACAGCAGATCTAGTTCATTTCTACTCTATGTTGTAAAATTGTACTTTTTGATTAGTGCTCAAAAACACTTTGTGTTGGCTGAGAAAACCACATCATTAAGGCCATCTGGTCAGAGCTGAACCCTTTCTTCAGACCGAATAGTAACCACACATCCACATTCTGTCAGGACAGACCTAACCTCTCGCCCCTTTCCTGTTTCCTTGAGCAACATTCCAGGAGCACAATGTTCTCTCTGCTTCTTTGTAAAGGTGTCAGAGTTTTCCTAGAGATATGATGCTGAAAGTATGTGAAAGCATGTGGATGTGAAAGTGTAGGGATGGTTCCACTCACCCAGACTCGGCTCAGACTGAACTGAGCTCAGCCCAGAATGAACTGAGCTTGGCCCAAACTGAACTGAATACAGCCCAGACTGTGCTCTTAAGTCTTCTTGTGCAGCTGAGCAAGGCTGATTCACAGTTACACAAAGATTTCACTGATTAGACTGTGATAAGATTCCTATTCATAGCAACACACTGACATAAACCATAAAAATTATACTGATAAAAATGAAGATTAATGGAAATCTATTTCTCTCTCTCCTGTGTAAAGGCTTGTTTAGTAAATCTCTGTTGATTTGCTGAATTAAATTTTGACAAAGAATTTCATATATACACCAGATCTACTGCACTGCCTAATACTCAACTCAGTATGTCTCCATAAGAATTGCATTAAGAAAGCTGTCCAAAGCCACCTCTTACTTTGTCAAGGATGGGGGGAATCCTATAGACTTCAGAGGGCCCTGCTTTCTCCGTGCCCCTGTACAAGAATCACGCATTTTCTCTTTGTTCTAGGAACTCACAATAAAACCCCAGCCTTGAATATTTCAGGGAAACCTCACTGCTGGTCTCAGATCAGTTTCTAAGGGACAACTCTGCTCAGTAAGGGAGGGCCAGGAAAGGGCTTGATGATTGGTCAGTAGTAATGTTTGTGGTGCTAGGGGAAATTTAATCAGGAAGCTCTGGCTCCTAATAAGCTGAGCTGGGTATGCCCTGATTGATACATTGATATGTGGCTCACAGTACACAGGAGATAACAGGGAAGCTGTCTGCCACATAGAGAAAGACCCAGCATGTTTAGGATAACTGCATGGTGTATGATCCTCGTGGTTTAAAAAAGAGGAAGTCTTATGATGACACAACACATGCTATAGCACTGGATTACTTTGGATTTGCCATGGATGAACTGGCACAAATTAATGACCTGTTTTCAGCCTTCTCCGTGAAGATGCTTTCTGGCTTCAGGTTATACCCCCCCCCCCCCCCCCCACACACACACACACACACACATTGCCCCATCACTTAATTTCCTGGGTACTTGCGTCAAAGTCTTAATGAAGCAGCCTAGGCCTGAGTAAATGGGCCTCTACACCCTGTTTGATCTGTTATCTTTTGTCATGGCAGAAGAACAGGGGCAGGGCAGGCAAGTCACTAAGCTGCTCTTGATCAACGTGCTACTGCTCTAAATCAAGACACTGGGGGAACAGATGAAGGTTTGGTATTTGGAATGAAAAAATCAGGCAGGGAAGAGAGATAAAATGAGGGAGAGAGTAAGACAGAGAGAGAAGGAGACAAGGAAAGAGAGAAGAAGAGGGAGAGAAAAGACAGAGAGATGCAACAGTTTTCCATAAACATGGCGTTTCTGACATTGTGACATTTGTGTGGTTCAGACTTTCTGAGATTAAGCTTTGTAAAGATATGCATATTTGAGAACAAAGCATCTGTGAAGGTGTTTAAAGTGCATGTTCTCTGTTTGCAGTGTCTGCGTGGTGTTTAAAGTCTCTATTATGTAGCCCTTTCACATAGATCAGTGTTTATGCTGCGGTTCTTACCTTCCTTTGACACTTTTTGATTACAAGGTCATCGTGATTGCAAGCAATCTGGGGATTCTAGTTTTCATAATCCGCCTTTGTGGCACATTTACATAAAGAAAGGAAATGTCCATGTGTCATGCAAAGCAGAGAGGCTGGTAACTCTGGTCTCAATTGGTATTAATAACAAAGATGAAATGTCAATAGTTGACATAGAACTGACATTTGCCCCCCAACCCAGAATATACTCGCTTAAGTAGATCTTTCGAATGCCCTTTATTCTCATGTATTGAATATGCAGAGGTGTTTATATGTGTGTGAGAATATTTTAAGTCCTCAATACTACACACTAAGGGGCTTTAGACCTTAATGTTATGAGGATGTAGATTATATAAACATTTTTCTTTTAGAACTTATACAAAATACACTTGGCTTTTGTGCTTCTTTATTTCAAAAGATATCCATTCCATTGTATAATGAGGTCTATCCAAAAATATGTGCGTATGTGTTTTTCTAAAATTTGGGTGTGCTTTTTATTCGGAGGTTCCTGAACTATGGTATATGTTTCCCAATTTCCTTCTAAGTGCATTTGAATAGGCTTTAAGAGTTTTACATGGTTCACAGGCACATACAGTAATGCACTGTAAGAGTGACGATGAGCTCTCCGTCTTAGAATAGAAGCTCTTAAATGTGTGTTCACACTGGTTAATCTAGTGAGTGCAGAGGTGAGGTGCATCTTTTGTGTGTGTGCGCAAGACGAGTGCTATAATTAAATACATCTGAGTCCTTTCCAACCTGGTGACATTGACTCATCATACTTCTCTATTTAAAAAGGGGCTTGTTCCTTGACACAGGTGCCCATGTGTGGAGTAGACCGCCAAATGAAATTAAATCCATTGTTACACAAGGGAGCTGTAAAAGGCTGCTTGAAAACCAGCTAGTGAGTAAAATGCAGTGAGAATGTCCTTTGGGGGCCCTAAGGTGCTAGCACAGTAGTTGATGGTTCCTTCCTTCATATAGTGCGTTCGACTGGCATTCGCAGACTTATAGATCAGCTCGTAAATCAGATTTGTAAGAGCAGTGGAACATATGGCTGGTCACACATTTTTTTTCGGTTCATAGGTTTCGCAACAGCTTCTGTTTAGTGCTGCCATTACCAGAGCCTTATATTAGGCAGAAGCTCTTCACAAGCTTGCTGGAAGCATTAACCAGTGCCATTCGTTATGCTGCAGGTTCAATCTACTGAATAATTAAACAACCTCCTTATTATACTGCCTTTACTTAAGAAATTAGACCCATAGAACGTACTAGGATGTAGGCATGCTGTTCAATTCTTTATTTCCTTTGATTAAGAGGATTTTTTTTGCGTTTTCTCCCACTCCAATCCAGTTGTTTCTGGAAATGAGCTTTATTCTTCCTTCTCATCATCACACTGCTGTTAGCTTCCTTGGGGACTACATTCTCCTTTCAGCTCTTTTCTCTGCTTTCCGTGAGACGTGACAGATGTGCATAAGAAAGAAAGAGGGTAAAAGAGAGAAAAAGGAGAAAACACCCTCCACCTGCTGAATATACGTGTACAACCGGACTGGGAAGGAGGTGCTTTTGAAGAAGTGAACCTGGGAAAGAGGCTCAGATCTTGAGGATGTCAGCCCCTGAAGCGGAGGCTCTATTTGAAGTGGATTTCTCTGGCACTGGGGATGAAGTACTGATGTGTTTGCTCAGATGGAGGTATCCCCTCCATCTGAGGTAGATGCTGCTGGGACAGCTCTGCAGTTTATGTACAGCATACACATGTAGACACACACACACACACACGCACATACACGCACACACACACACACACGCACACACACATACACACACTCATGCAAAAACACACACACAAAGACACATGCAAACCCCCTCTATCCCAAACAGCACACATGAATATATACACACACGCATGTGCAGACATGCACACACGTGGGTACTCAGATAAACAGATCTGAACATGTCCACGGCTGACTCCTGGAGGCTTTTGACATTGCAGGATCCTTTGTTAATAAACTGGAAAAACCAATTATGCACCAATGTTGCTGGACCTTAAACAAAGTGACTTCATCACAATAAGAATCATTCTGCAAACAGAATAAAATAATCACCTCATTGTAGTGTATTGTAATGCAGCCAATTCTGTCCACTTTCAAAATTCAAGAAATAAATGCTTCCCTGAAATATACTCCACTGCATTTTCACCAGTAACACCGAAATGCTCCCAACTCCTTTTCTTTTACCAAAGCCTTTTGACATTAGTTAGGAAGTGCATAAAGTGACACTCATTCAGCTGCCTCAGATTTTTTTTTTAAATAAGGGATCTCTACTCTCTTCTTCTGTTCTACTTTTGGATAATGTAAGATAGTGGCTAGTACACTATCATCTGTTACGAATACTGGCCACATTACACAAATATTTAGTGTAGTGGATGGATCTGGAAGGCACTTCAGTGGAATAAGTTTCTTTTCTATAGTAAAATCCCCATTTGGTCTCCTGATTGTACAAATAGCTTCTGGGAGTTAGAAAGAATAAGGAAATGTTGGTGGAGGCAAAAGTGAGCCTATAAAACTATTATCAACAAACTCACCTCTAACTCAATACTATCATCAACAAACTCACCTCTAACCCAATACTATCATTTATTTATTCATTTATTTATTTATTTATTTATTTGTATTTCTTCATGTGTTTTTTCATATCAATATCTGCAAATTTACAAATTATGTGTTTAGTTTCCAAAAAGATTTGTATTTCTCAATATAAGATATGCAGACCAACATGGCCAAGTTTTTTTTAAACAACAGAACTTTATTCAACTCAACTTTTTAAAATTACAGACATAGCAATGAAAGGTTGTAACAACTGTTTTCTCCTTTGCTGAATAGAGATTAAAGGAATGACTCAAGCTATATTCAATACTGAAATACTATCTCGATACTGGAAAACTATCAGTAACATCCAGAATTCTATTAGCTAAAGTTAGGATGCTAATTAGCTCATTAGAATGCAAGTACAGGATGGACCTCAGCCAATGTCAAAAACAAGCACAGCATTTAAAAGTAAACTGAAGTAGAACAGACAAGAAAGAAAAGGAATATACTGAATACAGAAAATACTGAATGAATACTGCTGGCAAATGAACGCTTGAACAGGACAGTTGTTCAAAACCACTAGCCAAAAGCTCTCAGGATGCTTACTGAACCCAATGTACCGAAGTTCCTGGCCCAGTGTCTCTGAACAATACATCGGCTTGAAAGGCTGATATTTATACAAGATTGCCATATGAAAACTGCCTGTAACCAGGTGTGCTAAACAAAAGCAGTCCAATGTTTCAAGCATCCACAGGGTAACTGATTGGCCTCAGGAGTGTGGGCTGATCCTGTTCAACAAGTGTCTGTGCTGTTTGGTGTTAACATTATTTTGTCTTTTTCCTCTATTTACTAATATTTACTTCAGGCGGTGCAAGCTACATGAAACTCAATACACTAATGGGCTAGTGCTAGTGCTAATGTAAGTCCTTACCTACAATGCTTATTGTACAATGCTTACAATAACTTGATATTTTAATGCGCTGTAGAGCACAACAATCTCTATGTAATCCTATCAGAAGTAAATGCTGTTTCACTGTCAAGGTTGTTACTTATTTTTAAGCCTGCCACATGTTTTGGAGGTGTTGCTCTGTCTGAACTGGTTCACGATTGGCCCAGTAGTATATGTGGACGTGTGTGTGTGTGTGTGTGTGTGTTCTCTCAGTTCATTAGGGGAAGCAGTGACTCAACTCAGGGCTCGAGGGGGTGGAGAAGTCATTTGTGGTGCCCCTGTTTTCCCCGTCCCTGTAATTAGTGTTTGTGTGTGTGTGTGTGTGTGTGTCTGTGTGTGTTTGTATGTTTTGTTTAGGGATGTTGCCCTCCAAAAGGCATAATCACGACCGCATTTTTAGATCACTGACTCAGAAAATGTAACTAACACTGTGTGAGTTGGCAGACCCCTTGGTTACAGTGCTGTGATCTAATGTTTAATGGTGACATGTCTGCATGGAATTATACTGGGAGAGACAGACACTGTGCCAGATGTTGCTTCCTTTTCGCCATATAGTAGACCATTTTGAATGTCAGCCATCTTAGAGAATGATTTGGCCCTCTGTAGATTTCAATACATTAACCATGATGCACCGTGATTTTGAGTATACAGACAATATACATTTCTGCATCTGAAATAAACCAAAACACAGTGCAGGTTTTTCCTGGTTTCCAAGTTTATGCAATTAATGCATTCATGAGATCGTAGTTGAGCTATGTATTGTGCAGGAAAGTATGGTCTTCCCTGGCTGAAACAGAAGAATGTTGTGGTGCAGGATGGAAAGCTAAATAGATGAAGAGAGGAAGAGAGGGGGCAGGGAAAGTGGTGGGAGTAAAGGCCAGCCTAGCTCACCCACCCCTGGAGGGAACAAAAGGTTTGTGTAACAGGTCATCATCGCAGTTGGAAAAGCTTTAGATCAGTGTTTCCCTCTTGTGCTTCTGGAACTCTGCATTTCAGCATTTGTGGGGAAGTCAACTTAGTCAACTGAGTAGATATTTTGGTGCATTAGAGCCAAAATCCCAACTGTGCAGTGCAGGAGCACTCATGGTAACTGGAGAACCTTGGACTACCGGAAAACACTAAACTACTGGAGAAATTGGACTACTGAGGAACACTGGACTACTGGGAAAACTGGACTAGGTGTAGGCTTTTCCCCATAGGCCCCTTCCAAGTCATTATAAAATCCACAGTTTCTATTGGTTAATTTATGTTCCAGTGGTATACACAATCATATTACACCAAGGTTTGAAACTGGTTTACTGAAAACTTAATGATGCTCCATATTGGTCTGCAGAAGCCTCACATTTGGATGTGAGCAGGCAAATGTTTAGCAAGTGATGAAGGCAAGACTAGTAATCAGAAGGTTGCAAGTTTGAGCTCTGAAACTGTTTGGCCCCTGAGCAAGGCCCTTAACCCTCACGAGGTGTGTTCCATCGGCATTGTAAGTCGCTTTGGATAAATGAATGCATCAGCTAAATGCAATAAATGTGTAACCTTATTATCTGAAATAAGTCATGAATCTATTTTCTCTTAGTATTTAGAACAGTTTCTATATCAGAAATAGTATTCTGTTTATTATTATTATTATTATTATTATTATTTTGCCTTTTCATTCAGCATTCAGTTGAACAAAAGAATAGAACAGGAAAGAAACTGGAGGGTGTACGTCACTGTAGCTGCTGGTACCATGTGCAGTCATACACAGAAGCACAGTACCAATAGCAATAACATCCTCTTATGTATTATTGCTTTATTGGATTCCCCAGCTGTCATCTATCTGTTTCGCATAAGGGACAACAAACACAGCAAACAGAATCAGAAATGTGAGTAATTGCCTACTGATCATGTGCTCTTGTGCTGCTGGATGTGGTCGCGTGTGCCGCTGGACATGGTCACATGTGCCACTGGAAGTGGTCATATGCTGTCAGATGTAGTCACATGTGCCACTGGACATGGTTACATGTGCCACTGGAAGTGGTCATATGCTGTCAGATGTAGTCACATGTGCTGCTGGACATGGTCACAAGTGCTACCGGACATGGTCAGATGACGCATTGGATGTGGTCACGGGTGCCACTGGACGTGATTGCGTATGCTGCATGAGGTTGTCACATGTGTCACTGGACATGGTTGCTTATGCCACAGACAGCACTATGTGAGGCTGACTTATATGCTGTGAATATGGATAAAGTGGAAGCATCTTCCATGTTCAAGGAGGGCCGGATGGAATCTAACATGACACCCTTCTTCCTGCCACCCTGGAAAGAGACTCAGTCCAGTTTCATCAAGCCTCTCTGACTCCCTGAAAAGCATTGGCATTTCATTAATATGCATCTTAGTTTTTGTGGCGAAGCATGTTTCTTCAAACGTGCTAGGGACCATAGCAGTAACCCTTTAAATGGGCTTTGGGTAACCATGGTAATTGGACATGTACTTGATATCTCTCACCTCACGCGTGTGGCTTGCTTGCTTGTTTGTGTGTGTGTGTGTGTGTGTGTGTGCTGCATTCATAGATGTCCTGTCACATCAAATCAAATCAGTATAGTACTATTCTCCATTTACAAACAATTCCACTTCCTGGAAATCACTACTGCTGTTGTCAAGCATCTGAAGCAGACATGATGAACCAGGAGAATTTGGGGCAAGGTCATTCTGACTGACAGCTGAGCTATCAGCATGACTGAGTGACCTTTCATTACATTAGCTGTGCCTGCGTTGTGGTAGGGGTCCCGTCATGGCTGCTATAGCTGCTTCAGTGCAGGACACGTCTTGCTGAGTGGTAATGCACACGCGTGTCAGAGCAGGGAGGTTACCACAGAGCGCAGGGCTTACCCTCTTCAGGTGTGTCTCAGAAAACCACTGGCATCTGCCCTTGAAGTGTTTGCCACAAGGGGGTAGGGTGCTGTATTTCTCGCCTGGTTTTAGGGGAGGGGGTTGTAGTGGGCAGTAAGGGGCCGGCTGTCGGGGAGGATACGCTCCCGTATAAATTCGATCTCGGTGCCTTCCAGTCTTCCAGGAGCGGGGGATACTCTGAGGCTGATACCAGGCAGCATGGTGAAGGGAGGGGTGGATGCAGCCAGGTGGATGCTCACCCGGCACTGCCTACACGCCTGATTCACTTCCTCTGCATTTACATTCCTATTTATCACCAGTTCATTTAATTACAACAGTAGTCTGAATATATACCTACAACTGTGTAAGATATATGAAGAGAAATACTCATTATGTTTGTATTTTAACATCACCTAGCTGATTATATATACTATTAACATATATTCTACCACGCTATGTGACTACGATTGAAATCACAGCCAAAACAACCTGACTCCCTTAGATTCATGGCCACTTATTTAAATGATGTAAATTGCATGTGCTAAATTTGGTTTGCTGTTAGTCACTGCCAGTATGCCTTCATAGGCTTTTGATGGCCAGCTCAATTGTAGACAAAACAAAGAGAAGCCAGAGTTATCACAGGCTAAGTATGCACTTCAACAACTAAAATGATTAGCCTTTATTATTAACACAAAAATTATGCCAGTGAGTCAGCAATTCAGATTGAATGAAAATATTTGTGCTTCTTTCATAAGAAACTGACAATAAATGTAAAAAAGCACCCATGTCTGTAGACTTATCGTTGTAACCATTACTGTTTTTATCCTCCTTTAGTATTACACAGTCCATTTAGTTTAAAATGGTTAACCATACTTTGCTATAGAAATGTTTTAGAAAGAGGAACATTTACACCACTCACTGGATAAGCCATTGTCTGTTGATGTTCAGACAGATTCTAAACGTATCCATTAAGGTGCTAGTCCTGAACATCATGATGACCTTTGACAATAAAGCTTGATATTTTTCATCCCACATCCTTTTTAACCAGAGTTACAGTAAACAAATAACAGGTCACATGGTTAAAAGCACTGGAATGAGATCCAAACTTGGATCTAACTACATTTGATCAATATGAAATACACAGAAGAAAACCAGTAGCTGATTTAGTACGTGAGGCATACCACCACGGCCTGTGCTGTAGCTAGTCTTCTCCATCATCATCCTGCCCCTGTGGGTTTCAGGTGTCAAATTATCCATGAAAGGTCTTGAATTTTAAATGATTGGTATTTTTCATGCATATTTTTTCACTGAAATCAGCTTAAAAGCCCTTGTATCACCAGGAGACTACAGAAGAGGGATCTGAAGCATAATGATATAGTAAACGTTGAATCTTCTAAATATATTCTTTTTGATGCTGCCAAGCTGTTATTAGTACAAAGAATGTCCACTTTTTAAAAGTTTATTTGTAGCATGGAACTTGATTCAGAAGGAAGTTGCTTTGCTGCTTCTACTTTTTATCTTGGAACATCTCTGATTGGGGTCACAAGTCACAAGAAAATGTTGTGCTTTCCATGTCAGCAAGAGTTCATGTTGCATTTGAGCAGAATACCCCTGTACCCCTTGTCATACCAGGAAAATGGAATGGTAAGGTGAATTTGTAGCTTAGTGAGTAAATTTGTAGCTTAGTTCCAGCATTGCTGGAACCCTACCAAAATAAACAAACAAGTAAACAAACAAACAAACCAGTGTATAATCTTTAAAGATACACTATTCATAAGACATAAACTGCTTTACTGGGAACTTTAGAATTTTTTAAGCCAACATGTTGTTAGAGGTTTAAACCTTTGTTTCCATGTAGTTTGATTCTATAATTCTTGGGGATTCTTGGGGAGACAGGTTTGCTAAACTGCTAATTACAGCTTCAGTGATGAAAATAACAGTTTGGAGAGAGACAGCATGCCATTACAATGGAAAAAATATATATACTTAGCTAAAGCTCTTTTCCTTTAGCAAGCACTCAGTATGCCTTTAACAGTGTGAGACTGCTGAGGATAAATTCTGAGATGAAGTATGTATGTAAGCCTGTCTGTCATGCTCTTCACTGGATCCACTGAAGTCATCTGCTGCTACATCGGTTCTCAGGAAGTTTTGTGTGTGATGCTGTCTCTCCTCCTGCTTGACATGCAGTGTGTGCACTTCCGGTTCCCTCTGGCTGGAGAAGGAAAGACAGAGAGAGTGAGAGAAAGAAGTGGGGGGTGGGGGGTAAGGCTTAGTGGTGCACACATAAGCTCATTCTTGGAAGAAGGTTCTCAAGGGAAACAACGGGTGTGACTGAGACCGAGAGTGGATCTCTCATACACAGACACAGATACACACACACACACACACACACACACACACACACACACACACACACACACACACACACAAACAATCGCACTCACACATGGGAAAGAAAAGGAATCATTGGTTCTGATTTTCAATCTAAATGCAAATGTTTGGAATGGGAGCTCATGAACAACAAAAAAAAATACAACAAACGAAAGAAAAACAAAAGAATGAGCTTTCAGAACACTTGTATCATGTATGTTTGAGTGGTGTAGCATGCATGTATATATGTATATTTCATAAGCCCATAATAAGGCCACATTGTGCTCAGTGGCAGGCTTCGCTGCTCCATTGCAGTGCACCTGTGAGCTGGGGAATGTGACTAATTTTTCCATAACCAGCTGCCGAGGTCGTCAGCACAATGCGTAAGCTGTTCCATGTGTTGTGATTGGCTGGAACCATGGTGACAAGGCAATCTACACTCAGCATGGTCATCATCAGGATTGTATCAGTGAAGCATATGGTGATGCAGTAACATCATGACAGGCATGAAGCACAATCGCATGTGTTTAGAGTCAGTCTGTCACACCTGTAAATAGAGCACCACAGCTATTATCCAAATTAATGCTGTAAATGTTATTGCTTTGATCCCCATTAACAGTTTTGTCACTTTATGAGTGAATGACTTATCCAGTTCACCTCCACGGTGGATTCTCCCTGTTCAGAATCAGTTAAAAATGACCCTTGGAAACCTCATGTTCCAGAATCTGTCTGATGTAATGTTTTTGGGTGCCAGGAAGCATGAGGTGAGATGTGACAAATCCGACAATTTGCAGCTTTTCGTCCACGCCAGAGTAGGAAAGGGCTGAGCAATGCTGTAATACATGCTTATCACTGCTCCATTTATTTAAGAGTCAAGCTTGTTGTAGTAATGTGTCTCATACCCCAGGTGGCGATGACGTTTAATTTCTTCAGCAGAAAAAGTAGTGAACGCTGGTCTTCCTCACATCGCCTTCAGCCTACCCTACCTTACACCCCCCCCCCCCCCCCGCAACATACACAAAAACACACCCATGCACTAACACACACACACACACACACACACAGTCGCCTAAGACAGGCCAATTTTCAAAGAGCACCATCCACTCACTGATTCTTGGCACGTCTGTGTGTAGGGAGAGGTGCTCTTTGGCGGAGACTCCATCTTTCTCCTCTCCTGTTGCGAGCCTTGTGACACACATAGGCAGTTGCCAGATTAATAAATAAACAGGCGAATAATTGCCGCCAATTAAATATTGAAATGAAGCAGTTGTTTACAGAGAAACGCTGGAGCTACAAATTGAGGTATTAAGCTCCAGTATGAAACAGCATGTGATCTCATTTGAGGCATTCACGGAGCCAGGTTTCAGCACACCTTCTCATGTGATTTGCTGTGATGGATAAGCACACTGTGGAACAAATAACGTTGACCTCTTTGAGTTTTGCAAGCAGCTTGTGGGCTGTCACTTGTGTATTTACTCTGGAAAATCTGCATGAGTCTACACATGACTCAGGATGTACACAGTGCTATTCCAAAGCCGTAACGTATGAGTTTCACAGTGTCGGGACTGGCGGTGTATGCGCACATTTGTGTTTGAGTGCTATTTGTTGTGCCATTGCTACACTTGCGCTGATTCAAGCAGAGTTAAGCTGGTGCAGGATGGAGACACCATTCACTCCCTGGGGCTTGGCGCAACCCAGCTTGGCTTGACATTTGCCGATTTATTACTGCAGCTTTCGGTGGATTCCTGTAGGCTGTGGAAAACAGGTGTGGGCCAAGGTGATGCCCTCGTGGGCACAATGACTCCAGCCTCAAGCATGCATGGACTAGTTAAATGCAAGCCGCACCTCCCTCACCTGGGCGTGGAGCTCCTCTCCGTGGCCATTTACGGTTCATTGCCCACTCTCATTTTTGAGCTGAATAGAATATCGACAGAAATACTCGAATGACTCAAGTGTTAAAACCCATATCAATCACCTCGTATCTATGTATATGTTGACCAACTGTGGGGAAAGCGTGCACCTAAGGTTCAAACACATGGCATTCAACTCATTATTCAATATCCCGCATTACACAACACCAACAACAGCTGTATTCGGCTCCAATGGCCTTTGTCCTCCTTCCCCATTTTAAGAGGGTCTCCTTGAGAGTGCTTTGTTCTTGCAAGTCAAACAGTGGCGGTGAGAATGCGCAAGTGCCAGAGACTCCACTTGAGTACAGTTAATGAGCGCAGGCTTGTGCTGAAGCAATACTTCAGCCAAAAATGCTAATGTCATTATAATCACAGTAATAATGAATGGAAGCTAAGAAACTAGCCAGTTGGAGTTATGGTAATGTACATCAGTGTTAGCTGCACTGGCATTTTCTGCTTAAAGACTTTGCACATCCCTTTGAGGTTTTTTGTTATTGTTGTTGACTCTAATATTGTAATATTATGTATTTTATATCATGAAGTTTTTCCTCTGAGGGATAAGCTATTTGTTAATCTGTTGCCTTTATTTCTTCATTCATGAGTCTTAGTCAGTCTGCAATGTTTATAAATAACACATTAAAATTCACATTACACAACATAATATGCATTCCCATGATGAGCCAGTTTGTAATAGCATTGCCTGATATGAAGCATGATGGTAAGGGGCAGTATTCACTTAGAGGCAATTCACAGCTGACCCAGTAAATCACATCTAGGCTATGTAAACTGTCTGCAAGGTGTGAGCATGTTGCAGTTGTGCATATATTTATATGCATGGTAAAGCACTTGACAAAGCAGAAACAGATCTAGAACAGGGCAGATAAACGCTGATCCCAGCCCCACGTCTCTTGTAACCTTTCACATAAAGACTTTGCCGAACAGCGACACAGTGTCTCGCAGTCTTTGAGGCTTGTTGGGCAGACAGCTGTTTTCCACATAGCACATAATACAAGTTCATGATCAAAGTTAAGAGCAGCGGTTTCAACCGTACAAAGGCTGACCCCTCCCCCCAAGCTCCATCCAGCTTTGTTTGAACATGAATCCACTAAATGCACCTCCAACAGCGTGTTGACAACTCCTCATTTTACGCTTAACCAACGTTTGAAGGCATTATGCGAGTCCAGAAATGTAAATAAAATTCAGATTAATACAGCATCCAAACTGTTGAATATTCCGGCGCTGTGAGGAGAGGGAGAGAGTGCACGGAGGGGGTGGGGTGGGGGGTACAATCTTCTCAGCTTTAGCTACACTTTTGAACTAAGGGAACGAAGGGGGCTTTGATCTTCTGTATTAATCATGGCCTAATTGAGGGAATTCTCTCTTGCCCACCTCTCTGAGCTCTTTGAAGCTTGCCACCATTCAGTTCTTTGAATTCAGTCCTTCCCTCCCCATTACAATGCAAGGAAAACTCTGGAAGGGAGGCATACCCTGATTTCCATCTCCCCATAAACCATACCACAGTCGCGAGAGGCACGCCAATAGGTCATACACAACGTCTTCCAGGTCTTCGGGGAGGGATATCAGATAAGACATTTTGCTGACCCCGACGTCCTCCAGTGGGTGGGTGCTTGTGTGGAAGCACAAGAGGCAGGAGAGTGTGCACCCAAATGTGCTCTTATAGACTCGTGATCTTGGAGCTAGGAATATTCAGTGGAAGGGAAAGGTGGCGTGATTGGCTTGTGATGCTCGATGCCATCCAGAGTTGATGAGCGAATGTGCAGTGCAGATGTCCGCTGCTAGCTCGGCATCCATCTGGAGAGACGAGGGCGCCGAACAAGTGTGATCAATGTCTGGCTTCTTCCAGTTCCAGGGCATAAAGAGGAGGAGGGGAGAGAATGAGTGAGAGACTTAAAAGCAGCTTCCTTCTGGCAGGGGGTGTAGTAAAAACGGGCTGTCGTAACAGGACTGCTTTCAAATAGTTTGAACTTTATCAAAAAATGGGTAACAGTGTTTTGTTATTTGTTACTTTTACATCTTGAGAGGAGTATATGGGAGACAGCAGGGTTTTCAAACTTATGTATGTATGGTGTGATGTGTACGTTTGATGTAGACCTTCGTGACCTAGGAATATGGATTTGGTACGAACATTCTTTTGACGAGTAATAATTATTAAGGCACTGAGGTGTGTTTACAGTGGTGCATGAGGCATGGGTCATCTGAGTGACAAAGTATCCACTGTGCTGGCTCTCACAGACCAGCATACATCCGTAAACCACAGTCCTTAGAGCACAGAGAACATCCAATTTCCTTGTGCGACCTGGAACTCAGCTGCAAACAACGTTGTGCACTCCCCCACCCTGGGGCTGATAAGTCCAATCACCCCTGTGTGTGTGCACATTACAGTCAGGGTTGCAGAAAGTCTAGGTTTCTTAATCTAATCGAGTTTCGTAATAATGTGGCAGATCTTTTTTTCAATGTAATTAGTTACCATTGATGCATTGTAATGGTCCTCGGAAGCAGTCTAATTAGATTTGAATCATTAATGAGAAACGTATGGTTAATGAAGTTCCATTGAACTTGTGACATATGTTCGCACATGCACAGACACTGTGAGATATCAAAGAGAATCTACTAGATTTGTCTAATATGTAGAAGAGAACATCTCTAGACATCTAGACTTGATATATTTTGTTTGTGTGTACATGTGCTTGTGTGATAGTCCACATGCATGTATGTGCAACTCAGTAGCAAAATATATTAGTAGTGTTGGCAGAAAACCAAAAAATGTTCTTTTGTACATAACCTATTCCTATCCATTCATCCATCACTACTGTTGCTCCCACCCAATGACTATTGAGTGTTTTTTAAAACGTCATTGGCCATTAGGGGTGCCATGTTGATTGCGTCTCTTTGTGACATTGCTTATCTAATCCCTCAGTCCCAGTAACTAGAAGGCATGGACATTAATGTGTTGATTTACTCAACAAAAGGAAACAGCATTTAAATGCACACATGTAGGAAAGAGCAGAGGATCATCAGTAGAAGATACTAATTGTAGCTATGATAAATGGTATTACATCAGTCAAGTTCAATAGCTGAGTTCAACTATGCACACGCACACACACACACACACACACACACACACACACACACACACACACACACACATTGTGTCTCCTCTGTATTTCCGAACTGTGAACATCCTGTTCGCACTGCCTCTCCCTCTCCCTCTCAGTCTGTCTCTGTCCATTTCTGTCTGATGCTATAGAAATCGTGCACTACCATGCTCCAAGCCAAAAACCAACCAACCAACCAAACAAACAAACACAAACGTCTCCATAACCTTAGACCTTGGCTTAGGGCCACACGGCCATAAGTGATAGCAGCAGGCCAAGCAGTCGATAATCACAGCAGTCTCTGGCAACTCACTGCCTCATTTGCACTCCATTTCCCAGGAGGCGTTCTATGCTTAAACCTTTTGACTTTCCTCTACCACTGTGTGGGATGTAGAAGGATTGGAATTTATTCACTGCTCTGAAACTTGCATCTCTTTTAGATACTTTGTTATGTAATAGCACTGTGATGGGAGAATCTGTCATTGCTCACCTCTCTTGACCCATGAATAAATGTCCATCTCCCCATGTAGGTCATTATAAGCACAGTCTAGAGCATTTCAACTCCTCCTAAGGATAAGTGCACAAAAAAAGAAAAAAAAAGTGTTAAACCCAGCCTCCTCCAATCAAATTCAACTTTTCACTTTCCACCACCTTCCCTCTGGGACGTGATTGGTAGATGAGGGGGCATTCCCTTTCTGGCAAGCTGTTTCTTGTTCCTGTGCCAGATAGTTTCTAGAAGTATTCGAAGGAAATGTGTGTGTGCGTGTGTGTGTAAGAGAGAGAGAGAGAGAAGAAACTGAGCCTTGCAAATGAGACTGCATCTCTGGATTCTCTGACAGCCAGACAGTGCTAATGATGACCTGCTTTTCTGCATCTCCTGTTCTCTTTTTACACACACACACACGCGCACACACACACACACACACACACACACACACACACACACACACACACACACACACACACACACACACACACACACACACACACACACACACACATTTGTGGATGCACTGCCTTCTTTCCTTTTTCTCAACAGCGGCCTGTGTGCTGGGTACACTATGTAGGGCAAAATAAATGAGCTGGAGCTATTCTTACAGTGCTGTAACCCTCAGTAGCGACCCCATCCACTGCCCACCCTGCACCCCTCTACTCCACTCACATTTCATATGCAGACATACCCTGGTGCAGAAATGGACCAGGTGAAATGTGCTAATGTGTCCATGGGTGCCTAGAGGGTAGGGGGTGGGGACGCAGGGCCCCACTGATTGGGGACCTAATGACATAATTATGCACCAATGAGACAAGAGGTCACCAACCCAAAGCTGCTCTGCATTCATGCTATGACTGTGACCTCATAGCTCTTTGTGGCTCGCATTGAGGTGACAGAAGCAGCAGAAGGGTCCTGACTAAGAGCGATGCGATAAGGAAAAAGCTCCATTCAGCACGCCCCCTCCTGCTCCCTCTGAGTGCTGTGGGTAGAACAGTGACTGTGGCTGGAGTGCAGGAGGAAGGAATTATTTTGCTGTTTTTATGCTTTTTTCCCCTATTGCTACATTAGAAGTTTTATCAGTTGCTTTATTTGGTTTATTTTTATTGTTTATAATTATTTTCTTTTATCTCTTTATTGTCACCATTGGACTTATTTTGTAGCCACTGGTTTTAAATGGCTTATTGCAGTTTTTAACTGCATTTTTGTTAAAACATTTGCTTAAACACTGAGTAGTACAATCAAAAAAATTAATATGAACCACACCTGCTATATATATCTGATAGGAAGAGGTGACAGCTCTACTTAAAGCTGCCTTCACCCCTAAACTGAAGTGATATGCTTGTCAGTGCCCTCGACAATACAGCCAACATACTAAAATTGGTGAGAACTGCAAAGCTATAATATTCCTCAGTGCAGACCAGTTTTCTCCTGAGAAGAGTTCCACTGAGAGGCTACAGAGTTCTACTCAGAGTATAGGGAGTTCACTGAGAAAGTATTGTTTTAATAAGAGAACATAGAGAATTATTTTGAGAGTGTATTCACAGTTCTACTGAGGGAGCATTCATTTCCACTCTGAATATAGAGAGTTTTATTGAGAGAGCATAGAGTTCTACTTAGAGTACAGAAAGTTCCACAGAGACTACCAAGTTCCTTTCAGAATATAGAGATTTCTACTGAGAATACAGAAAATTCTACTGAGACTGGACGACGCATATTCCTGTACAAAATGTATAGTTGCACTCTCACAACAACGCTGCAAGTGAAACCTGACAAATTCACATATGCAAGCTCGTGGGCATTTTGGACAGGAAGTGAGGTAAGCCCCAGGCCTTCAAGCTATACTAATGGTCCTGTCTGCCTCTCCTTGCAGATGGTATACAAGCCCTGGCTCTGCGCTCAGTACTTCCAGGGCAGCCAGTCCAACTGTAGCCACAGAGTGTCCTGTGAGCGCTACTGTCTCGAGGTGCAGCAGAAGTGTCCCTTCATATTGCCTGACAACGACGATCTCATACATGGTGGGACTCCCAGTTTTATATGCACAGGTAAGTGCTGCATCACAACAGAAGGAAAGCATGAACAGGTGGTTTTTTTTTTCTGATCTAGAACAGAGTGCTCAATTCACAACAGGCAGTACAGCAGGCTGGCTCTATACCAGTCGCAGTTTATGAATATATCTGCACTCATATACCATGCACTAAAAACTAACTCAGCTATATATTAGACAACGGTCATATTCTGATTACACAGTAATAGTCTCCCTCGTTCTGAGGGAGAAACAGGTTTGGTTTATGGACTAGGCTAAGGTAACTGTTCTCAATCAGCCAAAAATCATTTGAGACCACCAGTTTAATCCATTGGTCTCAAGACTGTTGATCTATGCTTCTTTTAGATAAAACGTGCAAAAATTATGCAGATCTCTAAAACATCTATAAGGAAGGTTACACAATGGAGACCGAAATGTCTACACTTACTCTGTTGACTCTAAAAAAGGGGTTTCACCAGGTATCTCATAGGGACATGATCAAGACATTACATTGGGGTTTTTGTTTGTTTGTTTTTGGTCCTTCTTCAGTTTTTATGTATTTATTTTGTTGTTATTGTTTATTTTTCTTTCTCAAAAGTTGTTATTGTAATGTAGCTGGCCCAAGTGCCGCAGGGTGTGGGGCAGGACACACAGACTTTTTCAACGCTGCAAGACGTTTATTAACATTAAACACATACAGCACAGGTGGCACTCACACATAACACAGTAAACATGACTCTACACTTAACATTAAACGATGAACACGAACACAAACACATTAACACGTGACTACACAAACTAACGTTACGGCTACAGAGTTTAACACACACGTAGCAACAATGACCAACAAGGATGCACACACTGACAGGGGTTTAAATAGACAGACAGACATTCAACATTAAACCCTGTACAGGTGTGTACAATCCCAGGGGGCGTGGTTACAAACACTACAAATGTAAATCACTGGCCAGACCACGTGACTCATGGGAGGAGCCTTCCATGACAGTTATTATTTATTTTTCTTTCTAAAGATCTACATCTAAACTCTGTTTGGACAATATAGTACTATACTATAGCTATTACAATACTGTTTGTTAGCTAGCTAGTTAGCTAGGATGGACAAAGTAATAGCTAGCAAATTAGACAAGCATTTAGTGCAAGGCTACTAGCTACATGTTAGGCCAAGGTTATGGGGGAGAGTGGAGCTGTCATGGTTTCTGTGTTACCTGCATTCAGTAAGATTTCACTGTGGGGGCTGATTGTCTGCATCAAGCACAAATCATGCCTCTTTACATCTCTGAGGTTATTTGACATTAACTGTCCATCGATGAATTATGGCCTCCCCTTACCAAAGGAGATGGCTGATTCCTTATTTCTGTCTTTGTTTGTCCAGCCAGTATTATCCATATTGATAAACTGATACATACTGAGACAAAGACTAGGGTGATGGTTAGGCTTGGGGTAAGGTTATTTATGTTAGCCAGTCACAGACAAGTATACACACACACACAAAAAAAACCTGCATTTGTGATCATCATGACAGTGCCACCTGGGTATCATACAGATGTCCTCTAGTGTGTCCGGTCCCCCTGTGTCTCAGTCTAACAGTGCAGCTATCATACAGAACGCTTGCTCTATGTCTACAACAACAAGTCAACTGAACAAGGATCATTGGAATTCATGAACATATAGGTGAACATAACCACATTGTAAGACTTTGCCATTCATTGCAAAATGTATCAATGAACAAAGATTGAGATATTATCTAGATGTTAATAACTGCTGTGTTCAAAAACTGTTTTGCTCTTTACACTATCATCTGTGTACTGACATAAGGCTACTGTTACATAATTTAACATCGCTGAATAAAAAGATGTGGAGAGTCACATTATTGAAACCATCACCAAGAAATGACCATCACCTTGGTTGAACTTTAGTGAAAAGCACTTTAGTAACCCTTTAGTGAAGAGCACTGTTTATAAGGCTACATAACACTTACATAAGTCCTTCATGACAAGTAACATAAACATAGATCAACATTTATAAATGCTTATTTCAACAAGAGTGAGCTGTAATCAAAGCTGCTTTTGTCAACTTTGATGTCAGGTTAATATAGCAGTGTCAAGCAGTATAGATATTTGGTGACATTAGGATGCATCATGACACTGTGTGTGGTGAAATGACATAGCATGTTATGACAACGCACTATGCGACTCAGTTTTTTGGTATGCCAACATAACATAATGCTAATGATATGCCATATCTTGCCAAGTGGCAGCTGACTGTTGTTACGGATAATAAGCATTTATAAATGTTTATGTATGTTTACCTTATGTAGGTGTCATGTAGCCTTCTGTACAGTGTTACTGAAAAGTAATCACTTCTTTATTTTTTGTCTTTCTCTGGGGGTCACTTCTGTTAATGTATTTACAACTGTTCGCTATCATCCTGGTAATCTGTGACAGTATTTGCCAGCACTTTGCAATTCTTAACTTATGCAAAAACAATGTAGTGATATGTTGGGGCAAAATGCCCTTTTAAAATAGGAGACTCCAATTAACAGTCAAAGCTGCTTGGGTTTAGTGATTTCGATTCTCTTTCATTTCCTTTAATTACTTCCTAGCTAACCATTTGCTAGATTTTCACCCGTCTCCTTTATATTACGTTCTAATCTGCCTAAGTGACACACTAATGAAAGTTCTGTAGAGACAGCTTAATGTGTAACAGTATGTCAGCATAGATTTACATAATGTAGTTCACAATGTGACTTCAGACTGAGTGGCATTAGGGAGAAATTCTGAGTATAAAAGATTTATATATATATATATATATATAAATTTTTTTAGATAGATGCTAAGGAACTGGTCTTGTAAGAGGTACATATACTGAAGCCTCTTTTTCAATGTAATGCCTGTTTTTCACTGTGGGGCCTAACAGTTACTAAGTTATGGCCAGGATGTTCCGGACTGTTCTGGACTCCTGATTCAGGTTACAACTGGGACAGTTACTATTCATACTCAGAACTGTTTGGCTGTACAGCGAAAAATGGGCCTAAGATTTTAGTTTGGCATTCTGTCGGAAGAAGACTTCCATCACTTGGAAAGCTTACTATGAATATACATGTTTCTGACAGCTTTTCAGGTGACATGTGCCATACTGGAAACTTTCCTAGGTGATGTGTGTACTGTTTGAAATCTTTCTCAGGTGATCACGTGTGTTTGTCTTCTTGTGTTTCTTAGGGCTCCCGGAAAAGCCAAACGCTGAAGAGGAGCAGTGCTGTGACGTGCGGTGGGAGCTCAAAACCAACAACCGCTTGCGTGGCACTTTCAGAAGGACTCACCCCTCCTGCCAGCACACATCCATGAGCGCCTCGGGGGCACCGCGGTTGGGCCAGGGTAGACTCAAGCTCTGCCTGCTAGTACTGGTCCTCCTCCACACCGTGGCAACCATGACCGCCAACCAGAACTCCACATGCCTGGCCACCATCTTTCCACTGGAGGACAACGCCCCCAGGGAGGAGTGATTGGACGTTGGCAGGGGCTAGCTCTAGCAAATCAGCATGCTCTGAACCATCTCCCACAGGGCTCGTCAGCGAAAAGAGCCCATCCGCCAGTGAGGAGCGGGCGGTGCCCGGGCCGACCCGGGTCGAACTGGGCGTGTCGGGCGTGACGGTCACTCCCGGTCAATCCCTAGCTGCGCTTTACATGTTCAGTGCTCTATAGACCCCAGGTAGGAGGAGCAGTGGGATACAGGAGAAATGCAAGAGGAGAGGAAGACGAGGAATTCAGTCCGTGCCCTACCAAGACGTCAGCTCTGTCACTGTTCTAAAACGCACGCATTTGGAAACTGACACAGGCACACACACACACACACACACACACACACACACACACACACACATAGACTCTTTCACACCCATATACACACACACTCGCACAAACTCACACAAGCCTGTTTTATTTCTCTTTGCACTAGAAGATGATCTAACTTTTTCTTTCTTCAGCTATCAAAGATGGTTTTCTCTGCACTTCACTTGCTTCAGTTCAAAATGGAAAATGACATGGTTAAAAAAAGGAAAACAATACAGCAAAGTTCTATGTATCCATGTCTCAGTTAAACTCTACTGTTTTGTGCACCATTCTTATCTATATTTTTTTTGAAGAGCTCGCATGAATAATTCTCTGCTTGCTGATACTGTAGCTGCAAAGATGTGAACGATTGGCTGGCTGTGGGCCCAATTACCCGCAGCACTTCTTACCTCCTCTCTTGCTTTCTCAAGACACATTCTGTCCTTGCCTTCTGGCCTAAAAATTCTCCTTGTTGTAGACAGGGCTATATGTCAACAGAGCCTCAAAAACAGTCCAGTAGTCTGTGCTGCTGGCAAAACATAGTAAATCACAGTCATCCTCAAACAACAACAAAAAAAAATCATCCCGCCTCTGATGCCGTTTGTCATTTCCATGGTCCTAGCATTCGGCTTCCCTCTAGTCTCAGATCTGCAGTGCTGCTTTGCGGACCTCATCATAACCGCGTTGTCCTCCCATAACTTCAAGACTGATAGGTGAGCGCATTGTGTTTGTGTACACTGGCGACATCTGCTGGCCAAACAGAGAGTTTTTATTTGGTAGTGTATTTCAGTATGTAGTGCGCTTCTGTACTTCTAAATAAAGAAGGAAGACAAACGGACCGGTGATTTTTAAAAATTAATTATTTTTTTAAATAATGAACTTATTTAATGGTGACTGAAAGTCAATAATCTACGTGTTGAGAAATAGTGCCGAGGTTTTGGTCTAAAAACCTCACTTTGAAGATTAGAACCACCTAACTGCACGAGTAAGTGTATTGCTGATTTAGTTTTGCTTTTGCAGAGGTTCTGCTCAAACAGCTGCTTTACAGACATTTTAATTTCCTCTGTAGAATGGCAAACCATTATGTTCTCCCTGACTTTCCATGACCATATATGTGAGTTAAATATCAGCATCCCCAGGCTGCAATAACGTGATTAGGGTGCCTGGAATATTCAAACATAAAATCACATAAAACACAATATCTCATGCATTGTCAAAGCAGTAATAGTACTTTTTGGAATCTGGTTATGTCACCTAGTTCTAAAATCTGGTTATGTCACCTAGTTCTAAAATCTGGTTATGTCACCTAGTTCTAAAATCCATATTCATATTTGGGTGACACGAAGACAAACCATTTGAACTGACACCCTGTTTTGACAACTTCCCTAATCGTTGACACCTCCATGCCCAATATTATAGTTTACAGTGATGACGATCAGATGACGAAATAGAACAAGTTACATTGTAATCATTCGTAACTAAGCTGTAATTTTGCCAATGTCTTGTGCCCCCTGCCATCCCGATTCCTCATGTAAAGGGCTTAGCAGATAGTGCGGAGTGAAGGAGTTCTCAAGGGCTCATTCTATATTTCTCCTTCTGTGTGTAGGACTGTTGTCTGGTGTCCGACTGTACGGGCCACGAGCTGCTGATGTACTGTTTCGTAATCCGTTTTGCCTAGTGTTTCATCATGGGCCATTAAGTTTAAGAAGCTTATTTTTAGGCTTAACGTTAGTCGTACCTCTTAACGCCTTTGTAACCCTGTTTGCTAAAGAACACTGCATCCATGTTTATCTCGCATCTGTACATCTTACTAAGTATGCTACTACGAGCGGGATGTTCTTCGATCGTTTCTCTGTCTCACCCTCAATTTGGAAGCCCTAATGTCTGAAGAGCATCCATTGTCCATTTGTCTGGTCTTATCTCTTCAAAATGACCATATATAATCTGAGAAACGACAGCAGCTACAGATGTAATAGAGGTCGGTCTCGTAATGTATTGTAGCTTTGTGATGATGGCTTTATTAAGTAATCATAAGGATCTGCTTTATCCCGTGGTCTTGTCGTATGTTATCTTCATTAAATGCTCAGTTTGCTATTTAAAGCAGCTGGCCAAGGTTTTACAATATGAAGGTGACAATCATTCTTTATTTCATTCTTTGACCATACTTGGCTATCTTAAAATCTATTTCATTCTTACTTAAATAAGAGGCCAGGTCTTTAACCGAATATGGCAAATATCAGCATTATAGATACAACAGTCCTACAGTTACTATATGGGAGTCATCCTTTAATAGATTATATAAATAAAATATCTAAACAATATCTAAAGAATCTAAACAATATTATAGGTATTATATCCATGTTGTCCAACATACATACATACATATATATAAACATTAAATTTCTCTTTTTAAATAAAAATATTTTAGGAGGGCTGTTCATAAATCATCTAAATCATGTTGCTCAGATCACACTATAAGATTATACTTCCCCAGTCCTTGGGCATGTTTGGCCGGGGCACATTTTGGGCCTAGTACATTTCCCAGCACAGCCAATGTTGATTACTTGGATCGGGTGTGCGAATAAGAACAGACACAAAGAGTGGACTGGCCAGAGCTCCAGCCCTGGGGAACACTGCTTACAGACATTATTAACCATTAACAAACCTGAATATCATACCGAGATAGCCTATATTGAAATGTATCACATATAGCCTACAGTCCAAAATGTATGGGTTTTTTTTCCTAGCTGAGATGCAGGAAGTGCAGGAGAATGTAATGTTCTGCAGCAAATATTGCAATTGGTTTCTTTGTTCTGTCAGCCATTCTGATTTCCCAAGCAGGGAAGCAGCGGGGAGGTGTTTGGTCGCCAGCATCAGCTTACCTTGTAAAAATCTTTTTTTTCCTCTGTTGCCTGAATTCTCCCAAGTTGGCCACATTACCTCATCTGCGCAACATCTAGAGCACCCTGGCAGAGATCCCACAGTTCCTTTCTCAACTTAACATCCATTTGAACCTCTGATCTCCCAAACTCCTGTTGATCTATGCAGATGTGCCTCTGTCATAATATTGTAGATCTGTGGTAATCACACTCTCACCCTTTTTTCTTTGAAATTTGTGTGTGTCCATCTATACCCTGTGACCCCCTGACCCCTTAATTTTTACTCTGTTACCCCTTTTTTTTGTCACATGTAAGATGTTGCATTTTGTTAAACATATGTCAAAAAGATGTGCGTGCTGCTTAAATGAATGTTCTCCTCTTCTGGGACGGGCAAAATTGCGGTTCTGCAGAGTTAAAAATCCTGACAAAAAACTGACAGACATATATAGATATTACAATTATTATTACAGTATCATATTGTCATACAATAGATGCTTTAGTTCGCTGATTCTCTTTTGATTTTTTTTACACAAAGACTTTGATTAAATATTTATAAATCGGTCTCACAGGTCATGACCTTTTTTGAACGTAAGATGAAAATACAGCTACATTTATGAAAGTTCTGTTCTAAGGAAAATAAATAGAGATATGTTAACTATTATGGGACGTTGTCTGACTTCTTTGACTGTAAAAATCTATATCATCCTACAAATAACTACAGGCCAGTAGGCAATCCAGACACACAGAACCTTGGAGTGATTTGAGTATTAGTTACTCTTTTACTTTGTATAAACCCATAAAGACTTTATAGTCTTCATTATAGGTACTCCTGCAATTCACCAAACAGGGACAGAAATGGCAACCTGCATAAACATTGTTTTGCTCTGTCTAGTAGGAGATTTTAAGTGGCTTGGTTAGAGGTAAGGAATAGGTTCAAACATACATCAGCAGAACAACTTTAGTAATTTCAATCAATAAGCAAATGAGAATCACTGCTGCCCCCTGCTGTTTAACTGAAATAGTGCATCATCTAGTAAGCAAAACATACAATATTTATTGTCAGGGTTCCTCAGTTTCAGCTGTACAAATTAAATCATAACAAATTAAATCATAGTTAACTTGTTTAATGTAATGACTAAAAACTTTGTTAACCCATATTTAGGCACACACAAAAGTGTATCATTTGTGTCAATAGGGTGAAGAAACGAGAGGACTTGAACAGTTAACTTTTCAATGGAGAATTAAGAATTTTTAACCTACTATGTAAATATAAACAATATAGTCTAAAGCAATTAACATTAATATTCAGTAGACAATAGTCAAGAGTTTTTGAAGAAACAGTGAGAATGCATATGATGGATTTGGATATATTGGCTACATAATGATCATAATTAGCTGGACAGTAGGAGCTAATAGCAGCTGAACATTTTCATCAAATTCATAAAAATCAAACAAACAAACAAACCATATAAAATGAATTGTATAAAAAGGCAATTTCCAGCGAATACCTGGAAAGTTAGATTTGGTACACCAGGAAATCTGACAGCCAGTTGGTCCATGAGCCGTAATCCAGAACTTAATCTAACAGGTAAAGTGGGCATCATAAGATGCTATGGCAATGGAACATGGTAAATGATGTACTGTTGATCCATTCACATAAATCTTCTGCTTCATGAGACAAGTACCTGCTCTCAGTATTCCCTTAAAAGGAGATAATGAAAATTTGACCTTTTGTGAATGGGGTTGAAATAACTGATTGTGTGCTCTTTTGAGATATAATTAACACATTTTGAAGTTGAAAAAATGGGGGCTCTAGATTAGGTGTTCCCAACCCTCCTCCTGGATAACTGCCACCCAGCCGAGTTTATTTTCACCCCTAATCTAACACATGTTGTGTAGCTCCAATTATTCAGATGTTCTGGAAGACTTTGATTAGCTGGATCAGGTGTGTCTGATTACAAGCGGAACTAAACTCTGCAGGGTGACAGATCTCTTGGAGCAAGGCTGTGCACCTTTTCTGTCTGTTGAGGTATAAACATGTTGCACTTAAACCTTTTGACCACCAGGTGTCAGCGCTGGCCTATTATGCAGAAACCCTGAACTGCAAAAATCTCCCACACTAAAACTTAAAAGCCCCTTTCAGTTGGTCAGTAGCGACCACACCAAAGTAAGATTTTTTTTTTCTTCAAACTTAAAAATTGCCCATGTCAAACTAAACATCGATACTGTGACATATTACACCTAGCAGCATAAGCCACAATATCCATGTACTTCCTTGACAGAACCCACGTTCCAGATAGCAGTTCAATGCTGGTAATGCTAACCTCATCCTTCCAATCAAGAGGAGCATGGCTTGTGGTCTAGCCCCAGACTGACAGCAGGTAGGGCTAACCCAGTAGACTATCTTTCTGTGATGGGTTGCCACGTCAGGGTGGCTTCTTGTTATGTGTCTAATGAACACAGGCAGCCCTACCCACCTGCTCCGTCACTCAGCCTCTCATGAGTGGGCCTGCTGACAAATACCTGATTCATACCTGTCTCGATCTGCTCCAATGTGCCTGCCCCAGACCTCTGCTGCTCCTCTCTTCTCATAAGGCCTGGGCTCCACAGCTTGATATTCAGGATGTCTCACAGCCAAACGCTTACAGCTCTGCAGCTTTCCACAGTGCTGACAGGAGTGGAAACCTTCGCAAAGCAAGCCCCATGGATTGATTAGGTAGTGAAGTCACTCCTGTTTGCAGCTGCACTCTGCGGGGCAGACACGATCTGAAGCATCTCAAGTGTAGCTCCAGCTGAATGTGAGATGGTGAAGAAGGTCCCAAGAGAGTTATGCATCTTATTTGTTTGAGATGCTTTTATGTTATGGCTTGCATTTACTTATGTGACATTACTAATCCTGTTATGCAGTACTAAGGGAAAGTTAGGTAATGGATGAACCAATCCAAATTGAGACCATATAAAAAGCACAGGAGATAGTCTATATAAAACATTCCATATAAAACAGACTCAATTTTCAGTTCACAGAATTTCATGGTGAAATAATCAGTGTCTGGGTACTGAGTGAATGAATATTTGATGTTTTAATCCGCTGCCTGGCCAAAAAAAAGGTCACACAATCTAATATTACAGCATGCATTCGCTGTGGCATCGCTTCCACAAGCTTCTGCAATGTCACAACTTTTTTTTCTGTCCAGAGTTGCATTAATTTTTCCCCAAGAGCTTGTATTGATGGGAGATTTGGACCACTGCGCAAAGTCTTCTCCAGCACATCCAAAAGATTCTCAATGGGGTTCATGTCTGGACTCTGTGTTGACCAATCCATGTGTTAAAATGATGTCTCATGCTCCCTGAACCACTCTTTCACAATTTGAGCCAGATGGATCCTGGCATTGTCACCTTGGAATATGCCCGTGCCATCACGGAAGAAAAAAATCCATTGATGGAATAATCTGGTCATTCATTATATTCAGGTAGTCAGCTGACCTCATTCTTTGGGCACATAACGTTGCTGAACCTAGACCTGACCAACTGCAGCAACCCCAGATCATAGCACTGCCCCCACAGGCTTGTATGGTAGGCACTAGGGATGATGGGTGCATCAATTCAGCTGCCTCTCTTCTTACCCTGATGCGCCCATCACTCTGGAACAGGGTAAATCTGGACTCATCAGACCACATGACCTTCTTCCATTGCTCTAGAGTCCAATCTTTATGCTCCCTAGCAAACTGAAGTCATTTTTGCCAGTTTGCCTCACTGACAAGTGGTTTTCTTAAGGCTACACAGCTCTTTAGTCCCAATCCCTTGAGTTCCCTTCGCATTGTGCGTGTGGAAATGCTCTTACTTTCACTATTAAACATATCCCTGAGTTCTACTGTTGTTTTTCTATGATTTGATTTCACCACAGATTTAAGTGATCTCTGATTACAATCATTCAAGATTTTTTCCTGACCACATCCCTTCCTCGAAGATGATGTTTCCCCACTGTCCTTCCACTTTTTAATAATGCGCTGGAGGGTTCTTAACCTGATTTTAGTAGTTTCAGCAATCTCCTTAGATGTTTTCTCTGCTTGATGCATGCCAATAATTTCTGAAACAGATTCACATCTTTTCCATGACCACAGGATGTGTCTTTTGACATGGTTGTTTAACAAATGAGAAGCTACTCACTGCATTATTTAGGGTTAAACAACTTGTTGCCAGCTGAAACATAATCACCCATGCAGTAGTTATCCAATGGGAGGCTCTTACCTATTTGTTTAGTTAAATCCAGGTGGTTACCTTTTTTGGCCAGGCAGTGTATGAAGCCTTTGGAAAGTGGCATATACGTGATAGTGGTGTGTAATTTCAGACTTCACCAGTGGGTGTCACTCTATTGCTTTGATGCTATTCAAAGGGTTGCGAGAGCACGAGTGCGTGTGTGTGCGCATGCTCACAAAGGTACATTAGTCAGGCCTTCCATTTGTTCAGGTTTTATGTGTTTTTTGGTGAATATATTACATTGGCTACTTAATTTAATACTAAATTAGCCCTTGTTATGCTCCCTTTAACCTAGCTCGTTATTTCTCCATGAAAAGCAACCGTCGAAAGGTTATAAACCCGTGCATTTAGCATGCATTGCCAAGTACGCTGTGCAGGTGTTTGAATGCCACAGAAGGGCAGGTTCGGCAGGGTGTCTGCAGTGAAAAACGCAGAACAAACCTGAGACTACAGAGAGAAGTGGGTCCACGAAGCCATCAGATTAACGCAGATAGCGTCAGACGTCACAGTTCCACCACCCGGTATTTTGCTAACCAAGGCCTCAGAACAAACATGCTCACACTGGCATCAGTCTCAGCCTTTTGTCTCAGTCAGCATCACACAGCAGTTTGGTGTGTTTGTTTATTCAGAGATATTAATCAAGAGATGCAGAGGGATTTTATATAGAAATAGCCATTATTCTTGTGGGGCTCATTGTGTTTTATATATATATATATATAATTAGCAAGCAGCAGAACGTAAGTTATTCTAGACTTTATAAAAGACAACTCTAGACAATTCTAGACAACAAAGCTCATTAAATGAAGTCTACAGAGCAACAGTAATCCTGAAAGTTCCAAGAATATACAGCATATTTCTGATAAAATTAAAAGCTGGGTTATGAAAGAGGGACTAGAATGTTTTGATTGTCAACTCAAAATACAGTTTGATGTAGGACTACTACTGTCGGACATAGGACTACCCATAACTGGCATGGCTGGTGGTCACCTTTAAAGTGAGCCAAATTTCCAACTTTTTTCTTTGATTGCTGCAAATAAAACATTTCTCTTTCTCTACTCATTCTGGAGCCACTGGAGGACATGTAACAAAAGGACTCAAAAGATTATTCATCTGTCAACTGCGCTGAATGAGGAACAATGCAGCAACCAGCCCGGCTGTTTAACATTAGAACAGAAGGCTAAATTGGGCTGAGCTGGAGCTTTTTTGAAACGATGTTGCAGAGAAAACTTGGCAGCAGCTCGCTGCTCTGAGGTGGGCGCTGACGGCATGAAGGCCTTCCAAGCAAGAGCTGCGGGTTGAATTATTCACACCATACCAGCTACAGCCTGCTTAAAGGGGTGCTCACACTTGAGAACTTGTAGGCTGTAGGCATCGCATACCATAGCTGCTCCAGACCTAAACTGCTCAGCACTGAAGATCAAAACACATTTGCCAGGAGTCTTGAATTTTTTTCAGGATGTGGTGTTAGGTTCTGGAAAGGTAATATGCACTACAGTCAACTGGCACTTCCCTGCTAACAGTTCCCTTCAGCACACCATCAGTGTCAGAATATGAGCAGGACTCGAGAACCTTTTTATTGGGCTTTGGTTAATGCTAGTAAGAGAGTCGTATTCCCACTGTGGCTCCATGGTAACGATGTGCTGTCTTGCAGCTAGAGTGCTAACTTTAGGATAAGAACATCCTTGAAGTGAGAGTGAAGTAGGCGACATAAACAAAGCCAGGCTGGAAATCTTCGCTATGGAGTTCACTTAAACTGTTTTCTCATCATTGTGAGAGAGAGAGAGAGGTTTTGGTGCTTTGGACAATTCACTAAGTACCATGATTTTGTCATGATAATAGAAATTCAATTTCTTTACAACACCCTTAGCTTTGCTTCATAATATTTACTTTAGACTTGACCATTTTATAAACAAAATCTCTTAACTACTTCTCAATTGCCTTGTTATGTTGTATGGGGAACCTTGGGTTTGCTTAATACCACAAAGATCTCAATATTTCAGTTTCTAAACATTTAGTACAGTTTTCACAGTGTTTGAGCAGTATAATGAATTATCTTGAACATTCTAGTGAAAGCAGATGTGCCGTTTTTGAAACCTCTCCACTAATTGATCTCTTAGAGCCGGAAGCATAGAGATGTGGAGGAGTCTGGGAATGCCTTAATATTGTGAGATTCTACTGGAACACACTTACTGCCATCATTCCCACAAGCAAATATTAATGCCATGCCATTATGTAAGTGCATGCCTTCAGTTAATCAAATATGACTGGAAGAGTGAATGTGAAATTACAGAAGAATAACACAACACAGCAAAATTCCCAGTGCTGATTTAACGTATAGAGAGCTGATTTGTGTGCAAACAGGCTTAAATGAAAAGTGTTACATTTGTACGTATTTAAGTCCTGGACCCCAAGCAAACTACTGTTCTGATCACCCCACCTACACTATATACATACACTACATCATCAAACATGTATATATACACCATCTACATCACTGTAAAGTAGCAGTAGATTTGGACCTCTCTGGTGGATAATATGTAATTGCAAGCAATTTGTGGAAGTTAGTTCTGTTTTTTGTTAGTCAGCTAAGCTGCACACTCCTCCCCCACACAGATCCACACTGACTAAATGAAATAAGATGGTACATACATGAAGAAATTGAAAGTTTAAGGGTTTGTTCAATTTTTATTATACAGACAGTGCAAAAGCTGTTGTGCCTCTTCAAACAGTTTTGACCACTGGAAGCCTTACTGCTTCCTTTTCCTGGGGCATGAAGAGTTTGTGTCCTGTCCAGCACCTGAGCCTCTATGGTAAATTTAGCACAATATCTGATTTCTTTTATGTGTGATAGAACACAACATTTTTGCAACATGAACATACTAATGACACAGCCACATCAAAAATAAAAAAATTAAAAATGCAAAAAATGGTATAAAAAGATTTTATACACCGATACGGAGAATGCAATCAATGCTTTGAATGAAATGTCTTCCAAAAATGTATTTATCTGCTGACATTATTAATTAAGTGAAATTAAAAACTTCTTTGTGGACATGTAATATCATTGTGATCGTTATAGTTCCTGAGTACTTTCACATATGTTGTGTCCTCTTGAAGAGGGGCAGAGGCTATTGCTGCCAGCAACCTAGAGCAACCACCAGACTGGAGATTTATAATGAAATATCAAACCAAGTTGCTGAAGCAGACATTGGTTCAAATAGGGATTCTGTTCCAAGCAGTGTAAATACCATGAATATTCATGAAGTATGTCTTGAATATTCATGTGGTGTGTCCAGCTCATTTCCTATTACTTCCTAAGTACTGATTTGGAGACATCAACTTCATCAACAGTGCTAGCACAACAGGCAGCTAGTTATGCAACCACAAACCAAGCAAAGCGGCTTATTGAGAAATGGAACAACTACAAATGGGCACAGTCATCTTGCTGCAGCTGCCTTAGTCCTGAGCCCAGAACAAGGGCAGAACTGCATGATGGGAAACCCTCTACATATCAGCTGAGTGAACCTAGCCATACAGGCAGTTACAAGGCTATAATGGTGATGTTGGTGACTTTAAGAGCCTTTAAGAAAATTGACTAGGTCCGGGTACTGACTGCTAGTGTGACCATGCAGTTAATCCTACTGAAATCATAATTAAATTCAGGTACTCATGGTAATTGTGGTATGTAGAGCCCCTAGTAAAGGGCCCAGTAAACTAATTAGCCATCATTAAAACAGCTCCACATGACCAACCAGCCTAAAAGCAAAACTGTTTGAAGAATGTAAATGAAAACAATAGGCACTTCAACAGGGTATGAAATAACACTTGAGGTTGGCAGTAAAAAAAGGTGTGTTTACATTATTTTTATTCAAGACCTGTATTTGGGATTATATTTCATGTTGAGGCCAGTTTAACCACTCAATTTAGGCTTTTCATTCCACTTGGATCAAGTGGAAATTGCACAGTATTCACACAGAATTCATTCTATTTATTCAACCACTACAATGTAAATGTGAATGTCTAAAGATCTAAGGACTGGAATAAAAACAGTTCTGAAGTCAGTAGTCCTCACTCATTGAAGCATCCTCCAGAGAAGTATGCACTAGAACTTGTGAACCACAGTTAGGAAATACACTGCAATATACAAGAATTTCAACTCCAAGCCATAACATGAAGAAAGTTTTGACAATAGCCACCATATGCAGACAGACACATACCATCCCCTGCGGCAGATATAATATCGGAAACACAGTTGTCCCAGTTCAACCTGTTCTTTGACAGTTCTTCACCCTGACTAGTGGCTTAAAATAACATCCAAAGCAGGGGGTAGAACACAGAGCTGGGTTTAACCTATCAAAGAAAACAAAAACACTAATTCCAGCATTCAGCATCGCTTTTCAGCAGATTATTGATTTTGTAGTAAACGTACATGACGGTAATTATGGCATTCACTAAGGGTAAACTCATCAACAAGTCATGAGTCATTATGCAGGAACAAATGAATAAGACATATAATAACTGCAAGGTCAAAATACTCAGCATTACATAATGCATGTACCTATGTATATAAATGAAGGTAACGTAGACATTTTTCAGTCTTTAAATATATCATGAATTAGTATGTTAAATAAGCTGTTTTCACAAGGTCCCCTTGGAACATTCTGCCCTTTTTTCCCAGTCACCTGTAGATCGATCCTGTCATCTTGACATTGCTTTGACATACCATCATCTTCTTGACAGTATTGTTTTCTCATCAGTGTTAGAAAATATTCTTCACACAATTGAAATGTTTGAAGCTGTTGCTGAATACACACCATACACATGCCTCACAAACATTCCATATTGAAGTGGTAATTCCTTTCACATTGCTTGGCAAGCACAGTCATGTAACAGTCATGTAGTGCTTGGCAGGAGAATTGAATGCCCTTAATAAATATGTTTTTAATCTTAGCAAGTCCACTCTATGTCTGCAAGGTGTTCCTTAAGCAGTTTCTCAGTTCTGTTTCCTCTCAAGTGTCACATTGTGGATTTGAACATCAGCCATGCCATCTCAATGTGCATTAATAGAATCAAATCACCAACAGGGGTGATTTACAGTAAAGTGAGTGTAACCCATGTTGGAAAGAGCCCACTATAACCTCTATATTCATCATTAATGACAGTGATGCTATAGGGCAAACATGCTTTACCACTAATGGTATTAAATAATGGTGGGATTTCGTTTTAACAAGTTGTAGATTTGAGTAACACATTGCCTATGTGTTATCCCAAGTATGCCAAACAATTTTTTTTCTGATTGTAGGTGTAGGCTGCACTTCCATGGCCATACTCAGTTTTTTTCAGTTTTTTCTAAAATTCACTTTACGAAAATAGTATATTTTAGAGTATAAGGAGTATTTTGCAGCAACTCCAATATAGTTCAGCTTTATTGTTTGCTGATTCTATTAAGTAGGTGTAACGGTCACAGGGCAAGGAGCAGGTTTTACAGACTCCCCCGACAGTGATAGACGTACAGAAATAACTTGGAATATTTTGAATTTAAAAACGAACACTAACACAACCTATGACAAACATAATGACTGACAAAGACCCACACACCAACAACGGTTTAAATACACACAGACATTACAACTCTAAACTGCGCTGACAATAGGGGTGTGGTTACAAGCGACTAACATTGAACTACCACTGCACGTGGTGGGCCGAACCACATGACCAGTGGGAAGGGGAGCATTCCATGACAGTAGGCTGCACGTTGTTCAGTTCATATCAACATACTGACTGTACAATTCACATTTAGTAGAACTGAGTTAATTCGATTTTCTTCTAAACCACCTGATTCAGTTCATGGTGGTGGGTGAAGGCAGAGCCTATCATGGTACCTCAGGGCACAAGGCAGGGTCCAACCATAAACATAGCAGGCATGCACATACAGCTAATTTCAAAAACAGCCTTTTGTGTTCTATTTATTCTTAATTAACATTCCAGGACATTTCAGTCATTTTGTTGTAGTTAATTTTAATCACCCTAGGTAAATTGGTGTAGAATGCCATTATGCTTGATGTGCAAATATTACAAAAAATACTTACCTGTCCTTTTTGGCAAAAGTGGTTTTCATCAGTGACCAAAAATCCTTTTTCTTCACCAATTTTAGATCCTATGTTTCTTGTTTGTCAGTTCATTGCATGCTCACATTTCTTATTTTTGAAGCCATAGCTAAAGGGGCTTTTGAGTTTACAGTCTCATCCTTCATGTCTACCTGTCTCAAATGTAAGCCTTGAGAGAACCTGAAATAATAAAGAGATCACACTGCATATGCTAAAATGATTTTGATTACTACACATGGAGTAAGGAGGCTCACAGGTAAAAAGGTACTTTGAATTTTCTTTTGTTCAAATATAGTTGTGAATAATGTATCACATATACACAATTCTTTTTTAAATATGCAAACCTTTCTGAACATGCAGACTTCATAATATACTGCATGAACACACTGAATACAGTAAATTATATATTTGCACTTGGTAATTTGCAACATATTTCAGTTTGAAAGTTGGTGAATGTGCTCTTATAGCTGTAAAAAAAAAACCCCAACTTAATCCAGCAAGGTAAGATGGATTGTGAGTTCTCAAAAAACAAGAGATCCTGATCTGACTGTCTCTGTGACATCTTTCCTTTGTGGCTCATATTTACTTAACCTTGAAAAACAAGAGCGAGATGTGGCAGGATAATGACACAGTAGAAACATCACTCCTTATGTCAGCTGAAAGTACCCAGACATGCCAACTGATTTAAGTCAACTGAAACTCAGTTGTGATATGCAGTGAAATATTGGCACTCAGTTATAGATATATGTTACAAAACTGGCTAAAATCCTGTTAGTAGCATTGCCAAAGATTATGAAAAGCAAAGGGAAGCCTACCACACGAAAGCCATCTGTTTCTTTTTGTTTTGATCTGCATTTTATTTGTCTTCTCAGCAGCTCTTTTTTCCGGAGCCATTTAATTAACTTAATTAAATCATCTTTTTAGTGGGCTTCCCCTCTACCAAAGACAAAAGCTTTCTTTCAAGATTTATATTCTGTCTGCAACACATGGCTCCTATCACTTCCAATATGTGCATGTCTGTGGACTGCATTTCATTGTGTATCTAGCTAGCAAATGATACAGGTACACCATGTGTAGGTAGTAAGCAGGCACATAGAGTAGTACACTCTCCCAAAAAGGGAAGCATGAACATCTTCAAGTGAGTTTTGTAGTGTTCAAAATACTTTATTTACAGGTGACCCAGAGTGGAGTTTGAAAATTCCTATAAAGTGAGTAAAAAAAAAAGAAAGAAAAGGCAACTAAAAACATTTATTGCTAGGGCTCACTACAGCTAAGATCTACGTTAAGACAACAGTCTTCAGGCTAGCCTATTCAGACTAGCATAATCTGCAAGACTGAAATGGTTAATTAGCACCATGATCTACTACATAGCAAAGCTTCATGTCTTTAAGTGACTGACTCATCCCCTCCCTCACTCTGCTACCCCTGTATATACACCTTAGTTCCTCCCTTAATTGGTAGGAGCTACCATCTAGAGAACAGATTACAGAGATGGCAATGAACAATCCATCAGATGAGAGTTACATTATTGTCATCCAGTTTTATGGGCATTTAATTGTCCATTAACAGTATGCATACTTGTATCAGAAATCTATCTCTTTCTCTTTGTCTGTGCAGGTTGGCTGCCCCAGGATTCCTCTCTTATGGGTACACCGCAGATTGACACAGGTCTCAAAAACAGGATCCTTCCAGGACCACACCTTTCCTCCAGGATCTCTCCTTCTGGTAAATAAATTGACCCAATTAATGTCTGTAATTGGTGAGATTTGGTGATGGGGGAGCTCTACATCACTGCACCATGAGACAAAAATAAATACAAAATGCAAGTTGTAAGATTTATGGAGAATCTTTGGAACAACTGTAAAGAAATAAAAGATCCACTGGAGATACATTTGCATTTCGAAGGAACGGAAATGCTTAACTGGCTTTAACCAGATAGCAGAATACACATAAACTAAAATACTAAAGAAGACTTTAACAGTGCTTCAGAATGGACCACTGCACTGAAAATGAGGGGAAGGCACTAAAGACATATGCACGCAGCGATAACTGGAGCTGTAGCTAGAGTACACTAGAAATGTGAAATATTTGTAGTTCTCTCTGTAGTTTGTAGCTAACAAACTACTATTTTCTATTTAGCAGTTTTCTCAGTATCTTATCAACTATTAAATAACAAGATTATTGAAAACAAAGTATTGTTAAATTATACTCTTGTATATTATGAAAGGAATCATGTCTGTTCTTTTTTATTCACACTTGTCAGTTCCTACACAGCCCATTAAAAAAACCTCAGTGTGACACTGAATCTGAGGTACCTGCAGAGACAAAGATAGAAGAGCAAAGTATATACAAAGTATATATAACTTAGCTGAACTAAGTTAGCAAACACAATTCTTTCACAAAACCACACAAACAATCATGCCCCTCCTCTGACAGGTTCTCTTGTCAGAGGCAAGGGCACAGGTTTCACTTGCATGATTTTAGCCCTGCTGCTCTACTTTTATTCTTGATGGCTGTTTTAGAGTTAGGTCAGATGTAGTCTCAGCCTCAGACACTGCCCACCTACAAATTGACCATGGATGTTATTTTTGTTTTTTTCAAGCCATCTTGTATCTAACAGTGTTTTGTTTTAAACTACAGTTTGTCTTTTGCACAGATGCATCAACCTTGAAAGCAGCTTTACAAAAGGCCAGAGAAATAATTGAATGACAGAAAAAGAAATTGGGAGTTTAAAGGAGAAAGTAAAATCTTCCTTGATGAAGACAGATATTTCCTCCAGGAGAGAATCAGAATTGGTGAAAGGGATTAGTTCTCTAAGCACAATTTCTTAAGACAGCTGGATAACTTAAGACAGAACTTGAGCATTGTCCAAGAGGACGTCTCCTTACTGAACGATCTTGTGATTTTTGGTTATCAGGCTAACCAGGAAATCTTCCTTTGAGGAACACCCCCCTGTTATTTTGTGATTATTTTATGTCCTGTTTTGAGGTATTCAAATAAGAACTTAATTATGGTTATTTCCAACTATTAAAATCTTCAAGGCTACATTAATCACAAATTACAGGGACCTTGGAATATAAACAAACAAATTAAACATGCATTTATCTAACTTATTAAGTTAGATGCAAAATTATTTTATTTGACTTTGTTTTTTAAGGCACTTTGGGTTTCTTTAAGGAACTATATTAGCTGTGTTCAGGTCTTCAGCACATGAGAGAGACAAGATTGTCATGGGCAAAGAATAGAGGAAGAGAAAAAAAAAAAGAGGAAGCAAGCATGAGATTCAAACCAAGGAGTTTAATGAAACAAAAGAAACTACTATTGTGCACAAACAAAAATGAAACAGGCATATGTGTGTAGATACAGGTGGTGGAGGTGGAGCAGGGACTCTTCATCCCTGTCACATTCCTTAGCTGTAAAGAAAAAAGAACCAAGCTAAAAAGATGAATGGACCCAAGAAAGGTTATGCTATAAACACTGAACAAGCATTTTTTGACTTTCAAACTGTCAGAAAGAAGGTACTGTAAAGGCACTAATAATCTCAATATTAGCTAGCTAGCTAATGTTTGCCAAGTTAATGTTAAATCAACCAAAAATTAGTTAAACCATTTTATAAGCGGCTGTTAGATATGCAGCCTAGAATATCAGCTGAATGGTAATTTTTGACATTTAGCAAAAGTCAAAGTAGCAAATTAGGAAAAACTTGACAAGCCATCCACTGGTACATGCATTACTTTGGTACAAGCATTACTTTATGCTGGGTAATTTAACCTAATTAACCTAATTGGTTTATTAATTTGCTCCTGTTTAATGGCACATTATTTACTGATGAATTCATCCTTAGTGCATGTTTTAATTACTTTCAGTTCATGTACCCTTATTATAAAGTGTTACCAGTCTTGCTCTTCATTTTGAGGGAGGATCCCAGACACCGCTCAAACATGCCCACTCCACCACAAATCTGGTGATCAGTTTATCCAATTGGTAGATGTGTTCCCCATGCCAGAGCAAACAGCAGAGGGCATGCCCTAAAAGCTTGTGTTCAATTCCATTGCCTAGTTTGGTTCTGCCCCTGAGACAAACACTATTCAAGGCAGGTACTTTAAAACTGACCTTACTGCTTAGGTGTGCCTCTAGCTCAAAGTGACAAGGAAGATCAAATGTCATGTAAAAACCAAACCAGCAGGAAAGGCATTATTACTTTCCACTGCTCACAACAGCCTGCAGAAGATCACCACATGAGTTGGAAGTGTATCAGCCCCAGGACATTTCTCTGAATGTAGCTGACCTCGATGTCAACAAGGCCCCTTCTCCTATGTTTGTGGAAAACCTAGGGAAAACAACTCGAGCAAACACATGTGATGGTGGGGCAGCATCTAAGAACTGCACAAATCAACCACATGAACTTACATGACCTCCATGTCAGAAAGCGTGCCTACCTAGTGGACTCATCTATGTGAAAAACAACAAAAACGAAAAGCCTGAGGCCAATACTCAAAGCCCCATGGAATTGTCCCTTGCTGACCTTTTTCTCAGCAAGAGCCATTTTTGTGATGACAGAGATAAATGTGGTAGGCCATTCAGGCAATCACTGACTACTTAATGTCATCACGTCTTTTATGGAAATGCCTGACTCCCTGAACAACAAACTGAATGATTTCTACACACGATCTGAAGCTCAGAACAAGAAGTCTGTAAAAAGGACCCAACCACTTCCCACTGACCACAGTAATGACAGCGGTAGCTGGCAGGAAGACCTGGCTAAATCCTCTTCCATAATTGTTACCCAAAAGACCATACCAACCAATATACCTTTGCTCAGCTACAACACCTCTAGCACCACCACACTGAACTCAGGAGCCCCACCTCCCACCCCCCTTTTCCACACAGAGCTGGGTACTCAGTCCATTGCTGTTCATGGTGTTGACCTGTGACTGAGTCATGGTGTTGAACTATGGACAAAGCTTTTTGGTGTGTGCACCACAGATGACCTCACCCTCAACACCACTTGCCTAGCCAAGAAAGCCCAGCAGTGCCTTCACGTCCTGTGTAGGATGAGAAGAGCAAACATATCTTCTCCTGTCCTCACCACCTTCTATAGGGGACAATAAAAAGCTTCTTGGTCAGATGTCTCACAGTCTGGTGTCTGAACTGCCCTGCCACAAACTGCAAGTCTCTTCAGATGAGATTAGGGTCCCTCTACCCAACATCATCCGCATGTGCTGTATCCACATGATAATCCCCTTCCACCCCCTCACAGTCTCTCCACCTTCCTACCATCCAGCAGGAGGTACTGAAGCACCATACCTATACTGCCAGACTATATAACAGCTTCTTCCCTGCTGCCTCCAGGACCAACCTGGACTAATCAAGAGTCTTTCCATCATCACCAGGGCCATTAAACTCATTCCTTCACCCACTGAACTGTTTCTAGCTGCTACCGGTGACTACTATGTTGAGTATAGCATATCACTGACTCCTATGCACAAACCCAATTTACATAATACCAGTACTGTGTTCTGATCAAAATAAATGCACTGTCTGCTCATTGTGTATTGTATTTATTGTTATGGTATTATTGCACTGCATTGTATTGTTGTACTCATGTAGTGTGTTGTCTGTTGCACCTGTTTTGTGTTGCACCATGGTCCTGGAGGAGCATTGTTTCATTTTTTGCTGTGTACTTGTATATAGCTGAAATGACATTAAAACCCTTTTGAACCTTTCTGAACCTCTAAGTGAATAGTTACATTCTTATACACTATTGCACACCTGCACTTTAAACTGCAGAATTATCTTGTGTACCTTAGAGGTAAGTCTTAGTGTGCTGCTACTGGAGATGCTTCACTTGTTGACAAACAATATGCAGCTTTTCTCAGTGTACAGATCTCTTTACATGACATATAACCAGTCACCAAATGTACATTGTTATGTTAATGTTTTTTGCCATTGTGCTAAAGCCACTATCCCTTGTGATTAATGTTCTGTGTATTTATTTTACTGTATTTTCTGCTTTTATTTTGCCATATTCTCACACTTTTTTGTTTTGCATTCACACTAAAGAAATCTGTGTACTGTTGTCTGGCACTATGGCGTGAAAGAACATCTCATTCCAATGGAAACTAAGTACATAGAGAAGGTAAAATAAAACTTGACTTGACGTGAAGCAGTTAGGCCTACTCATTGATTGGAAGTGATTTAAAATAGCCAATAATCCCATGTTGTTCTACACATTTTATGCAGCACTGTGATGGAACAAAAGCTTCAGAACAGATCTGTTACTGGAAAAGGTTGTCAAAAATGATAAACATAAAGAATGATAGAAGTAGGTGGGACACATGTTAGTCAATCAGAAGCAGCCACCCCATTCTTATGCTGATTCATTAGACTATGATGCCCTAGCATTGAACCCACTAGGTACTTTTGGGTGCTGCAGCTAGACGTTCAAATTGTTGCTGCAGCTGTAACAACTGCACTCATTATTTGAGATTTTCAACAAATCCCACTTTGCAATGTAAATTATCTACTTGTGCCCTAGAGTCTGAAAGTAATCTGTCCTTGATTTGGCATGAATCTGTTGGTTCTAGATCAGATCTGCATCAGATCTGTTCCAGACTGAGCAGCTATCTAGGATCATTACTCTGCCCTATACCCAAACGGCAGGTTCACAGCAGATGGATAGCCATCTCATTTACTGCTTGGTGTGCCAGCACACAAGCCTGATGGGTAGCCGATGGGTTAGACTGCCTGGATAAAAACAAATATGCTATACTTTTTTTTTTTATTAAACTCAAATATGTTATCTACATCAATGTTTATCAGTATTGTTTATCACTGTAAGGGCAGTTGTATAGGGCCCATGCTCATGTTGTTGAGGGGGAGTATTACCATAGCTGGGAGACAGCACAAGGTTTTATTAATTGAAAGTAAAGCACACATACAAAATTATAGTGGTGAGAAAATATATGTAAACCCTTTGCAATTATCTAGTTTTCTGCATTAATTGTTCATAAACATTTACTTGAGACTCTTATCCAAAGTAACTTACAATTCTGACTGAACACAACATGAGCACTTAAGGGCCTTGCTCAGGGGCCCAACAGTGGCAACCTGGCAGTGGCAGGGATCCTTGAACAGGCAAATTCTGATTACTAGTCAGGTACCTTAACCATTAAGCTACCACTGCCCCACCACCTACCCATATATGTCACTGGTATAGGCAAACACAGAGCTAATATCACAAACAATAATAAGTCTCATGTTTTTATTGTGCAGATCAATTAAACCTGAGAACTGGTGGAAAAAGTAATTTAATAACTGGATGAAAGTCCTTTGGCAGCAATAACCTCTAGCAATTGCTTTCAGGTCAGCCCTGCACAATGTTCAAGAGGATTTTTGGGCCATTACAGAACTGCTTCAGCTGAGCTATATTCTTCAGAGCTCTTGTGTGAAAGGCTCTCTTGAGGTCATTCTACAGCACTGGGTTAACATCTGGGCTCTGACTGGGCCACTCTAAAAGGCCAATTTTATTTCTTTGAAGCTGTTCTGTAGTAGGTTAACTTCCATGCTTAGGGTGGTTGTCCTGTTGTATCCACAAGCTTCTATAGAGCTTCAGACAGTGGAAAGACAGCCTGACATGATGCTGTAGGAAACCTTGATAAACTGAGGAATTAAATTTTCCCTTGATGATAACAATCAGTCAAGGCCCAGAAGCAGGAAGGCAGCCCTAAAGCATGCTGCTCTTTTAGGATATAGCAGCTTGGCTTTAGATTGCAGCAGACTAAAATGCAAAGCACTGAGGTTTGTTGCCTGTGGGGTTTAAATAGGTAGAGCTGAGTGGCAGCAGGTGACTGTGATAATTAATAAGTAGGTGATTTGGAGTGAGTGAGTGGTTGTTTGTGTGTGTGTGTGTGTGTGTGTGTGTGTGTGTGTGTGTGTTTCTGGCTGGGTGCTGATGGGGGTGTGACATTTTCTTTACCACTATAATTAACTAAAATGGGATTTAGTCATGACATAGCATCACATTATAATTAATCACATTAAAATACATATAAACCTATATCATTTCTGTCTTCCAGCTTGTTTTTGCAGGTGACTAGAAGTTGGACTATACTGCCTTACTAAAATACCTCATAAAGTGTGGCCTGTGTATACCTGCAGACCCACTCCTCATGATGCAATGAACTGCATAACTATATATTGACCTAGCACAACAGGAAATGAAAAAATAGCATATTCTACTATCAAGCTACATAGAAGCTGTTAAACAACTGATGTTTAGCTTAGTTGTCACTTTTTGTGGTAACACATTTCCTCGCCTTCAATTTACTGGCAAAAATTCAGCTAGGACATGTTTTCTGCTTATAAGGAACCTACAGGACATGTTTCCCACTTAGAAACAACATTTAGATGAAAACATATAACACCCACTCAGCAACATTTGCACTCACAGGCACTTGCAGACTTCTTGACAGCCACTGCCATTTTTTATTTTTGTAAAAAATAAAACGTAATGTTGGCATGGGCTATGACACAGTGTGGGATGCAGTGTACCATAAAGAAACCTCTGGCAAAATACTGAAATATTGGCGCTGGAGCTACATCATCCTGGTGAAATTCCTCTAGGTTACATACTACGCATTACTACACATAACTACATATTACTACATATTACTCAGTTTACATAGGATCAGTAGGTCTATGTGAACAGTATATGCCATTTTGAACACAGCCTTTGATATGCCCAATCACATTGCTACACTACTTGCATAGTACAGTGACCTTATTCAGCTCTGTCAGTTTTAAAAAATAACGTCTTTCACTTTTAACTTGTAACTCTTTATTACTGAGAACTCTGCAACAATATAATGCAACAATATAATGATTTATCACTGCAATATTGGTCTACTATCAGCTGGTTGGAAGACATTAGAAAATGGCCAAAATTAACTTACAGAGATATAGTGACATGTTGTCCAGCAGTTGGTAAGGATGTTGTGGTACCAAAACTATTCTATTTGTATGCTTTGTGTACTTTTATCTCTAAGTCTCAACATTGGTGAATTTTAATAAGGTGAGAGTGCTGAATATTGAACATGTTAACTATGTTAATTAACCCAGAGGAGAGAAATACTATGTGACATTAGTTAGCAGTGGTGAACACAACTTCCGTACTCTTGGTTTAAAACAAAATTGTTCTTGACATATAATTAATTTTACTTATGCATTTTATATCTATTAGCTAGCTAAATGCAATATTAGTAACATTTATGCAAACCATAGGATATGGGAACATTCACTTTTAAATTTAACTGTCTTAAATTTAAAAGGCTTTAAAACTGATCCCTTTTGGGCAGTGCCTAAATGAGCCCATTACACTACTAGTGCTTCCTGTACTGATGCAGTAGCTAACTCTCAGCAATTATGCTGAAGGTGAGTTGCTTTCTTGCTCTGTTGAACTCAATCGCTAATGCTAAACTAGAAGTTAGTCAACAAAGCGGAGATTTTGCATTTAACAAGCTACCGATGCCATGATTTCTTCAGTAAATAATTTCAGAAGGAAGGACTTCCACTGGCTGGAGTGCTCAAGAAGTTAAACACTGGTGACAAGAATGCTTTCCAACTGATGAGTTAGTGCTGCACTACAACGAACGTCCAGCCTGGGAAGAGTCAAACAAAATAAACAGAAAAGCACAGTAGGTGATGGACTGCCCTCGCCTCCCTGACAGTGTCAGACATGGGCCCTGGATAACATATCGGCCATTTGTTTACTCCAGAAATGTTACTGGCAAAGTCTGTGCATTGTTACATTCACTTGTGCAGCAGAACAGCACATAGTCACAATAATTTTAAAGGCACGCAACATAATACACAATGCAGAAGTGAAGTCATTATTCTGCAATTTCACTATAAACAGCAGATGCTGAATTACTATCAAAGATTTGAAAATCTGCACACTTGGACGAATTCGTCATAGTCATACAGTGAATGAGTCACAAACCATTTATAGAGATTTATTTTCTCATGCCCATGCACAAGGATGGAGGTAGGTTTCATTTCCCCTTCTATCACCAATTACTGCTCTAATTAGGGAGTAGTAGAGATCATGGACTTGGGAAACCCCATGGTGGCCATAATGGAAGCTCCAGAATAGGAAGCTGACAGTAAGAATTTAATAAGGGAGCCCAGATACAGGGTTATGCTCTACGATGCTCTGTCTCTACTTGGTAAATGTCATCAAAGAATATCTTAGTTCCACTCCGGTGACTTTCTTCATTCTCTGACATTAAAAGCAGTTAAAAGAGCTTGACGCATTGAGCTGAGAGACACAAAAGTTCATGTACCTTATTGTAATCTCAAGTGCAGTCTGTCACAAGGGTTTGCAAAAATGCATGATAGTGATGCTTAAAAAAAAATAAGACAATAATTTTTCATTTTATGGAAAATTTGAGCATCCCTACTGAGTCTTAAACAGAGGTGAACTAGAGCAAAAAAAGCTGGGGGTTTTTTTCGTGCCGAAAACACTTCAGGTAATCATTCTTGTTTGCTGGATCTGTGGAATGTGGAAATCTGTGAGTGTGGAATTACTAACCCCACCCCTCCTGACCTTGGGTATTGTGCAGTCCAACCACATAGTGTTTTGCAAATCCTGCCAATTCTATGCTGCTTTGCAAATGTCCATGCTGTTTAGTTACTGTTTCCAAATTCAGTTTAGTTGTCATAAGGATATTAAATGAAAACATGTGACCAGGTGCTTTATCATCTACGGTTTGGCTAACACACGCAGTATGACCTAGCTGATGGCCTCGATCACAATTGTACATTTGTATTCATGAGTCAGGTGTGATGAAATACTAACTGTACCAATAAAAGCTCACCAAAAAATAAAAAATAATAATATCCCATCTTTATAGTCACATGAAAAATATAGGCACATGTACATCTAATGATATATATTTATGGAATTTAAAACACTCATATAAGATGACCTAATGTTTCGACAATAATATCATTGTTTTATTTAAAATGGCTTTTATTAAAGTGTGGCCAAGACACAGTTGTATGGTGGGGATGGTTGGGTGGCATTTCCTTGATTTATGGTAGCACATCCTGTACATGCATATTTCTACTCAGTTTGCAACCAGCCACAATTCTGGGAAAAGGCCTATAAACGAGTACCTAGTCAATACTGTGACATACCAAGGATATCTGTCTTCTGGTCTATATGCTAGATGCCTTCGGTCCCCTGGGGGACATCTTGTCACTGGAGAATTTCACATACAAATTGAATATAGTTGTATCTGTCTAGCTACGATACCTCAGTTTGCTTGTCTCTCAACAGGAAGTCTAATCTTTAGGACTGCTCAAATAAGCCAGTTGAATGTCAGTGAAATTAAGAAGCAAAATGTTTAGTATGAATTTGTTCCAACATTGTGAGTCAACTCCAGAGAATGGCTTTATAACTGCACATAGGAAAAGCATGGAAAGACTAGTGAGTAGCATTTTATCCAATCCATCACATTTGCCACGTAGTAAACTTCCTTCAAATAGATGGTTTAGAGTACAATAATACTACATAGATTTCAATTCAATTTCAACGACATGAATCAATTCTGGTAGTACTTTATCTACACACATAAATATGCAATAATATTTATAGTGTAATATGCAACACTGGACAAATGCAGTGTTATGAAGGGAGATTATGTGAGTGTGCTCCTGTTGTAACTATGCATAAAGGTGTTCTGTGGTGTGTGTACATTTATACGGTATAACAGCTGGTATGGGATGCAAGATGAATTTTGGATGAAGCAGACAATAAAATTGGGATTGTATATTATCAATTAACCCATTTACCATGTGCACATGGATTCCTGTTTGGATCCCCACCTTGAAATTTAAATCATGCCCTATGTAGGTGTGACTGACTAGGGAAGTCAGAGAAAGTGGAGGGCTGATTCTGCTTGTGTGGTCTTAAGTATCCAGGCAATAATATATAAAGGAATATTAATTTGAAGCTCCCTGTTTCTGGCATTTTATCACATTGCATAGACTATCTGCTAGCATTTGTTACACCAAACAACTCTTAACTCTTCCAGGTCACACCTGCAACAAGATACATTCAATGGTCTTGCCCTACAGAACCTTAGAAATGTCTTAGTGCATTACGATCCACTACATCTGCTTAGATCAAAAGGTGCAGGCTCTTTACTAGTACCAAGAATAAGAAAATCTACCGCAGGGGGCAGAGCCTTTTGCTATAAAGCTCCCACACTATGGAATAACCTTCCTGTAAATGTTCGAGACTCAGACACAGTCTCAATATTTAAGGTTAGGTTGAAAACCTATCTGTACAGTCAGGCATTTTTTAAACTACTTCCCATCTTAGGTAAAGGTGTACATCTGGGGAGCCATGGGCATTGAGAGTTATGGTAAACTGGAATGTTATGATGCTGTCACTTCACCTCTCTTTTGTCACTCAAGTTTGTTGACTGAGAGTAGCAGCGTGCTGATGTTCCAGGGTGCCCTCATGCCTGTGTTTCCTTCTGGCTCTTTCCTTTTAGCTGTGCTGCCATAGCTAGAGTCCATCATTGCACATTATAGTTCTTTAATTTACACACCCTCATACCTGGACAGGCCTAATCTAGTCTCTCTTTCTGCTGAGGTACACCTTCACTGTCTCAGCTGCCATAACTACTCCCACCACCCCCTGATGTCCCCTGCTGTAGTGCACCACACCTCCACCATAGCCAACTACTTCTTCATTGCCCTTAATGGATGTTCTCTTGTGGAATGAGTCTGGGACACATGCACACCATCGGGACAAGACTAGGACTACTAGTTTTTCATTATTTATTTATTTATTTAGCTTAAAATTGCTATTATTGTGGTGACCATTGTCGGCCAGAGGAGGATGGACCCCCCTTTGAGTCTTGGTTTCTGTCAAGGTTTCCTCCTCAAGCTCTAGGGAGTTTTTCCTTGCCACTGTTGCCCTTGGCTTGCTCACTGGGGGCTTGTTCTTGGACATTTGTAAAGCTGCTTTGTGACAGTATCTGTTGTAAAAAGTGCTATATAAATACATTTAGATTTTTGATTGATACATTCATATTCAGTAATAAAGGGAATGATTAAGGGAGGATCCACTTGTGCATCTGAGAAACAACAGAAATATTAATTTTAAAATATGCCCCATTAAATGAAAAAAAAAAACCAAAACCTTCCCTACAAGTTGTCCAGCATAAATCTTTGCAGGTATGAAAAGGCACCTTTCTTTTAAAGCCAGTTATAGTTATAGTCTATTGCAACAGAAGGGCTCCTGTCTTAAACCTGCTCTCAGAAATAGGAAAATGCAGTTACTTTCTACTGCCGTTCCAGAGCAGTGGTTCATGGTTCCGTCCATAGTACATAGTCAGCTGAGGTCACCGTGGTCCAGGCCTTGCGAATGTTTTAGAGCTAAAAGTAAAATCCTAAACTAAATACAACTGGATTAAAAAACCAGCAGTTGACAGCTTCTAATTTGAGAGGAGTGCATTTGTGATGAGTGCATTCAGTTTAGACTTGTTATTGAGTGTCCACTCTGTGAGAGAGGGTGCGAACACAGCTCCTTGCATCATCAGTGCTTCTACTGACAGCAATTATTATTTATCCATGTGGGCAGCAGCACTGCAACAGGTCGCTTGTGTGTGAACTGGCAGGCAGCTTACTATTCAGTAAGGCAAAACAAAAGTTGTTATGCTTTTATCTTTGATAAATGTTCAAAACATTAACCTGGTATAGCATCATACTCTGGTCATGATGAACACAAAAGTAACAGTAGGCAACAGTAGGCAATAGAAAACAACAAAATCAATGATTGTAGGCTTAAAAAACATTTTAAAGCCAAATTTGGAAATGAAAATGTGTACAGTGATGTTAGCTTGTAATTGTGTTATCGCACAAGTTTTTTTCTTTGATTTGTAAAGTTAGCGTTAGGAGATTACCAATAAGATGGGGTTACAAACGTGCTAGATAATGTTCTTAAAATGTATTATTCATTCAGATATATGTTCATGTTTGTGTTTTTATGTGACGGAGTGATCAAATCAATCCAGTCATATTTCTTAAAACACAAATAAAATTTGTTTCTTGTAAAGAGCGACATGTTTTTTTCTGTATAAGTAATGTTTATAAAGTAATGTTCCTAAAACTGGGGATACCAGAGAGGATGGAACCACAGCAATCAAGCTAGAAGGTGAACAGAGCGTGAACAGGTATTTCAGTGTTGAACTGGGAGAGTGAGGGGTGGAGTTTCCACAGCATAGGCGGAGAGTGTATATGAGACTAAAATAAGAGGGTGGGACTAGGAATGACATCAAGACATCTTACAGTGAAGGAGGTGAGAACTGTTATTTGGTTCTGGTAGTAATAGCGGTAGAGGAGAATGAGAGGAGTTGAGTCAGCAGCAAAGTGGAGATCATTCATGATTTCCACCAGAGCAGTTTCATTGTAATGGAGAGAGCAGAAGCCAGACTGAAAAGGAATGAGGAGATTTTTAGTGTCAAAGTATGATTGGAATTGAGCTCCAGTTCCAAAACACTACACTGGCTTCCAGTTATAGTTATAGAATTGTTATAGTTATAGACTTTAAAGCACTAGTAGACTATAAATCAGTAAATGGATTAAGCTCAGAACAGTTTTCTAATATGTTCAGAGTATAAACCCTGTAGATCTGTTAGCTCTATGGTTAAGGACTGATTTGAGCCCAGAATTCAAATCAAACATGGTGAAGCAGTGTTTAGCTTTTATGTGTTTTATTATTTTTTACACATAAATGGAACCAACTGCCAGACAAATTTAGATGTGTCCTAGATATAGTGATTAAATCCAGGTTAAAAATATTTCTATTCTGTCATGCTTATAGTTGCACTCTATCTTGGCAGAATTTTAGTTTATTACTTTTAGTCCTCAGTAGTCTTTGATCTACTGAGTAGGAGAGAAGACACTGAAAATTGAATTTTGAAAAACTGGATTCTTTTTGCATTTGGGCTATGTCATTGGTGGAACAGCAGGATGTGTATTGTCACTGAGGCAGGAAATTAATCATATTAAGCTATGAGAAGGACAAATAGGAAGACAACTATATGAAAATTTATAAGTGGATCCTTAGTTAAGTGTTTCAATCCATGTCTAATTGTTTGTAAATTGCTGTTTCATCCCTCTGAAAAAAGGTCAGGAATATTTGCTAAAAAACTGTTTTTTTGAGGTGAAATCTCCAACAGATACTCTCATGAATGACAGCTATTATGACATCCACAGAATACAGTATCTTATAAACTTCTCCTCTGTAATTTTATTCTCTGAAAAAAAAATGTTAAAAGCACTTAAATACTTCCTCACTCATTTGGGTAATTGCTTTAAATTATTATTGTAGTCAGAAAACAAAGGAGCAGTGCAGTGGTCAATTCAAAACTCTTTTAAAAAGATTCACAGGATAAAGTATTCCCATAGTAAGCACAGCATTAGGTTGTCCTGGCAACTGCCGTATGCTGTCTTGTGAGGACAGTGGTGGTTTGTTTGCATTAATAATAGACTACCAGGCCTGTGATGTTACACACTCAGGCCAAACTTTCTTGTTATTGTCTTAAATGTAATTGGAAATATACTTCATGTAATTGGATGACTAACTGATTATTGAGTGAAAAGGAATTCCTGATACAGGATGCTTCTGACAGGTCCATCCAAAATGTCCTGTTTCTCTGGAAACCTGGTGTACTGCACTGCAATTTTTATTACCTTTCTCTCTCTTTCTCTTTCTCTCTCTGTCTACCTGTGTTTCCTAGGAGCACTTAATACTTGTCACATCAGAAATGTTTATATTTCCATTTGTGTACTATGTAAGCTTCTAAGTATAGAGCCTAAGTATAGAGCATGTTTGATAATTTCTAAAAAAATGTATGAATAGGCATAGGTGGTGAAGACTATATGTGGCAAAAATAAGTGGGTGGGATCAAGAATAATGCTTATCATCAGCAGTAATTCATTCCTTTGTAAATTGACACTATAATGGTGCCATTTTTTCAGCCCATACCCCCTCCTCCTCCAGAAAAAAATGCTTCAAATAGCTGCTATACAAGAGAGGTGATCAAAGAACAAGCTGGAACACAATGCTCAGAGTTCATGCATACTCATGTGCATCTGGGAACAGCCTCCTTCTCTCTTTGAACTACAGAAGCCCAGAAGGCCCAGTAGAGCCTTGTTAAAGAAAGCAACTCTAACAGTCAAATGGGAAAACAATTGATTCCACTCTTGAGTGTGCTCCCTCTACCAGAATTAAATAGTTCACGTAATGCATGCAAATGATTCTCCTTCGATCCCATTTGTGGCCATGACTTATTGAACAGCTGCCATATTGTAATGCTAGTCAAAAAGCCGTACAATGAATATACTCTGATCAGTCAGGTGCTAATGGTGTAAACAGGACCAAGACATCAAGGCAAGGCATAGATTGATATATTATTGATATATATCTGATGATTGGAAATCTGTGACTATAACAATATCCTTTCCATTGTAAAAAAGCTTTAGGTAACTTTACCTTTTCGGTTTGAACAACTATGTAGCCAGAGCACATCAAAAAGCCAAGTGGCATTTGAAAAATTTGAAGGTCAGACCAAAAATAACAAGACTGGGGCACTATTTCTGACCACAGAAATTTGTCAACAGACCTTTTGGTGAGATCCACATAGCCGCTATTTAAGGAGAACAAATATTATTGCAAGAGACACAACATGCGTGACAAATCTCCCATGCAGCACTGTAGCATTGGGCTTAAGGAGTGTTCCAGTGGTTCACAACAGCCAGTATCAAAGCTCTCTCCCCCATCTCCCACTGTTTGATCTATAATCTGGCCAAATACTTCTGAGCTGCTTAGCTTAGCTTGGCTCTGCAGCGTTAGGGAGCGGGGCACTTCTGTGGACACTAAGAATAAAACCCTATTTGAATATTTAAACCATTCAGAGAGTTTAATGAGCGGCACTCATGCTGTTCACTAAATATCACAGACCGCCGTTCTTTCAGCAATGGCTCACCTGGGTTTGGTTCAAAGGTGTCCAGCAGTTTCTCCAGAACAAACAGCTGGCTGACTTATGGAATGCTGCTACTGACCGAAATCGCCTTTTGCTGTAAATGAGGCAGATGGTGTTAATTTGGGGTTTAGTTTGAGTCCACTGTTGCCTTGAGTGTATGGAAATGAGCAAATGGGCATGCATTTAAACAAGGGTGGAAGTACATTTGCTGAAATGTTCTCCTAGAGTGCATGATAATCTTAGTACAGTGTATTACTACTTATTGCCTGCATGCTTGATTTCTTTTGATTTCAAAGCCTGATGTTCTTACCTCTTTGTAAAGACTTATGCAGTACATATTTTCTGCATATTTTGACATAATTGCTTATATCCTTCCTTTTAATCCAGTATGTTTAATAATGTTTTCAGTCTTCTGTGGTATAGTAATTGAATCTGCAGTGCAAATTTATAGATAGATAGATAGATAGATAGATAGATAGATAGATAGATAGATAGATAGATAGATAGATAGAGAAAGGGATAGATAAATAGAGGTGAAATTGCTGAAATATTGTGTACTACACTACAATTTTTGTGTATATATAGCAAGAAATACACCTGCTGTGGCTGCTATGTATGTATCAGTGTACTTGCCATTAGTGAATGAATAAAATTGTTAGAAAATAAAATGCCATGTCTGCTGTGTTCTGACAATAATGAACCTGACACCAGCTCCATAGCACCACGGTGCCTTGTTTTAAAAAAATGTTTGTTTACATCAGCCTTTTCCTCTTTCACTACCTGGTGAGATATTGACCTTTCTGTTACATTTCTCGAGGGCACTAAACAACTAGTCTTATCTACAGCAATGGAAAAAAGAGACTTGAAAGGAAATTAAACCCATTATAAAATGCCCTCTCTGATCAATGTTGTACAAGACACCTGTTATAAGGGCAAATATTGTTTGCTCATGCTAAAATGAGCATGTAATATATTGCATAATTATGCATTTCTAGCACTCTGGTCCCACCCTCCACCTCTCAGAATACCCAAGGTAGTCAGGTTAACATCCCCAATCAGTAATCATCCAATTAGATGAAATTATCGAGATCATCATCCTCAGAGTACTGATAAGATCCACCTGTTCCTCATTTCTCTTCCTTATAAAATCTCTTCGTGTTTTATGATTTAGTGAAGTATTGTATCTGTTTTCTACAACCTATTCAGCCTGGCCATTGTACAGTTAGCGTTTCTGTGTATTGACTAGTTTTTGTAATCCTTGACTTTGTTTTTTGAATCCCCCGTTTGGATTTTTTGCATGGTAGATTTCTTTCTCTGGCTTTGACTCGGACTGTTTTTGATACTTCTCCTAATGTTCCTTTGCTCTGGTAATCCCACTGTCTTGGTTTTTGGGCTGTTATCTGACTTTGTTCTTGGATTAAAAACACTATTATTTACTAGTGTCTGTCTGACCCTGTTGCATTACAACACAATAAACTGCAGTTACACAACTGAAATCTTCTTATATATATATATATATATTAAAAAATACTTCCCCACTTGTCTTCCGCTGGGCAGTCTTTTTCCTTTGACCTCTGGTCCTCTACCTGCTGCACCCAAGCTATGATCCTGAGGGACTAATATAATTAGTAATGGCTAACCAACTGGACATAGTAGTGATGGACAAACAGCAGAGCAGAAGAGGGTCATAGTGATAGATGTAGCAATCCCAAGTGATAGCAACATCAGGAACAAGGAACTCAAAAAGCTTGAGAAATACCAGAACCAAGATCTTAGAGAAAAGTGACAGTGGTTCCCATGGTAATCAGAGCTCTAGGAGCCATGACCCCGAAACTAGGAGAGTAGCTCCAGCAGATCTCTGAAACTACACCTGAGATCTCACTCCACAAGAGTGCATTCCTGAGAACAGCTAAGATGATATGCTGGATCCTCAAGCTCCCAGGCCTCTAGCGACAGGCCGTGAGCTTGAAGGAGAAAGATACTGTCCAAAGGAAATTTTTAGTACATAATTTTTTTAGTACAATGCATTGCCAGTTTATAAAATATAACTCCCACCTTCACATAAACTGTACACTCAAAAGTGCTATAAATTAGGCCAACCTCATGCATTTGTAGCATTTAGTTTTCTGGGCTGTTTTAAGAGTTTGCTGAGAGTGGTACAAAAAATAAAAGAAAACAGTGACAGGAGTTCTTGTAAGTAAAAGCTTGTGGCTTATAGTCATTAAAGGAGAAGGGTGAGATTTCATGCAAACAAACAGGTGATCAACAATGATGCAATTACACCAAGATTCAGAATGTTATCTCTGAACATACCACTCAGAATTTGTTCTGAATGGGTTACAAGAGAAGAAGGCGATGTGGGGCATCAATTTTGTGAGCGGGGAAAGAGGTTGCAACTCCAGTGGGCATCATAACATAACCTATGAGTTCTAGAAGAAAAAGCTGCCAAGTATGATGTTGGAAGAGTCAGCATTTGACATAAGGAACATAAATCTGAAGAGCTTGCAAATTTTTCAATAGCCATTGGTGGACTACTTTGAACCCAGCATTGACAATAACATTGACAAAAAACACTAGCTGTGAATGTAACTTTTCTACCTGTACAACTACTGAGCTCCCACTATACCATTGTCAATGCTGTGTTAAAAAACCCTGCCCCTCAAATCTTATACAGTGATCCACGATGGTCCTAGGGTCATAAACTCAGTTGGAGGTTGAACAATAAATGGTGCAAGAGGCCTTTGAGTGTAGGCATAAGGTAGGTGTTTTTAGAGACTGGTGAGTGTATCATGATTCATATTAATCAAAAACTAGAATCAAAATAGTTAACATATTCAGTCAGCCAGTAGTAAACTATACTTGATTTTTCAAGTGTGTGGGTCTGTTGCATCAAAATGCTGGCATTAGCTCTCTCATTTTAGTGTGGGAGGATAGTTGAAGTAGAAGTTGGAGCCCTCCTTAGGAATGGCATCAGCAGTGATGTACCACACAAATGAATAGACACATCTCCAATATTCAGCAGAGAAGCATAATCATGTTTGCCTTCCTAAACTATTTCTGCTAATGGTTCTGCTGGGTAAAGGAAGGAGAGAGGAAAATATGAGGCAGGGATGAACAGTATATGGAATTGCTGTTAGGGAGGCATTGTGTAGTACATGGACATTCTGGATGATAATGTCCAAATCCATTCCATTCAATTCTGTTGCACACTTTAATTGTGGCAGTTCTAGATGTCTATGAGGTCCTAGAAATAGATATAATTGCATTCATAGATAGAATTTCTTTTATATTTTAGCCTGTTTATCATATTTCATTAAAAAAAGTAATGAAAATAACTTTAAAGAAGCAGCCATCTGAATCTTAATGAACAGGTGTACATCCAGCTCCTGAGCTCAGCAACAGTATAGGTATCTATACTGGTGCAAATCTGAATATTAATGAAAATGAATGACTTGTTAAGGCTCCTTGTTTGTTTTCTAAAAGAAAGATATTTTGTAGTATTATTTTCATTTGAACTCAGTTCAGTTTTATTTACATGCAGTTTTACTTAAAACTGCACTTGTGTTTATAACATTGTTACAAAGCAGCTTTACAGAAATCTATACCAAGACCAGTAATTAGCAAGGAAAGCGACAGTGACAAGAAAAAAAACCTCCCTGAGATGGTAAGAGAAAAAGCGTTGAGAGGAGCCACACTCAAAAAAGGAAGCCATCCTCCTCTAGGCAACACTGGATAGTGGGATTTTTATTTGAAAATGACAAAAATAAGATCAACCAGAGGCCCCCTGTTCATTGGAGGATGATAGATAAGATGAGCTAGGAGCCAGTGATAAACATCTGATTAAAAATAGAGTGAACTGACTGTGTTGTAAATATTCTATGTGTTGGATATAAGAACACTGAGATACTCACAGTGCACAAAAAGCAACCAAAACATGGTAAGTATTCGTGCATGACATATAAATCATGACAGAAGTTGGAGGGGGATGTGAAAATATTTGGATCAGATGAAACTATTCCCTGCAGCAGGTATGTGAGAGGTACATGCAGATGGCTCCAAGGGATGAAGCAAGTCAAAGGTCAGGAGCCACAGAAAAAGTCAGCATGTCATGACAAAGCACCAGTGTCATGTCAGCCAGGGCCAGAGGGAAAGAGGAATGAATGCAATGGCACAGACGCTCACAGCTGGACAAAGAGAAGCAACAGATTCTGAGGTATGTTTGGAGAGTATGTGCCTAACACAGGGGGTATACAGAGACCATTGTGCCCTTGAGGACTCAGCTGTTGCTATGACAACTTAACTGAAAGGGAGTGGGAAGCACTGGCACGAGGAGATGCTGAGACATCGTCATCCCTCCTCTCCACCATACCCAAACCTGAGGGACATTGGGTGGGTGGGTGGGGGGGGGCGCAAAGGCACCAACAGTCCAGTTTAACATGCATGTCCTAGATCTTCCTGAGCTGGACTTTCATCTAAAAACAAAAGCTGTTAATTAAAGTCTTGACCAAGCAAGTAGTTCCAAACATTGACATTAAGGTTGTATTCATTGCTGGACGGTTTTGCCTCCTGATGTAATTATTTTATAATTATTAGTGATACTACTAATAAGTAGATGTCAGATGATAACAGGCAGTGCTTTCTCTCAGCTACCCTGGAGAAAGACTATTTTGAGTTTTCTTAGTTAATAACAGTAATTTGTTTACTCTATTGCTAGAATAAAGTAACTGATTCACATAATAAATATATTCCCTTTGCATAGTGACTGCATAGTTGCTATCTGCAAAACCCTTTATTTGCCTAGAAACCAGTGCTATATCAGCTTGAAGTAACTAAGCTTATGATACAAAATAGTTTCTTTGTTTCCCAATAGATAGCAAATACTACCAATGTCAGTTTCAAATTATTGGTCATTGTGATATCAAATATAGTTTCAACATGTTCAGAGTCTTTTTGTCAATACATACCAGAAGAAAGCAGAACAGAGAACTCTACGAGATAATATTCCTCCTCTCTCTCCTCTTTGTTGGTCTTTCTCACTCTCTATCTTGCTTTTCATTTGAATGTTTCATTGATTTGCCTTGTTTAACCTCTGAGAGAAAATTTGTTGTTTATAGTGCTTTTATTGAATTGGCAGCGTGAGAGGTCCTAGTTCTTTGAAATGTTCCGTTTGCTTCTCATTATATATTCCATTTACCATCTGCCTTTTTTGTTTATGCTGCACTTTCTTGATGGATGGTGTTTCCATAGTTACATATTAAAAAGTATCTGGTAGTTAATTATTATATAGTTATGCAACAAATAGTAAACACAATTTTTGAAAGAATCAGGGCTTCATGGTCATTCTTTAAACAGTGATGGAAAATCCCTGAATTTATTTACACCTTCAACACAGTATCCCATATACAGGATAAGGAAATGCTTGGTACATCACGCAATACTTTGTGATGTGTACACAGGGAAGACAAGCTTATGAAGAGGGGTGGTAATGAGGGGAATGGGAATCAGGTGTGTGCTAGAATTCTGGTTAGTCAGATCGGGGGTGTATGTGAGTGGACGTGGCTGTGCGGGGCTGAGGGTTGTTCCTGGGCTTCGTAACAGAACTCAAACCTAGAATGACAGTACAGTACCAGTCAAATATTTTTGACAGCTGACTGAATGCATGTTTTTCATAGTTTTAAAGGAATTTTTAATCTGATTGTTTATGCTTAAAGTTGTTTCTAAGACAAATATAAATAGTGAAACTTTTTCCTGTCATACCCTAATCAGCACCCAGCCAAACTAGCCCCTGCACTTCCACCAATCACTTACCATATCACCCACCTATTACTATATGACCTTCAGCTATGCCTCCTTTATCCTTTCCTGTTTATTCCTGTGGGTCCCCATCTCAGATGCTTTGCTTGCCACAGACTAATGCATGCTGTGTCCCAGAGGTTATCGCTATCAAAGTCATCTAATCTGCCTAGTTTTCATAGTTTATTTCCATTTCTTGTTTTATTCCTTTGTTCATAATGTCCTCCTCACTGCTGGCGCTTGCCTCTCACTCTGTCTGTTCAGAGTTGTCACAGAATGTGAAGCCTAATAAAAGGAGTGCAGCAAGTGAGCCAAGTTAGACAGAGGTGCTCAGCTTGCAAGGTTAGACGATTGGTCTCAGTGAGCCTGACTCCTGTAGCCAGCAGCCTTGCAGGTTCCATGACTTCTGGCTTTCAGGCCTGTCACCGAGCCACTCGGGAGGTCTGTGATGGTGTAACTGGGGGTTGTGAGGGATTCTTAGTTTAATGAGAATTATATTTAACATATTATTTCACAGCATATTTTTCTGAACATGCCAGAGTGGTGTTCATCATCAATCGGCTCACTGGAAGAGCCAAGGCTGGGGAACTGTACTTGCAGCCACCAACTCTCTGACTTTGTCTGCCAGCTTAGAATGGTGTTACTGCTAAGTTGGCATGCCAAGATGAGGCAAGGTCCCTGAATTAACTTGCCATTCAGTATGATCGCCCTTTGGAGCAGAAACGTGTCACTTTGGAGTTCCAGTTCTATCCCAGTCCCAGTCCCTGGATGTCGCCCACACCGGCATAGGACAGAATGCCTCTAGCTGAGCTCTTGCAGCTGGGTACTGCAAGAGTGATGGAAAAGAAGAGGTAAATCCAGAACTGGCTTTATATGTATTGGGCAGGGCCTGGCAACATCCATGCATGCTGCTATCTTCACTCCTTCACCACTGAGCTAAAGAAACACTCCCCAAAGGTGAGTAACACTCTCACTCTGAGTGAATCATTTATGTTCATTGATGTTCATTACACATAATGGATGCTCTCTTCTTGTCCCAGGCCTAGTGGACTCCGGAGCTGTGGGGAACCTTATTGACCACAGGCTGACCAGTAACCTCAGAGTGGCGGCACTGGTTCTATCTAATTCCACTGCCATGTGAGTACTAGCAGGGCATCCAGACCAGACCTCTCTGCTAGACCTACAGACCAGCTTTCTTCTAAATGTAGCCCAGTTAGAATTTCACCATAAGTAATATATTTATTTGTTTTATGTATGAGGCAATCAGCAGTCAGGGTCAGAGGGCAAGCAGGTACGAAGAAGGGCAAGAGGAGGGGGAAGCAAAGGTGAGAGAGAGGGGTTACGTGGGTAAAATTGAGTGGATAAATCACCTGTTTATGCCTTACTGTTGCAAATCATCAAAGATAAACGTGAGTCTTTGAGTAACATTTTGCATTTGGCAAGCCCTGATAACGCTCTTCATCCAAGACTGTTGTGGATAACATAGAAGGTTTTGTCTGCTCCAACTACTGTGCAGACCCATGCATGTGCTGTGAGGACTGTGACCATTGTTCACGAGAGTTGAATTTATCCTAAGGGAAGAAGCGGCCATTTTATTTTAGCACTCAGCTCACCCAAGTGTCGTTTCAGGCCTGCAACGATTTTTTGGGAACCCATTTTCATTATTTTGGTTATGTTTGCAGAAGAATTTCCAGCTTTAGAAAGAATGGCTTTAGAAAGAAACTGCCAGTTATAATTCAAACCTTTGTGTGTAAATTGTTATTGGGTTTAAATGTATATTTTAGTGGTCTTTCCCATTTACGGTATTACTTAAATTGCTTATACTAAATATTTTGCTGGTAAATATACTGCTTTGGGTGCCTAGTTATACCCCTCCAGTTCACCTCCACTGCGAGACCAGACATACTTTCCATTATACCTGTCCCTGCACCATACCTAGACCTGGCTGATGTTTTCTCTTCCAGCAAAGATGCCAATTTACCTCCTTGTACGAACATGTCTTGTGATAGTAACAAAGTAAAGCCTGCCCTCCTAGGTATGGAGTCTCTCCCCTGTTTCAGGAGAACTACGTCATGGAACAATACATTCAGAAGGCCCTAGCTCAGGGTTATATCTGCCCTTCCACCGCTCCTGACTCAGCTAATGTTTCTTTGGTAAGAAAAATAACAGTGGCCACTGTGCCTTTGTAGATTATAGGGACTTGCCCTGTATGCCCTCTTTATGAAGTATCCACACCCCTTGCCTCTGGTCCCAGCAACTCTAGAGCAGTTGTGCACCTGGTACTTCACCAAACTTGATCTACACAGCACCTATAATCTGATGCAAATCAGTTAGATGCAAATCAATGAAAGACCACTTTGGGCATGATGTCTGGTTACTATGAGTACCTGGTTCTTCCATATTGCCTAGCTAACTCTCCCTCGGGTGTTCATTAATGAGGTCCTATGTGAGTATTTGGGTAGATCTGCCATTGCTTACATTTTGATATATTCTCCCTCCCTTTACCAGCATTTCTGTGACATACATCTCGTCTTCAGCACTCACCTATGTAATAATATGCACTGCCTGGCCAAAAAAAAAGGTCACACACTCTAATATTTCGTTGGACCACCTTTAGCTTTGATTACGGCATGCATTTTCTGTGGCATCATTTCCACAAGCTTCTGCAATGTCCCAACAATTATTTCTGTGCAGAGTTGCATTAATTGTTCCCCAAGATCTTGTATTGATGATGGGAGATTTGGACCAATGCGCAAAGTCTTCTCCAGCACATCACAAAGATTCTCAATGGGGTTCATGTCTGGACTCTGTGGTGACCAATCCATGTGTTAAAATGATGTCTCATGCTCCCTGAACCACTCTTTCACAATTTGAGCCCGATGAATCCTGGCATTGTCATCTTGGAATATGCCCGTGCCATCAGGGAAGAAAAAAATCCATTGATGGAATAACCTGGTCATTCAGTATATTCAGGTAGTCAGCTGACCTCATTCTTTGGTCGCATAATGTTGCTGAACCTAGACCTGACCAACTGCAGCAACCCCAGATCATAGCATTGCCCCCACAGGCTTGTATGGTAGGCACTAGGCATGATGGGTGCATCACTTCAGCTGCCTCTCTTCTTACCCTGATGCACCCATCACTCTGGAACAGGGTAAATCTGGACTCATCAGACCACATAACCTTCTTCCATTGCTCCAGAGTCCAATCTTTATGCTCCCTAGCAAACTGAAGCCATTTTTGCCGGTTAGCCTCACTGAAAGTGTTTTTTTTTTTTTTTTTTAAGGCTACACAACTGTTTTGTCCCAATCCCTTGAATTCCCTTCACATTGTGCATGTGGAAATGCTCTTACTTTCACTATTAAACATATCATTGAGTTTTACTGTTGTTTTTCTACAATTTGATTTCACCACACGTTTAAGTGATCAACGATCACAATCATTCAAGATTTTTTTCCGACCATTCTTTCCTTGAAGATGATGTTTCCCCACTGTCCTTCCACTTTTTAATAATGCGTTGGACAGTTCTTAACCCCATTTTAGTAGTTTCAGCAATCTCCTTAGATGTTTTCTCTGCTTGATGTATGCCAATAATTTGACCCTTTTGAAACAGGTTAACATCTTTTCCATGACCACAAGATGTCTTTCGACATGGTTGTTGAACAAATGAGAAGCTACTCACTGCATCAGTTAGGGTTATATAACTTGTTGTCAGCTGAAACAATCACCCATGCAGTAATTATCCAATGGGAGGCTCTTACTTATTTGCTTAGTTAAATCCAGGTGGTGACCTTTTTCTTTTGGCCCAGCAGTGTATATTGCAAACTGGAGAAGCACAAATTCCATTTGCACCAGGTTAGGTTCCATATCGACATCATCAGCAAGGCCTGTGTATGGATGCAGTCCAGTAGGATTTAAGCAACAACACAGTGGTTCAGACCCCAGTCACAATCTCTGGAGTTTTCTTGGGTTTACTAATTTCTACATTTGGTTTATCCACACCTTAAGTTCCATGGCCCAACCCTTCATCTACATCTTCCAGGAATTGCGAAACTGCATGGCCTGGTCCCCTGCAGCAGAGGCAGCTTTTGCCACTCTCAAGGCTGCCTTCACTACTGCTCCCATTCTCCAAACCCCAGATCCATCTAAACCATTCACCATAGAGGTGGACACCTCTGACGCCAGGGTGGAAGCAGACCTGTCCCAGCCGATGGGGCTTAAACCCAAAATGGGGTTGGTGGCTTTCTACTCAAATAAACTCTCTGGTGTAGAAAAAATTCAGAGAGGAAGATAGGGAGCTTCTAGCTAAGAAGCTGGCACTTGAAAAGAGGAGGCACTGACTTGAGGCCACTCAAGCTGCCTTTGTGATTATCATGGACCACAAGAATTTGCAGTACCTCCAGAGGCTCAACACCAGACAGGCTATTGTATCTTACACTTAGTTCAAAGTTCAACATTCAAAGTTCAAGTTTATTTGTCACATACATAGTCATACATGGTATTTGGCAATGATGGTATAACTGGCATGCTTGAGTCATGGTATAACTGGCATGCTTGAGGTTAGCACTGTTGAAATCCCCAACCATGATAAGTGCAGCATACCGGTGTTGTACTTACAGGTCAGGTTTCAAAAAGACAAATACTCAGATCAGTGTGAAGTCCAGATGCACATGCCAAGAGACCAACCTACCCTCCCCCTGCTTCCTGGGGTCCATCAAGGATAACCTGAATTTTTTCATCACTCAGGCCAATGGGCATCCCCTCTATCCCACCAGCAAACTTTATGTGCCATCGACACACATCTCTCTGAGAATGGGTCATCCAGGATCAACACGTAAAGGTTAGCTGTTGTCAACATGCTATTGGTGGCCATCCATGCAGAGGGACATTGTGATGTATGTCGCATCATGTGCCGTCTGCAGTCAGAGCAAGACACAGAGCAAGACACAGAGCAAGACACGTCTCCTGCAGGCAAATTACTACCACTACCATGGTCACACCTTGTGTACTAACTGTTGTGGACTGCTTTTCTAAGATGGTCCAGTTTGTGCTTCCCTGCTTGAGACCACCAACATGTTGTTCATGCATGTCTTCCAGCAATTTGGACTGCCAGAGGACATCAGCTCAGGCTGGGGGAAACAATTTACATTGAGAGTGTGGCTGGAGTTCTTGATCAAGCTCAATGTGATGGTTACCACCCCTAATCCAATGGCCAAGCAGAGTGAGTCAACCAAGAGCTAGGCAAATTCTTGTGGCTCTACTGCCAAGCTCACCCACCTTGGAGTGCCTCCTAGCCCTGGGCAGAGTATGCCCAGAACTCCCAGTGCTATGCATCCACTGGGTTCACTCCATTCGAGTGTGTTCTGTGCTTCCCCCCCCCCCCCCCCCAACCACACTGTACCTCTGGTCACCCAGCCATCCAACTGAAAGCCAAAAGACATGGGAGGGTACACATAATTGGGAGCCAATGCAATGTAGCTAAGATAGGAATAATATGATCAAACTGCTGCATTTAGAACAACTGGAGTTTGTTTATGCACTTAGTAGTACATCCAGATAGTAAGGCATTACAGACATTCAACCTGAAAGTGATAAATAAATGGGCTATCTTTTCTGCATCATGTGATGATTTAAATTTTTGCAATGTCCCTGATATGGAAAAAGACTGTTCTAAAAATATTATTTACAAATTCTTACACTTTAACCATAAACCATTTATAACCCATTTTTCATAAAATGGTAACTGTCAGATAAACATTTTAAAACAGGAAAGGCCTAATACCATAATTCCAAAAAAATTTCAAATCTATCTAGTAAAATGTTGTGATCTATAGTGTCGGAAGCCAACAACAGATCATTAACTACTTCTATGCTATGATGAGGCCTAAACGCTGCCTGAAAGACTTCATCTGTCTGATTCTGATGCAGATATGAACACAGTTGTTGAGCTATAGCTTTTTCTAAGATCTGTAGGCTTTCTAAGATCTTAGGCAAAGTTTGAAATTGACCTATAGTTTGACAACTGACATGGATCAAGTTGGCTTTCTTGGTCAGTTGTTTGATAACTGCTAATAGGAATGAAGTCAATGTTCATGGAGCAATTTATTATGTTTACTAGAGGTTTAGTGATTTATTTAAGAAAGTATTTTATCAATGAATCTAGTAAGCAAGTTGAAGACTTTGAGGAGGAGATTGATATTAATTCAGGCTGTTGGATAGCAGTAAAAGACTATAATGCCTTTATTGACCTGGATGTTTTGGTCTCTATGTATCTGCCAGATGCCACATTAAAACTCTGAATATTATATAATATTCTAATGTTTTGCATTTTTTCATTGAAAAAATTCATAAAGTCATCACTGCCATGTGTTGTTGTAATGAAACAAACACCTGTAGACACTATATCTCTCTGTGGATCAAGCTGATTACATTCTGGAGTCTGCCTGTTAAAGATGCCCAAGAGAACAATCACCTTATCAACTTGTTACTGGGACTGTTTGGTCAATATTTCATCAAAGTGAAAGATGGGCTCTAGGTTTTAAGAATGAGCAAAGTGAGAAAATATTGATCACATATCCCAGCAGCCAGTGGATCCAAGCCAGGTGATGGTATCTGAAATAATCCAAATTTGACAAGGGAATGTGGGTCCTTCTCTCTCTCTCTTTCTCTCTCTCTTTATCCCTTTGTCTCTCACTCTCCCTCCCAGTCTCTTTCTCTCTACAGGAGGCTTTGAGACCCCAACAGTTTTATAGCTTCAGCTCCAGAAGGATGGGGTGCATTTGGCCAATCTTTGTCTCCTAACCGATCATAATTGCTATGTGATTTCCCTCATAAAGACTGTATGTATGAGCACTGGCCAATTACAGTGATGAGCTCTTAAAGGTTGGTGATCCCTGTTAAGGGTGTACAAGATAAATCACATACCAAAGCAGAAATTATGGTTAATGCTAAAGGCAGAAGCAGATATTTGTCCAAAAATAGGCCTATAATAATGATAATAGCCATTTTTATTTGTTCTGACACAGGTCTGCGGTCTACATTGAAATCGGAGCCCACTTACAGCATGTACCATGTGGTGGAAGATTTTCAATATTCTTTGATTTTCTAAAGAATAAATTCCCACACTTAGTTAGGTCACTTTGGTACTTTCTGATGTCACATGCTAGAATTGTCTTCACTCTGTATAGTTCACTATCCATATAACAAAGTTCTGTTTTTGGATTATCCTCAAACCTAGTGAGAAATTTTGTAAAGTAATGAGAAGATGTATAAAGATCTATCTAAAAAATAAAGATGCAGACTTCAGATTTAGTTGATGATAATAGCTGATCCCATCCTTTATTAAAAGTTAAAGAAAACATTCATTTGAGGCACCCTCTGGAGAATGTCTGAGGGGTACACAGAAGTTTAATGTTTATACACCTTTTCAAGGGTGATTATGCAATCTGTGCCGAATACAGGCCGGAAGTTCCAAGGTCAAAGTGAAATTCATCCCAGAATGTGGGGGAGAATGACCAGGCTAAGCTCCTGAGGGACTGTCAGATACAGACTGACAGTAACGTCTAATCAACAGAACATAGTATTGATGGACAAACAACAGAAGAGGGTCATAGTGATAGATGTAGCTATACCAAGTGATGGTAACATCAGGAACAAGAAACACAAAAGATTTAAAAATGCCAAGGGCTGAAAGAAGAGCAACAGTGGTTCCCATAATCAGAGCACTAGGGGCTGTGAGCAGATCTCAGGAACAACATCTGAGATCTCTGTCCAGAACAGTGCAATCCCTGGAGCAGCTAAGATATATATGAGTGCGTGTGTGTGTGTGTGTGTGTGTGTGTGTGTACTGTGTCTATAGCAATCACAAGTGATAGTGATATATATGATATATAAATTATATATGTGCACTCTATGTATATAAAGAAATAACAGCCTATTATTCAAATTAAACAGAGTGTTGGCAGTGGTTAAAAGCCAACAGTAACCTGAGAAAGCAATAGAACTAAGCAAACAGACAAAAAAAACAAACAAACTCAGAGGTAATGATCCAGAGAACAAACACTTCAGTATATAAATATTATCTGTATGGTCATAAATCACCTTACTGAAAGTGTCACAGAGTGTGTTATACATTATGATATACAATGTACAAATGCTTGTGGCCTGATAGACAAACATAAGTATATAGTTAATTAATAATTGAATATAATTGTTTGTTATTTTCCGGTCACCAAAACCATAAATTAAGAGAAGGCCATTGCTAATTAAATGATTAATTAACATTAATAAAGATCCATTTTTGCAATAGCCTGAAACATAGTGAGACATTTCTTTGAAAATGTGTCCTTGTAGAATGACTGCAAAAAATGTAAAGTGATTAGAAGAGATATTTGTGTCCCAGTGTGCTTTTAATATAAAATGGGTTAAATATCTTATTGTACTTTGTACTTGCAAACATATATTTGTTGGCTCATGCAAGGTTAGAGAAATGTAGATGAGTTATTGGGCATTTTATAGTGCATGTTTCTACTTTCTGCACCTTGGAAACTAATGCTAAAAATTGACAGAGTATTTGTAAACTGCATTATCTCACTTAAAAAAACAAATTGGTTATAGGGAAAGGAGTTGTGTAACATTTGTCATTCTGCCAACCAAAAGGCTGGTGTCCAGGTGTTTGTGTGTGTGTGTGTGTTGAGAGGACATGAAGACATGAACATAAACAAGGCAATGATTTTGTCCTACTTTCTGCGCCATGCTCAGCAGCAGCGCTACACACATTAAACACTGTTGGTCAGACAGTGAATCTTCCCTGAAATATTTGAGAGAATTTTTGGCGAGCCTTCAAATGTTAATGGTCAATTTTAAGTAGGCAGGCTACTGTGAGCCAGATTCATATGCAGTCTCTTGGGGAAGAGCGGCACGTGTGTAAACCACAGTGCTGAAGCACTGTGAGACATGAAACGTTTCTGCCAATGGCAGCTGAATCACAACTAAACACAAATAATATGCCATTATTTTGTGCCGAAGACTTCTAGATTATATGCATTTCACATCACCAACTGATGTTCCCCTGAAATGGGAATTTGGTGATTGGTGGCGGGGGGATGAGGGGGGTTGAGTTGGGTGGGGAGGACTCAGGATTTGCATGTAGCATTTGCCATGTGGCGTATATTGAACGTGATCATTCTATTTGAACGTAAGTCAACGGGCATGAACATCTTTGTTATTGAATTGTAATTAGAGACCTGCCTCGGAGGAGGGCTTACCAAGCCAGGCTTACACTGAAGAGAGTAAATATTTCAATGGAAGAAAATTAAAACCTCCTTAGTGGAAAACCAAACATGGTAGCTAAAAATGGCAGTCATCACAAGGGCTTCTGACATTTATAAAAGTTTTGCTTATAATGTGAACATTAAATCAAGAGGCACCAAGATTTTACTGTCATGACTGCAATTGTTTCTGAAGTAAACAAGATCTAAATTATGTGTGATACACACACACATACACACACACACACACACACACACACACACAAAATGGAAGGGAGCTTATTTAGAGCATATTGATATAAAAGCTGACTAGCCCTTCATTTTCTCCATCTAAACAAAGCTCAGCCACTACTCTGTTGTGCCAGAGGCAGCTAGTCAGCTTCAGTGTTGTAAATAATGTATGCTGAAAAATGGCCTCCATTACTGAGTGAGAAAGGCCTGCACTGCTACATCATGTCTCACTGGATTCCAGAAGGAGGGCTCTTGTGATGATGGTGTGTTAGTTGGGTTGGGGTAGGGGGGGGGCCTGCAACCATCACTACCATACACTGTCAGTATGAAAAAGTGATGTAAGCCTGAAATTGCATTCTGAAGGTGTGTCATTCTCTGACACAGTGCTTCTGACTTTTCAAGCCCGTAATAACTGACACGTGTGTGTATAATCAGGAGTATAGTGCTACTGATGGTATACAGAATGAGAGTTTCAGCCCACATATTTTGTGATGTGGGTTTTTATTTATTTATTGTAAGATTTGTGAACATTAGGCTACATTAGATTTGGTGGGTAAGGCCTCTTCAAATGTAAAAACACAACTAAATGCTTAATTAGCTCTACCAGTGGCAGGAGCACACTAAGAAATAGCATCACTTATATTTGTCTATACAGCAAAGTGGTATTTGCAGAATATCTTATTTGTAACTTGGTCCAAAACAAACGGAAACAGGAAAACATTATTGTAATGTCTACTGGATTTATAGTTCCTAATACCTCCTAATGTCTGTAATGCAAATTACTCTGCAATTCTGATTTAAATCACCAAGGAGAACATAAATGATTCATTAGTGATCCTTCAACCAAATATAAGTCTTTGCACTGCCTGTATCAAATTATTTACACATATTTTACAATGGAGAAACATATTTTTGTTCCAACAACTCACAAATATAATTTACAGGCCTAGGCCATCCCATGAGCAAAGGGTCTGTTACGTACCATGGCATGTGTGTGTTGTTTTTTGTTTTTTTTGCATGTTACTATTTGCTGCAGCTTCTCGCTCATTGCCATCTAAAGTTTTGCCTTGGTGACCAATCAGTTTACATGACCAGTCTTTCAGAAAACTGCGATTACTGCTAGATTTTTGTGCTTTCTTGGCACATTTTTGGCTGCCTTGCACATTTAATCATGTTTTACTGCTGATATAGTTGTAAAGAATATAGGAATATCTTTATGTTATTATGCCATCTTGTCAAGGCCACAACATAAGATGGAGACCCCCCTGTTTCCCCACTGTCCTTCCACTTTTTAATAATGCGTTGGACAGTTCTTAATCCCATTTTAGTAGTTTCAGCAGTCTCCTTAGATGTTTTCTCTGCTTGATGTATGCCAATAATTTGACCCTTCTGAAACAGGTTAACATCAGGTTAACACCACAAGATGTCTTTCGACATGGTTGTTGAACAAATGAGAAGCTACTCACTGCATCAGTTAGGGTTATATAACTTGTTGTCAGCTGAAATAATCACCCATGCAGTAATTATCCAATGGGAGGCTCTTACCTATTTGCTTAGTTAAATCCAGGTGGTGACCTTTTTTTTGGCCAGGCAGTGTATATTTATTCATATATATATAGCTTTAGCATTAGTCTCCCTAGCATGCCCTTCTATCTCCTTTTGTTCCTGAAGCTCTGTCTCTGCCTCCTCTCCTACTGTTTCTCAAAATGATGCCCTGTCCTTCTCTCCTTCCTCCTGATCTCCCCATTCATTTTTTGAAGAAGCACGTTATAATAATTTTGTCATTCTTCATTTGAGCCTTCTGAATAGCACAGCAACCAGAAACACAACAACAACTGATCATACAGGTGTCTTCTTGTAATGTGTAGTTTATGGAGTTCTGTGTGTTTGAATGAGTCTGAGTAGAACCCAAATTGTCTGAAAATATCAGTTTCATCTAATTAGTGTATGCATTACTCAAGTACATCCTAGAACAATCTCTAAATCTTGACATTTATAAGACCTCTGTCTGAAAATTAGGTTTCTCTGGAAACACTTGAGATGGTTCACTACAAGAGGAACAGTATCCACCATGGAGAAGGAGGTCAGATGCCAAGAGCATTCAATGCGTACTCTCAGTGGCAGGATAATAGCATACGAACAGACCCACCATAGCTGAAAACTAAAAAAAAATATTGGAAAGGCATATAGGAGAAGGAAGCATCACACAACAATGCACAGAGGTTATTGAACCTGAGAGCAAATAACAGCAACCCCCCTAAACAGGATCCAGTAACCATCACACTAGCAGATGTGCAAGAAAAAGTCAAATATAAAGAGCTGGACAGCTCCAGGCCATGAAATGGTCTATGCCTCCTGGCTGAAGAAGCTAAATGCTGTCCATGAGCTGCAGGCATCGTTACGGCTAAGATGAGTAGGCAACTGGCTCGATACATGAGCAGGGCCTAGAAAGGCATTGGCAAGAATACCAGAGGACCCAAGCACCAACTACTGGTGGATAAAACAGTCACCTGAGACTGTAAGTCCAGACAGACCAATCTGTGTACCACCTGGATTGACTAGAAGAAAGCTTATGATTCAATGTCCCACACACAAATCCTGGAATGCTTGAGGCTGTATGACATCAACAGGACTCTAAGAGCTTTCATCAAGAACTCAGTGGGGATGTGGAAGTCAACCCTAGAGGTCAACTTTAAGACAATGGCATGAGGCACCATCAAGTGCTTGATTTACCAAGGAGATGCCCTGTCCCTGCTGCTGTTCTGCATAGGCCTAAACCCTCCTCAGTGAGATCATCACCAAGAGGTGCTATGAATACCAGCTATGGAATGGAGCAACCATCAGCCACCTGCTCTACATAGATGGCATCATGCTGTATGCCAGAAGTGAATGAGACATTGATTCACTAATCCATCTCACCAGGATATACAGCAACAACATCGAAATGTCATTCAGACTGGATAAGGGTGGTCGATTGTTTACAAGGAGAGGGAAGGTAGGTAGAACAGAGGATATCATACTATCAAAAGGTAACTTAACAGATTTTCAGGGCAGTTACATGTACCTTGGGATCCCACAGGCAAATGGGAATCATGAACAGGCCACAAGAAAAGCAGCTATAACTAAGTACCTACAAAGACTGAGGCAAGTCCTGAGAAGTCAGCTGAATGGAAAGACCAAGATCTGGGCTATTAACACCTATGCTCTACCAGTCATCTAAAACCCCACTTCCATAATAAGCTGGCCTAAGGGGGAGATAGAAGCCACTGGCATTAAGACAAGGAAACTCCTCACAATGCACAGAAGGCTTCATCCCAAATCCAGCACTCTAACACTACATTAAGTTAAAGGAGGGAGGCCCACTAGTCTTTGGCCTCCCTCCTTTCATTGTCTAACGCACGCATCCAATGATCAAGGTAGTTTTGAATCAGTGTGAAATGAAAGGAAAAACAGAAGTACAATAGGTGAGTGAAAATGTCAAAGCAGGATGTGATCAGACTATCAACAAGAACAGCCTGTGGACAATAACATAAAGGGTTGCCCTGTATCTACAGCAGGCTGCAGTGTATATAGCCCTCATTACAAAGAAAAATGTAGTTTTGAGAGCTCTGTTGTGCCAAAGTGAGAGATGGGGAAAGACATGATATGATCGGATATGTTACGTTTTCAATGCGTAGATGAGTACATGTGCAATAGACATCAAGGGAACTGAACAGACTTGTATGCTTAACCGCAAAAAAAGTCTTACAAAACTCTCTAAAACCATCAGCACAAAACCTATCTAACTATCTATTGTAAATGCATATGACATGTGGATTGTATATGACATATTATTCTGTCAAGTGTTTCTAAATTTCTACATGCTATTTAAATACAGTGAAAACCATCATTCATTTCATCATTACCACTGAGACATGATGGAGAACTATGTCAGGAAAAAGCACAAAAACAACAAAGGAAAAGAAAATAATGCATTAACTAATATTAAAACATAACAGTTTTTCAATTCAACTATGGAAATGAATTTAAAAAGTATCTGGTTCCTGACTATTTTATGAAAGTTTAATAATTAATGGCTTCTTTTTTTTTTTTTTTTTTTAGAATACTTTCAGATTAATTGCACTTTTTAAGAAACATCTGCAAGGTCCATAATTTGTCAGATTGCAAACCCATCTTAAAACATTAGGAGTGATTTATCATTTGATAAGTCTATCGCATTCTTTATGCAACTTAGCCTTGAGGCAAGCAGCCTTCTGCAGTGGTCAGACTGTCACGCTAAGATGAAGTCATGATAACATGGTGGTGGAACATTATGTTGAGTTGAATGATTATATGCTGCAGACATCACGGGTGGCAAAAATTATTGTCACACTGTACCAACCTGTGTGCTCCTAATGTGCATCTCATGATTAGTCCCTCCCAGCTTCGTGTTCCTTGTTTTCCCTGTCTTGTGTATTTTAGTTCCATGCCGGTTTCGTTTTCTCCACCCCTCATTTGATTGCTCACACCTGTCCATCGTTTCTACCTTGTTAAGTTCATGTATTTAAACCCTGTCGTGTTCACTGTATCTTGGCTGTTCATTGTTTATTTGAATGGTTGTGTTTCTTTGAATCTGTGCATTTGTGTTAGGTTCATTGTGTTTGGTTTAACCTCTGGATGTTTGAAAGCCTGTCTGTTTCAAAGCCTTCATTTGTTAGCCTGTTTTGTTATCCTAGCCTTCGTGTTCCCTAGTCTTTTGTTATAGCCTGAGTCCCCTTTTTGCTTTTGTGTACTCGTGTGCTTGTTTAATCATTTATCCCCGTGCTCTCCATGTTGGTAATATGACCCTGGATTACTACAACGACTCTGATTTTGGATTTGCCCAGAATAAATCTCGATCTTCTCCGCACATGCGTCTGCCTCCTCACCTCTCACCATTATAGTGCGGGGCCATCGGTTTGGTGACATGTTGAAGAGCTTGTAGAGTCACTAATCTTTCTCACTCTTTTTCATGGTAAGACAAAAGGATTTGCCAAGAAGAGCCAGAGGTTTTCTGTTTCATCTATGAAAACTTTCCCATTCCACTGGCAGCCACTCAAAACTTTTAATAGAGTTGTGTTTTTCACATAACAAGAAATTTACTTTTTTTCTACTCTATTTCTCTGGTACAAGTTAATATTTGTCTCATCTCTCCAAAAATGTTCCAGACAGGAAGGGGAACATTTAAAGGCACATTGTGCCACTCTCCCCCTCATTCATGGTAGCATCTTGTATTGTACCCTTTCAAGTTTTAACACAACACTATCCAGACTGCTCCTAACTTTTTACTCTTATAGTTAGTTAATTTTCTTTATTTAATTACAATTTGGTCATGTGTAATGTTTTTAATCTCCTTAAGTCTTGTAATATCAAAGTCTGCAACCTCAATCCCCATCCATATTTTTAATTGGATTGTACACAAGCAGTACAGTGTGTGTGGTACTGTACACTTGAAGTCACACTTATTCTGGCCTACACCATCTTATTGCAAGTACAGGCTACAGTTTGTGTTGGCGTTCCAGACTCAAAATGGGATGCTTAATGGTTTTTTGGTCCTCATGTTATTGCCAAAGTGCAAAACTGAGGCATAAAACCCTTGCACTCCTGTGACTGCAGTGATAAGAAACAGCTTCTGGTTTGCTGCATAATAAATAGCTTTAAAATCACTCACTTAATTACTATATGTAAATTCCATGCAATTTCAGGAATTTATGGTTTTGAAATAAAGTAAATATTTAGACACAGTTTCAATTCATAACTTTTATATGACTAAAGGTCATCATGGATATGTGAAGACACCTATTATTATACACCTATTTAAGACTCAGGTCTAACACATCACAAGCAATGTTAAAAAGCATGCTGAATTATTTAAAATGGAACATATTACATGCAGAAGACTACATATTAATTACAATAGCAAATAATAACCTCAGCAATAAGTGGAAACTTCCAACTATATCATACCATCTATTCTGATTACAAAAGCAATTATGTTAAAATGTTCCTTAGGATTCATTAGTTCAAGATGTGCTGATAAGCTTAGATACTGTGGAGGTGTGTAATTTGGAATAACAGTAGAGTAGGAGATTATTAAAGAGAACCTCTTCCTTTTCAAGGTTTCTTAGCAGAGCATAAAGAAAGGGTAACAGGCTCAGATAGTTAACACTGAATGCAACAGTGTTCCCATAGAAGTCACTTTAACACTTATTCATCTCTGTTGCCATAGCAAGAAGAATTTCTGCTCACAGGAAGAGAGAAAGAGACAGAAGAAAGAGAGAGTAAAAGAGAGAGAACATGTTCTCAGAATAACTCAGGTGGTACACTAATTCCTGATTATTTTTAAATGATCAACTACTGAATTTGAGATCACAATTTTATAAATCAATAAAAACTATGATAAAATAATGAATAAAAGCATTTTCAAGATAAACATCTGGAAAGTATTTGAGCACAGACAAGTTTTTTAATAATTAAAACCATATTAGTAAAACTCAAGAATGAGTGGGAAATTAATTACATTTTAAAATCTGTCTTCTGTGTTTCAGTATATTAGATCTGCCTGCATATGCTTCATGAAGAAAGTATTTGTGCCTTCCTCTGTATTACTATTTATCCTCTATATTACTCTTTACCCTCTATATTTCTTTAACAAAAAAAGTTGCTCGGTTAAACTAATGAAAGCCCAGGTCCACACTTGGTTTATAATGTAAGATTGTTTTTCTCAGCTTGACCACTAAAGAGTATATATATCTTTGAAACTGACCCCAAGTGAAAAGCTTATGTGTAATATTCAGTCTAATCCCAGGGTAATCCCAGGATTCAGTCCAGCCTAGCAAACACGCATCAAGAAAATGGCTTCTCAAGGTTAAGTGTAGGCAGCAACTTACTATTCATTAACCTGAGTTCAGTTTATTTTGGCTTCTGTATTATGAGATGCATACAAGACACTTTGGAGAATATAGAGCCTTTTGCATCTTTCATTAGCATTAACCTTTTAAATCTTAGTGCATTTTAAAGCTTTCATTAATATTAATTGTAGAAGTTCCCCAATACTTAATGATATTTACATTTTCCCATTTTCTAAAATATATGGTCTCCTCAAAAAGCCCTTAATGGGGCTGCTTATATATGGCTTCTTTGCTCCTTATATATTGCTCATGCTCATTGGCTGCTCAAAATCTATTTATATTATATAGAGAGAGGTAGTAAAAATTCACAAAGTAGTTCACAAAGTTTCAAGAGAAACAGTGCATATACACTGATCAGCCATAACATTAAAACCACCTGCCCAATATTGTGTAAGTCCCTTTCATGCTTGAGCCACCCAGGCATGGACTCCCCAAGGTGTACTGTGGAATCTGGTGCCAAGACATTAGCAGTAGATACTTTAAGTCCTTTAAATTGTGAGGTGGGGCCTCCATGGATTGGGCATGTTTTTCCAGCACATCCCACAGATGCTTGATCACATTGACATGTGGAATTTGGAAGCCAAGTCAACACCTTAAACTCTTTGTCGTGTTCCTCAAGCCATTCCTGACCAATCTTTGCAGTGTGGCAGGGCACATTATCCAAACTATGAGGGGGTGAATTTGGTCTGCAACAATATTTAGGTAGGTGGTATGTCAAAGTAACATCCACATGAATACCAGGACCCAAGGTTTTTCAGTAGAACTTTAGCCAGAGCATCGCACTGCCTCCCCCAGCTTGCCTTCTTCCCATAGTGCAAAACATGATTCATCAGTCCAGGCCACTTGCTTCCTTTGCTCTATGGTCTGTCCCTCTGTCTGTCTGTCCTTAATGGGCATTCTCTTTCGGGATGGTTCTTGGATAAATGCAAACTCTCGGGACAAGACTAGCACCTCTAGAAAGTTGGACTATTTTTCTCTTAAAATTGTTATTATTGTGGTGACCGTTGTCGGCCAGAGGAGGATGGCCCACGCCTTTGAGTCTTGGTTCCTCTCAAGGTTTCTTCCTCATGCTCTAGGGAGTTTTTCCTTGCCACTGTCACCCTTGGCTTGCTCACTGGAGGCTTGGACTTGGACGTTTGTAAAGCTGCTTTGTGACAACATCTGTTGTAAAAAAAAACCTATATAAATCCTAAAATTGATATAAAGGCTCACTTAGGCTGAGCTAGGGTAAAATCATGCACATTTTCAGACACGTGAAACATCTTTACCCTCTCACTCTGCGTACCTGGTTCATTTTCCAACATAGACACGAAGGCCACCCCCATAGTAGCATGGCAACGTCAACGTCATGGAATCCCACGCATGGGCATAACCTAAAGAAGGGGACAACGTCATCTGCTGGTGTGTTGCTGCTAGTTGTCTCGTCCCTAGCAAAGAATGGCCTTCTCCCGTGAGATGAATGCATGTATTCATGCACGCGTGTGTGCACACACATACACACATACACACACACACACACACGCACGCACATCCACCCACACACAGGCGCACACACATCCAGCCGGTGCTGGCAGTCGTCCCTACAGCATATGGGAAGGATGGAGAAAGCCCCATCTCTTTCCAAGGCATTAACAGGATGACAAATCCTAATGCCTCTTCTGAAGGTCAAGCTTGCGGTGTGAGAGATGACAGCTCAGTTCAGCCAAATTCTTTAAAAACAGTCTTTGCTCCTTCTCATGAGCCAGTTGTAAGTCACATGTATTTGTAACAATGTAATTCAATTAAGTGAATAATCATTACTATTATCGCACTCTACAGGTGTCCTTGTTACTTTCATGGCAACACTCTGTTTCAGTGAAGATCTCACTTCAGAGATGAATGGAAATCTCACAAGCTGCATTGCTCATCTTGAGAGCTGCTTTATTTGCTGGACACACATGAGAAATATGCCAGTGGCCATAAACAGGAATACACAGGTTGATGTAATGAGTTGTCCAATATGCCATGTTTGCTCCATCTACTCTTTAAATTAGGTAAGTGAAGAAGAAAATGATTAATGGTGGACATCCAGAGTTGGTTAAACAACAAACCATGCAGGTGTTCAAAAGATGTGCCAGTCATTACTATATTTAGGACCTACATTCCATTTCAGTTACAAATCACTACATGCACCTGTGATAAAATGTGTGTAGTGTGAACTGTTCAGCAACCCAATTATTATTGTCTGTAATTATTACACCCCAACATTTTAAAAAAATATTTGAAGTTTTCAGCAATGACTTGAGCATTTCTATATGGAGCAGGAGCAGGCAATGAGAACAGCCAATGAGAGCAGCCAATGAGTGTGAGATTAATCTAGCAAAAGGAGGAACAAAGGAACAATAAGAAACCTACAACTCTCTTTGAAGAACAGACAGTCTTTACTGCCCATGTCTTCCTAATTAATCCTTCTTCCAGTCTTTTTTTACTTTTTTTGTTTTTGATTTTGTATCAACAAAATGCAGAAGTAACCACTTAATCTCACCTAGAGTAGGTACAACATGATGCTACTAACACCAAGCTCATGGGTTCAATTCCCAAGGGAACACACATACCGATATCCTGATAAATATGTAAGTTTCTCTGATAGAATTTAGCCAGTTGCTCAGACTCCATCCTGTCAAAGTCACATGATATACAGATCTGTAATGTCATGACACAGTACAATTTATGGATCAGGTGCTTTGTCGGGGATCATGTAGTGTGTGAAGCTCACCTACAATTGCTGATGTAGTGAGCACACTCCCACATACTCTAAATAAATAGAAACAATAAATAAATAGAAACAAGTCACAGGCCAAAATGGTTAATTAGTGTGAACAATTTAACAATCTGAAATTTTGGTCATGTAGAATCCACTCAGTATAAAGACTGAAAGCTGCTCAGGTTAAATCATAAAGCTTAATCATTTATACCCACCAAACCTGTTGTCATAGCATGAGAGCTCATCAGTTGTTCCCAGGTCTAAATCACAAGAGACTTCATTCTATTTCAAGTTGTTATAAAAGCATTGTCAAAGGGTATTTATTATTCCTGTTCACTCAAGAAAATCAAACGCTTGCTTTCAAATTTCAGCAGAATTGAGTCTTTGGTAAATAAGTTGACACCATCCTGTGGGGTGACAGGTAAATTCACAATTTTCAAAACCCCCATGACACCCTAAAACCCCAGGAATTCCAGTGCTTCAGAACAGACTGAGGCTGCTACTGTGGTGAATAGTGAACAAGAATAATGGATTTTTTGTCCTATACTGCAATTAATAATCGGAACCTACACATGTTTCATGTAGGGTACATTTGTAAAGCAGAATTATCCTTAAAATTGGAAACAAATTTGACAGAATTTCATTTTATGAATTACCCCCCCCCCCCCCCCCCCCTTTCTCCAAAGTACATTTTCTGTCAGGTGTGAAATGAACTGATGTCTGGCCAATTAGACTCTGTGCAAAAAAACTGGTGGGTAACATGCCTTGTTCCTTAACTATGTAAAATCAGGCTGCTGTGATCCATTTTCAGAGGCTTTTCAATCGTCAGAGTCAAGTTAACTTCAAACTGTGACTGGTCTCATATTCAGAATCGAGCCAACTCCAAACTGTGACTGGTCTCATATTCAGAGTCAAGTTGACTCCAAACTGTGACTGGTCTCATATTCAGAGTCAAGTTGACTCCAAACTGTGACTGGTCTCATATTGATTTCTGCCAACCTTTCCCATTGCAGGACATCAACACACACCAGACTCCAGGACATTTAGCTCAGTCACAGAGCACATTCGTCATGAGTCATCCTGTTTCAGATGGAAACAGTCTGGATTGGTGTCCATCCAAACCTCTTAATGTTAATAATATCCTCACTGAATATGTCTGCTTGTATAATATGTATTGGCATCATTCATCACTGTATCCAATTTATCCTCATACATTTTGAAGATTTTTTTCAACTTTGTGTTTATTATCAAACCTTTTGATAAACTAATGCGCATTTTTGTCTTCTTACAAAAGTAGTAACTCTTACAAATGTGTAACAAAGCCTGCTGTTAATATACTCTGTTTATTATCATCTGAAATCATTCAATCGGTTACAGCAGTTCCCCTCTAGCATGTTTTATTAAGTGTAATAATGATTAATTAATTGCTAATTACTAATCTCAAATAAAATAATCTAAATAATTTACTCATCTTAAAATACAACAATCTCCCAGGTAATGTGGGACCTAGGTATTATCTAACTGCAGCACTGCTTCCCTTGTGTATTCAACAGCAAACATTACTCAAGTGTTTATAATGAGCGTGCTTGTTAGAAAACTGCAAGTCTCGAATGTCTAAATTGCAGAGCTCAACTTGCCTCTTGGCTGATTTTTGAAGTGCAGACACGCTACCACCTGTGATTGAACTGCCACTCTGGGAATGCGAGTCATCCCGAATCATTTGCATGAGTAAGATTCATACAGTAACATGATTGGATCATCCATCACGTCACTGTAACACTGAGCCAGTGCTGCTCCTTCATTCAGGATGTGGTGATGTAGCCTTGTGTTTGGTTGTATTTTGTTGGACTGCATTTTGCATTGTGATCACATTCATAGCTGGTGACCTTTTGAGTTGAGTGGGGAGAGAGCTAAAACTAGATTTAGGTTAAAAGTTTGGGTAACTTAGTGGCATAGACTGCTGGAATTTCGAATATGGACAGAAAACAGAAAAAAAAGTTACTAAAAATATAATTAGTAAGAAAATGCAACTTCCTCTACATGGCCTGAAACACCACAAATCCAGGCATTAAGTATGTCTGGCATGGTACCGCCCCTCCTCCCAAACGTCTCCCCATGTGTGTTTGTTTATGTGTGTGTGTGTTTGTCTGTGTGGCCACGCCCCCAAGTGTTTCAAACCTGCTCCTCGTTGTGTTGTTAATGTGTGCATATATAAGTCCTTTGTGTAAACGTGAACATTGTCAGTGTTTGAACCAGCGATGGCCTTAGTGCTATGTTATCCTCTGTGTCTAAAAATAAACATTGTTGTATGCATCACAGCTACGTTTTGCATCCTGCCAAGCCTCCCCACGTTACAGAAACACTGACTGCCGAAGGATGCCCCCCATTTTCTTGGGAACTCTCCACGCTGGTACAATAGGGGAGAGTGCTCCTGGGAAAATTTGGGGGGGGGCCTGAGTATAGTATGGGGTTGGACTTAGAGGAGTACTACAGATCCTGGACAGAGTAATCGGAACATGTACAATGGCAACCAGTTTCCAGGGTTGGACTCCGCGGGGTCCTACTATCCGTATTAGGACTACCGGGAGTATGAGCGGCATGAGGAGGTTCAGGACCTCGGCCACCAGTCAGATTCGGAGGTTGACCGTTTGGAGAATCCCGTGATGGATGTAGAGGAGGCCCTCCATGAGGATTCCCCTTCTGTGATGGACACGTGGTTGGCAGATTCCGAGAGCAATGAGTCTCCAGTGCCAAAGGCTCCGCTCAAGGCACGTTGCACTAGAATCAGCAAGCTGCCCTGCGTGACTCGCAGAGAGGTGGCACCGTCATCTTCTGAGGACATTCCCTCACCTGGGGCACACAGCACCAGGGCTCGTGTGCCTGCGCGCAAGCCTCAAGGAGGCAAGCAGGAGGCGTCACCAGTGCTCGCCCCAGAGACAAGCAAAACCACTGGTGCACTTCCTAAGGTGTGTTCCCCAATGCCAGAGAAGCCACTGCCACCCAACTCGGCGAAGGGCGAACCCCCACAGCAGAGTCGGACTCCAACCCAGCCGATGACTGGGAGACAGGCTGGGGCTCATACCAGCTTCCCGGGATTTATTCACAACCCGTTGTTTAATTATGTTCATGTACCTGTCCCAGTCACTGTGCCAGTCCCAGTTACATTTAATGTGTCCGTCGCTTTGTCTCCCTTTGTGTCTGTGCCTTTGCCCATCAGCGTGTCCGTCCCTGTGTCTGTTATTCTTTTGGTCCCTGTCCTTCCCTCCACTGTCCTGCTCGTGCCTGTGTCGGGTCGCTCGGTCCTCCGGCTTCGCCATTCAGCATGGATTTCGCGGACATAGCCCGATAGGCTGGCAGGAGTCGCGCCGTTGGGGAGGGGCTCTGTCACAGTACGGCCCCTCCTCCCAAATGTCTCCCCATGTGTGTTTGTGTGTGTGTGTGTTCGTCCGTGTGGCCATGCCCCCATGTGATTCACACCTGCTCCTTGTTGTGTTGTTAATGTGTGCATATATAAGTCCTTTGTGTAAACGTGAACGTTGTCAGTGTTTGAACCTGCGACGGCCTTAGTGCTACGGTGTCTTCTGTGTCTAAAAGTAAACGTCATTGTATGTATCACGGCTCCTCTTTAGATCCTGCCAAGCCTCCCCATGTTACAATGTCCATTTCCTCTTAGAAGATACTGGTCAAAATCTGTAGTCAAAGTTCTTTTTGGTCTTTAGTTCACAATCAGAATAGCAATGCTAATTAATTTGACACTGATTAATATTGCAGCACCTTATTTCCTCTGCCAAATAAAGACTATAAGTCTGTCATGAGACGCCTCCGGTGCCAGGAAGTGGGAGGAGAAATATGAGAGCAGACGTGTTGAGAAAGAAAGAGAGACAGACAGAAAGAGAGAGAGACCGATAGAAAGGTAGAGAGAGAGAGAGAGAGAGTGTGAGAGAGAGAGAGAGAGAGAGAGAGAGAGAGAGAGAGAGAGAGAGAGAGAGGACATGTAAAATTCACTTGTCAGGTTCTGGCATGTGACCAAATGTGAAATGTTGTGTACATTATGAAATATACCATGAAAATGGAAGGAAAAAGAAAGGTAAAGGTAAAAGAATCAGATTATAAGAACAACAGATTGAACTTTAGGGGCAACTGTATGAATTGGAGATAATATTGTGTCAAGGACAAAAGTGGGTGTTCACATGTTCAAATCAAAAGGCACACATACACAGAAACAGCTTCTTTCAAGTAATCAATGACTAACATCCATTTAGGTCTGTAAGAGAGCTGCAACTCAACCATTACTGAAAGTCCATTAACTGTTCCTCTACTGAACAACATTACTACTACTGAAACTCCATTAGCTGTTACTCCTACCATTATCCCATGGATGAGAACAATACTTGTGGCTCCAGTAGGCCTCTCACAGCAATCTCGCACAAGGTTAAATGACTAACCTCTGTGCTTCTAAAACAGTTCAGTCACACTAGACTCCATTATTAGCATTTTAGTGTTCCACCACTCTGATCTTTGTCATTTAATTGTTGAATGAACATTGCACTGATAAAAAGTAATGCACCAATAGTTGTTAAGGTCAGGACTTTACAGAACTAACAAACTTCCTAGGCCAACTTGTGCCTGGAGCTTCATTAGAGTTGAGCTTTGCCAGCTAACACAGATCTCTGTGTATTCATCATTTGCCAGATGAATCCACAGAGATCCATTTGGACTGTGGGATTGTGGGTAATCACACACCCTGTCGCTGATGCTGCTGAAGCATGTGTGATGTACAAGGTGAGAAAGTTGATTGCTGAAGACCTACTTCATACAAATTTGTATCTTGTTGACCATAAGATATACGATGTACCCTGAAGCTATAGCATAGACTCAATTTGATTGTTAAAGGATTGTAAAAAGAGTGGGCGTACACCTGTATATAGACTGCTAGGGTTGTTCTAAGGGTGTTTTCACACTTGGGCCTTTGCCGCCATTTCAGGTGGTTTCAGACCATTGTGTCTTTCTGGTTTCTTTTGCATATGTGAACATATAAAACAATTTCAGAGCCCCCTAAACAGACCCAAGAACAACTCAGAGTTGTGCTGCATATCGTGGCCTGCTTGATCTGTGCATTGTGAAAACAAACTGGCCTCTGTCCATTTAACCATTTTATTTATCATATATTAGGTTTATTTACCCATGAACCAAAAAACAATCTTCACAGGTAAAAACAAACTGGTAGTCAACTGTTGTATTGTTCGAACAGGCAACAATTGACAGCATTTTCATTCATGAGGATTTTGTAATTGAAACTATATTGGGCTTCAGACTGAATCCCCTTGCACTGTTAACCATATTATTAAAATTTCCATTTCCATTTTCCATTAAAAGTTAAAATGTGATGAGCAACTTGCTTTTAAAATACACATAAAATGTTTAATTCTGGGTGTATTTTAAACATTATGAAATAAATTATTAGGCTACATAACTTTATAGACTGTGGTGGAAATTCAGTGAAACGGGGAGTCAGATGTGGATAATAAGTAAAAAAGGTTTTAATAGAAAAGAAAGATTCCACAGAGTGTGGGGCTCACTACCAAGAGAAGCCCCGAGTCATACAGAGCATTGCTTGATATACAATTCTAACTGTATGCCTTGACCAATCACAGACTTCCTGCCTCTTGTTGCTATGGCTCATATACCATTCAGCTTTAAGCGTTGCTTACCTCTTTCAGGCCGGCTGGTAAGAATCTTGCTTGACTGTCATCCCTTAATTGCAGGCAATAAAGCAATGGCAGGCAGTAAAGCAATTGCAGGCAATAAAACGAGAGACATCTTCCTGCTTATCTGATCTACGGTCTCACTCCCTTAAAGTTCTTTGCTTACATAAACATTTTTCCTAGGGAACAGGATACTGCTGAATGTATGTGAATCACTGAAGCACATAGTATTTCCTTTACATTTCCCCCCTTTGATTCTCATACAATCATTAACTAAAATCTTCAGTTATGGCAAAAACATGGAAGTTATCCTTATCCCAACATAAGTACGTATCATATCTGTGATATGATGAATTCTTTCCTACACAATTAATTACGTCACATAAGTCAAAAGTCCATGCAGTAGAACTGCCCACCATATAGTCCAATTCTACTCCTCCATACTTTTGTATACACCAATCTTTAGATGTAATGACACTGATGCGTGATAGTATCAGGCTGATCCACAGGAGGTGCTGCATCTTGCTAGTCCTGCGGTGGCGTTTCTGGTGCCTTTTTACAATGCGTGTGATGCACCCATGTCGCTCTTCCGTCGGTCTTGACGGCGGTGTTAGTCGTCAGTAGCACTTGGAATGGTCCTCTCCACCTGGGCTGGTTCCACCGCTTCCTTCTGAAGTCCTTTATCAGCAAACAACCTTTAATGAAGCAAGCTGTAATGCTGTATATGTACAAAGACAGAAACACTAGAATACATCCATGAAGTGTGAAAGGCTTCAAAAAAGGCTACAGTTTTTCAATGAATTGTTTGGCGAAGGTTAAATATGTAGGTTTAGCAAGGTTTGATTAAGTTAAATATGTAGGTGTATTATCCAGTGTTCTGTGCCTTGAATTGCCTGCTCACTGCATATGACATAAGGGCCACCATTCAACAATAAACTGAAGACTGTGCTAAGCAGCACTTCATCTTTCTTTTCAGTCAGTACAGCTGCATGGTCCTCTTTCATTCCCCATGTCACAACTCAAGAAATTAAGTTTAGTTTCCAAACAGCAGACTTGCTTTTCCCACAACTTAATCTAAGTCCTAAACAATTAATACACAGTCAGATTTTAATGAAAAGTCAGTGGTATTATACCTTTAGACGTACGACCTACCTTTTTAACTACGATTAAAAGCTAAGCTAAAACTAAAAATGAGACAAAAGATCTTTTACTGAGAACAGAAAAAAGCAAACAAACAATGACCGTGTAATATTATGACTGAAGTGGTATAGTGAAGGTTCTGTCACTAATGTATAAGGCATATTTATGGCTATTTACTGAATCCATTTCTGCATGTTCTCTCTCTCTCTCTGAAAATAGCTTTGTTTTTTTGAGACCTTGTAACAGAGAAAGTTGTGAAAGTGAGTAGTTAAGTGGCGGAGGGTAATTTTAGTCAGGAGAACTGTACCATTCCCACTAGAAAACAGGATGGAAAAATCATGGCATAGATGAGTGAGAAGAAATGATAGAATGAAAAAAACATAAGAGACAAAAGCCAAAAATGAGAGGACTAGAAAGAACAATATGGAAAACATGGAGAATGTGGTGGCACGAAGAGTAATGAGAGAGAGAAAGAGAGAGAGAGAGAGAGAGAGTGGTAAGTGAAAAGACTAAAGGAGGTGACTCAGTGAAAGTCAGAGAAGATGAATGACTTCTCTAGGGCAGCCTAGCCTGTTAGCATTCAGCAGGTGGCATGAACAAGTGACTGGAGGTTCTATTTGGTTGCCTTTACGTCCTTCAACACCTTCCTTGTTAGGGGACCTGAGAGTGGAATAGCTATCAGTATGAAAAATGGCCACACTGCTTCTGAGGAACAATCACTCCAGCAGCACAGTACTATGTAGCTAGACTAAATCGAGAATGTCTCTTGGAGACATTACTACCTGGATTCAGCTCATCATCAAGATGCAGGGTGAAGCCTGGTGAATGCTGTTTATTGATGTTCATCCAAATTTAAATTAGCCCCAAGGATAAGAGCTTTAATATCTATTTTACTGTGTAAGAAAATTAAAACAGAAAACGTACAGGCTGTGGCTGTATAGAACAATAAAATATGTTAAAATATGTCTGCTAGAAAGCATGTGGCAAATCGCTTGCAGAATTTGTGCATTATGTAAATACATGGAATGTATATTTGTCATGGTGTACCGGGCACCCTGCAGGAGGGACGCGCCCACTCACTAACACACACACACACACACACACACCCTGCAGGAGGGACGTGCCCACTCACTAACACACACACACACAAACACACACACACACACACACACCCTGCAGGAGGGATGTGCCCACTCACTAAGACACACACACACACACACCTGCCACAATCCCCATCACCCATTTATTAGTTATTGCACACACCTGTTCCTTGTCCCATAGGTACCTGCCATCGATGCTGCATTGCCACTCGTCTTGTACCTCAAGCCATCACCTGTACCTGCTCTAAAGTGCCCTGTGTTCATGCATTCCTGCATTAATTTTGGTGCATTAAGCTATTACCACTGAATTGTCAACTTTTTGTCTTTCGAGATCAATCAAGCTGCATTGTTATGGAGAATATTCTCCTGACTTTCACTGACCTCTCACTCTCCTTACTGCCAACGTCACAATATTAGTTAAGGATTTATTAATAATACAATTAATACTTTAATATGTGCAGTGAGTGACTAAAGTTGCAGTTGCTTACAACTTTACCCTCTAAAGGCACGTGTGGAATTGCATGGAATTAAATACCATAAGCTGAAATATACCTTTGAAATATATTTTTCTGCTGTCTGACAGAAATTTGCGTAAAATGCATTTTGCCATGCAACAGAAATCTGCTAGAGTGTTTTCATCAAACAAAAACAAAACCCTGGTATATTACTAGTTACACTTATTTAGCACCTTTCTCAATCCCAAGGACACTACAATCAACATTCAGCTTTTGCATCCAATCAACACACACCAATGAGAAGTGGCAGCCAATCACACACAGTGTATTTGCAACTGGAAACCACAGCCCCCTGGGGGACTGCATGAGGCACATGGAAGGGGAGGGAGGATAACACCCAGGACATAGCACCATCTATCACTGGGCATGGAAGCATTCACACCAGGACAATTTACATTGACCAGTTAACCTAACTGCCATATTTTTGGACCATTGGACAATGCACAGTACCAAAAACTGCAATCTTGTGAAATGGGCTAATACCAGTGTTTGTATACTGGATATATTTGTATATATTAACAAGGAGTGGGGTTATCAGGGTGGAGGTGTGGTGGGGAGGGCAGTCAACAAACACAACGTAAAGTTTATCATGCATGTTTTTCACGCAGCAATACAAGCAGCAATACAATATTCCCCCAACAATGACAAAAGTATGTGCAGATCACACTGAAGATAATCACTGTCTCATGCCTCTGGGTCTTAGAACCAGGTGACACAGAACATTTGCTGTCACATTATTTGTTTTAAATCCAACATTACTTGTTCCAGAATAGAGAGCAGATTCAGATATATGACTCGCTGCAAGTCACTGCTACTGCTACTTTTAACAGCATTACCTGGTGGCACAATACACTTTCTGACACAAAATAAACCTGGATCTGGTGTGCTGAGCACAGCATGGTTCAGACATTCCTGTTCATTTGGTGTGGAGGAGAAATCTCTCATTAAGATTCTCATAAGGCCTCACTCGGTTAATCTGCCTTATCTAACTACAAGATTGGACCAGTTAGCTCTGACAGTACAACCTGCCTTCTGTAGTGTAGTCTGATGAGAAGTCTGATAAAAAAGATATGTTAAAATACAGAAACACACGAACACACATATACATACATGTTCAGAGAGTGAGGACTCCATATTCTGCTTTTTTTAAATAAAACATTACTGACTTTTATTAGTTCAGGCCTCTTCACATTGGCATCAGACCCTCCCAGCAGATATGAATGACATAGTATTTGTTTTATGTATTTGGTTTATGAATTCTTATCAGATGTCCAGTGGATGCATAGCAAGCCATTCAGTATCATTCTCCTAGTGCAGTTTACTCTTCTACCATGTTTGACCCATGTAAAGATTTTAATCAAAAAATGAATTCAGAAGATTTCCAAACATTTTTTGGAAATTCAAAAAATATTCAAATAAAAGTCACTACCATTAAGTAGATTTGGTACTGCATGCACACTGAGTTTTTAATTCGCTTCATTCAATCAGTCAGGTCTTGACTACTTTTTTCCTCTAGTTTATGGTTTTAAGAAATACTCTGCATTCATACTGTTTTTCATGAATGGAATATTCAGCTCCTTTCTTGTATATTACCCACCTGTGCATGGACACTCACCCACACCCACACAGCTAATTAAGAGCCCGTAGGGACAGACTTTTGACAGACAGGCATGGACACAGAAGAAGGGTGGGTGTGGTGAAGTGATCAAAGAAAGGGAAAAAGAGAAAAGAAGTACACATAAATAATTGCTGCCTCAAGGGAAAAGGATAAGACATAGTGGACAGCTGAGACAGGAATATTTTAAATCCTGCTCAGAAATGTTAGATTGTGCAGCCTTGCTGGTGTGAAGCAAATACCCCCCCCCCTCCCAAAAAAAAAAAAGAAAGCCAATGACCAAACATGAATTCAATAATTATTAATCTTATTTAATATTAATATTTAATATTTATCTTATTTTATGTTGTTTCCTTCAGATTTTTCAATGTTTGCCTTTGCTTTCAAGCTAAAACCATATTGCATGCAAACTTAGTACACACCCTATAGCCATATGGAGTACTTTGGTAAGCACACAAAAAGTAGTGTTTATGCTGTACAACATTGTAATTTTTTCAGAGCTTCTTCTTTTGACTTTGTTTGCTCCTTGTTCTTTACTCCAGAGTTTCAGTTATGTTGAGGATGATCTTTTCTGCCTGTTTTGAAATGGGACAAATGTTGGCCTTGTTTATGTTTCAAAGTGTTTGAAATCAGATTAATTTATTTATTATTGTACTAATGTTTATTTGTATCAATATTTTTGTAAATAAGTTTAATTTTGTGTAATATAGTAATTTACATGCAAATAAACATTCACTGTCCAGATAAATAACTTATAATTGCTTAGGTGCAAGACTTTTGCACTGGATTGTGGGTACACTCAGCAGTCCACTCTATTACAAACACCTACCTTGCACGTACCTCCACTGACCCCTTTGTTGGGAACAACGTAGGTACATTGAATATATAGGTGTATACACAGTTAATCAACTGTCCTCTACCCTATCCATGACTGGGCACCTACCAACCACAGGACCACTTCTTTCTACGTTGGATTCCCTCAACATACAGGTACATTGTTATAGTAATGGGTGTTTCACTTGTATGAGTGTTTCAGGCACAACAGTTCCATTGTCATAGACTGCCATGGAGGTGGCTGTTGCCTTGGTATGAGTGTGTCAGGCACGGGGGTGTTGCTAGGGTTTTTGTATGTGCCCATATCATTGCTGGGTTGCAAGAGTTCTTCTACCCCAACATTTCAAGCTAATTATGCATCTGCTGTCAGAGGTTTATATTCTTATGGGCTTTAGTGTTCTTTTAGTATACATCTACATCTACAAGGTGTATAGATATTGAAGTGGGTAGATTTAAGTAAGTGACTAGAGCAAGAAATTAAGGAGCAAAGACTACAGATGTCACATATGTCTGGCACATTTCATGCCATAGAAAACACAGGTGCAGGAACTATATCTGAAACTGTATTTATATCTCTGTTTAATGCTCTCCAATCGACACACCTTTATTTGTCAAACAACCTGTAATTTAGCAAGTTCATAATTTAGTAAATGACAAGTGCAATGCCTTAGTCAGGGTCATGGAATATTTATGCAAGTTGGAGTCAATCCCATCAACTAAAGGTCAGTTCAAGCAATAGACTCAATATATAAGGTGAAGTATTTGGAAAAATAAAATTCACTTAAAAAGTGAGTGATTGTCAGGTGAGTTTCAGCTGATTGGTTACACTTGCCAGACCAAATGAATCGAGGTGCAATTGCATATGACCCTCTTATTTTGAGGCAAAATTCTGCAGTATCCTAAAGCTGAGGTCACTGTAGAAGGTAATCAAATGTGTGCTTAATAGCTTCAAGGGCTTTTGCTCAGCCAGACAGGTGTGGACAGGAGACACACACACACACACACACACGATTGCAAAGGAGAAGGAAAGAAGTGTCAAGGTGAAGAAGCTACAAAACAAAATGGGGGGGTACAGAGGGAGGCAGACCCCAGTTATGAAGGCCCCAAGTGAAATAAAACAATATCTACCAAAACATTCAAATGAGGACTTACAAACTCACTGTGACACCTAATCAGACCTCTTATGCTTGGGGATGGTGAGAAACCAGAAGGAGCTGCCCTTTTTAGAAATGTAATAAAGTTTTATGATTGGGGTCTTTGATAGGTGACACGTTATTTTCAATTTCCCTCATTGTGATTAGTCATATGTACTTGCCACAGTGCCATTCTTAATAACATGCATACAATTATTAAAATGATAAATTAAAAGAACCAAAAATGCATCAAAGACTAAAATTAAATCATAATAATCAAACTAATCTGTGAGCTATTTAGTTTTGTTGTCTCAGAAGTCTATATAAACACTGTGGTGGTTTGATATGCTGATTCCAGATGCAAAAGCTCTCAACCTTAAAGCTAAAACCCACTGAACAGTGGACTAGTAACCTTGAGGACATCAAGTCTAATTGGCACATGTTTTTTTCTGGGTCAGACCTCAGAAAAGTGATGTGGAAAGAGGATTTGACGCTGTTCGGATGGAGTTGTACACTTCAGAGGCCTGATTCATTTGCTTGTCATTAAAATGATAATGCTTCCTCATCTGTGCTCCTCCTCCTGCCACTGTCTCCACTGGATTGGTTATCATAGGAGACCAGTGGAAAGCTTCTAAATAACTTAGGAGATGCTCTTAATCTACAAAATGTCTTGCAAAATAGACCAATGTATCCTCTACACTGTTCCTAAATTATCCCACCACGACCACCACTACCAACAGCACCACCTAATTCCAGCATTATTGTGGAAAAGCTTTTTGTGTGTGTATGTGTGTGTGTGTGTGTGTGTGTGTGTGTGTGTGTGTGTGTGTGTGTGTGTGTGTGTGTGTGTGTAAAAGGGTGATGCCTATATCACTGTGGAATTGTACTAAATTGGCAGTGTACTGAATTACCAATGTTCTAATATGAAATAGTTGATTGTGACACAGGGCGGAGAAATCTGAAGACTACAGCTTTCGAATTCTGAGAACCTTCTTCTGTTGTGTATGAATGTGTGCTGGTAAGCAGACACAGAACTCAAAGAAAGGAGGTCACATGCATTGCCATTTTAAGGGTCACATTTTGCTCATAAATGTAGTGACTACTGCTGAATGTCTCTCTGCAACATTTCAAAGGAAGCTGATTCCAAAAGATTTCAGCCTGAGTAAACCTTCATAAATAAAGTTCAGATTAAGTGCCTAAATTAAAAATGTGTAAAAGACTACACTTAAGTGAGCAGAAAGTGTTTAGGAAAATATTAATGGAGGCTTAGAAGTTAGCATCAGTTGATAGTTTAATGGCTAGAGAGAAAGCCAGTAAATGTGATTGTGAACCCTTAAAGCAATTGTGCATGAACGACCACAGAGTTCTTTAAAAATTAGTTCTTAAAAGAAGCTTTTGTTAGGATCCAACAGTTTATTAGTAGCGTCCACCACTGATTCACTAGACTGAAATCCTGTCAAATAGAGTAGCAGTACCAAATAGAATAGTAATGAACGTTGAAAAGATCTGGTTACGTACATATGCAATAATCTTTGGAGATGCAGCATGTCACACAACATTGTTATTCATAAAAAATATTTATAGGTAAAAAAAAAAAAAGTTGTCTTTCCTGACACATTCACTGCTTTTCACACAGCTCAAGAGTAGTGCATCCATGATATTTACTGAAACCCTTTTCACCAAGGTTTAAACCCCTTATACTTCAAAGAGCTGCATGGGTGTAAAGAACTAGATACCTTTCATATTACTGGCAGTGTAGTTATAGAATTTCACAATTCTCATAAGTTACTGAATATAACTAAATAATAAACCTGCTGTTGAAGAGGTTAAGCAACAGTAGGTGACTAAACAACAATGCAGTATTTCTTCGCAAAAGTCAATCAACCCGTTAGCTGCCCCTCAGAAATATTGCTTCTGAGCCAGAAAGTTCTGTTCTTCAACACCGCCACATTCTTCCATGTGGAGTGATCGTCTCTTTTTACGGTCTCGCGAACAGCTGCCAGCAAGCTGCTTCTTGCGATAACTGGTCTATGCTAATTCCATTAGCCCCTATGGACAACCTACTGTCTCCAGCACGCATTGCTTGTTGCTCAGTATTCAGCAACGGCGGTTTAGCGGTTTAGCGTAGCCTTTGATTCTGAAGCGGCCCAAAGAGAACTAATTATAATCTGCCTGTTTTGCTCTGCTGGCTAGCTTCGAGTCCTTCATATTTGCAGACGCCCGCCCACTTTTGGCCTGTGTCTATACGGAGGGACAGAACAGAATCTCTGTGCCTGTGGGCATGAAGAAGGACTCAGGGATTGTGTGGAATAAGGTGCAGGTGGCACTATGATGGTGTCGGTATCCATTTGAACAGAGGGCCTTTTATTAGGCTGATACTGTGTTTTCTTCGACTTGGGGATAACATGGGGATTAATACAATATCTAAATGTATTTTTATTCAATAAAATTCTAGGCAGTTCATGGCACTGATTGAGATAAAGTGCTGCTTTGGTCACAGGTTACCAGCCTTGTGGAGCCTGGCCCATATGACTCTGCTGGCTTCAGATGAGCTACCCTTCATCTGCACTGAACCGATTACCTACCTATATTGGGAAAGAGTGGTAGCTCAGTGGTTAAGGTGCTCAGCTAGTATGCAGAATGTTGCCAGTTTAAGCCTCACTGCTGCCAAGTTATCACCTTTGGGCCCCTGAGGAAGGCGTTTAACCCTCAATTGCTCAAATTTTACTCAGTCCTAAGTGTAAGTTGCTTTGGATAAAAGAGTCAGCTAAATGCCCCCAAAAAGGAAAGACATACGTAGGTTGACTGCTCAAACTGTACGTCTATAGCATAAACTTATCACACTGGTTGAAGTCCAGGAGTTAGCTGCTATCCTTATGAGGATAATCTTAGTGTAGCAGTATTAACTGCACCAGAGGGAAGTATTTGGGTTCCTTGATTTATGTTTACTCATGACAAAGTGAATATTTACTAGGCAGGATGGTGTCACACTCCCATCTGCTTTTAAATTAAATATTTACCCCAAACTTTAGAATTTCTCATTTAAAGGCCTTGAAGTTTATACAGTCAAATATTCTCATTTACTTTATAACAGTGGTCGTCATGGCAATATGTTTGTCATGATAGGACACCAAGGTGATTGTAAGTGCAGTTTAATAAAATGTAGACAAACCGATTTAAAACATCCAGCAATTGCAACATATAAAACAGGAATTGATAAGCATGAGGAAAGTGGAAAGATTTACCATGCTATAGACATAGGAAAGTACTAAATATGTGCATATTAATTAGACTAAGGTGTGCATAATGATGGTGTGGGCAGCGTCACTTGTCGGAAAAAACACGTTGAAAGATGTGGGGACTGTGTCAATGTTTAAATATCAAACTGTAATGCAGAAGACAGTAATTATCTTTAATGTACATACACATCCACCTCTCTTATGTCTGTCTGCCTACAGAGATGCACACACACACACACATACACACACACACACACACACACACACACACACACACCTCTTTGATTGCCCACCAATACTAATTCCATGAGACCACAGACGACAGACCTCCATGTAAGCTTAGACAATGTATTCTTTATTTCAGCTTGAGTTCCAACATTACATGGACACCTACACATAGCAACGCAAGCTGCTCCTCATTCTTGACAGAATGAGAAAGAGCTTTTAAACAGTGACAGCTGCTGCAAAGAGAGCGGCAGTACTGACATTATTGATATCGGCAATGACAGCATTAGGCAGATATACATTCAAAGTATATTTTAGTTCCACTGATGAGCAGTAATCCAAAAAGGCAAGAGATAGATTTAAATGTTATGCTGATGGATTGCTAATCACAAATATGTGTTCAGCTTCTTTGTTTCATAATAAGCAATCAAAATTGCTTCTAACATTCATCTTGTATAAGAAAATTCCAAGCTAGACAAAATTGCAAGCAATGTTTGAAAGCCCATAAACAATTTTAAGTGGATGCATATTTACCTACTGATGCAAATACATGGAATATACAACAGGGAAAGAATGCTTGATTCTAATTATAGAGAGTGAGTTGTCAATTAACTTGTCACACAATCTAAAATGGCCCCTGTTGTTCTCCCAGTCTAGTGCTGTAGAGGTAGCAAATCAATGGGCAAAAGTGTGAGTCCCGACAAGAGCAGATTACCCATAAACAACTTTATGGTGTAGCCCACAACTACACAACTATAGTGTAGCTCAAGCAGGACATGTTATTACAGCATGTTTCCTCCCAAGGGCTATTGAATTACTGATACAAAGTATGGTGTGATGATCTTCACCTGCAGAAAAGCATTCTCGTTTCTCAGCAACAAGGAACAAGGAGGATGTTAATCACTAAGGCCAGAAATATGGATCAAGGTATGAATGAAAACAGTGCAGTAGCAACATGACTATCATATACCCCAAAAGTGGTAGAGCACTTACAACAACTGAACAACAACTATTCACAAATTGGCACTAGTCTATATTTACATTACAAATTCTGCCACTAGTCGCCTTCCACTGGCAAGTATGGCCTGGCAGTATGTGATAAACACACACACACACGCACGCACACTCGTTAAGGCTGCGGTGGCCGAGAGACTGTGGTGTTTCAGCCAAAAAAAACCTTTTTCTTTTGCATCAGTTTCTCGAAGCTGATGTATGATTTGGATGACACTGAAAATATCCACAAATGGCCAAACACCCACAATGCATTGGTTCCTTTGCAAACCCATCCCCTGAATATTAGTCTTTGGATATTAGATCTTACAGACACTTGACTGCTGCCTCCCACCCCTCACATATAGTCCAACTTTATAAATAAACTAGTTTACAATTAATTATTCATATTCTACTTCCAAGCTGCATTAGATTCATTTTTCTATTTGGTGACATTTTGCTTGAAATATAAAACAGAGTTCAAATGAAAACATACAGAAAAGTTCCAGAATATTAATATGTACCTACCATATAAAGAGAAACATTATTACGTGGTTACAAGATGATTTAATAAAACATTATTTTCTTTGATATGATATGGGTTTGTCATAGTAATAAACACCAAAATTTGATACACATTAAAGTCTAAAGCTAAATTTCCTACACTTTCCACTTATTTAAGCATAATTTTCCCTTTAAATCCCACCTTTTAATCACACCAAAAAATCTTGTAACTCAAAAAACCTTTCCCTGTTGCCATGTCTTGTAGGTTTGACTCCAGAAGCTACTTGCTAAGCTGTTCATTCAGTGAATATACTTCACCATGAACAGGTAAGTACAGTGTCAGTAACACACTAATAAACAAGCCAACACGTTTGAGCACTTGTGAAGGCACATGCAGAGTAAACTGTTACAGGGTAATAGGCAACTATGGGCTACACAAATAGTATGGATGAAAGGTGTATCCCAGGTAAATATGCTCACTTGTTTGCAGTGTTACTTTCTGTATCATTTGGTAAAGATTCATTTTTAGGAAGAGGTTACAGGGTATTTGCCAAAATAATCATGAGCACAGATTACTACAGTTTACCCGTAAAGATTCTAGGGTGCCTATCCATAGAAGCCTTAATAAAACAGGAATGCTGAACTAAACCTAAGGTCAGCAAATGAGATTTGTTTTTTCATGAGCGAACTTAGCAGTCTACCATGACATGAAACTGTCACCTGTGGAGAAGCACCACCACCTGCTCCGCTCGGAGTCAGTCTGCTACACTGAGAAAACACTCCTGCACTTTTCTCCCAAAGGCCCCTGTGTTTGATATGACTTTGCAATACAAAGGTCAAGCTTAAAAGGACAAAGAAGGAGGAAACAAATGATTGTGTGTGTGTGTGTGTGTGTGTGTGTGTGTGTGTGTGTGTTTTATCTGTGTAAGGTGTGTATATATGATAGAGAGAAGGAAAGGAGGGCCAAGGAACTGTGGGCTGAATGTACAGAGAGATAACCAAGTTAGATATGCATTCCAGACAGAGAGAGAATGCCTGAGCTACAGTTAAAAGTAATTTCATAATCTCAACAACCACAAAGTTGTTTTTTTTTATACCAAGTTTGTACCAAGATATTGAACAGCACACAATTCTAAAGGTTGATTTAAGATTCAATGAAGTAGGATGAGAAGAAGATTTGTGCTCAAAGTCTAGAATAAAGAATCATGCTTTGCAGCCAGCACTCTCATAAATCAGAAATGCTGGACTGGCCAGTGCCAGATTTCATTTTTGGACAGGATGTTAACAGACCTAACTGAATGCATTAACCTCAGAAAAGACAAGGAGAAAGCAGATTCCTATTTCTGTATTCAGAAGATTAGCCACACACAGGCAAATTAGCTTCTTTGCTTTTTTTTTTTTGGTTTTGCTTTTAAATGGTGTGGGTTCATACAGCGATACCAGTGCTGTCGAGAAGAACATTTCTCCAGTTTATTATCCCTTGTCTGTTTTACTTCCCTGCCCAGAGGAAAACTGTTCGACTTGAGTGAGCGAGTCTGGCTGCATCTCAGGCATAGCAGTGGTTGAGAATGGTAGATTACCGTGAGTCATATGCTTTCATCCCTCCATTTAGCAACCAAATCGATTTTTGACCAATGAGCTGCGAGATATGCATCAAGGACCTGGAAGTAAGGCGCATCTGCCTGAGAGTCCTTACAGGCTCGTGACACGGTTTGTCATTATTTGATATACAGAATCCAGTCACTCAGCACATCAACACAATTCACATAGGACCAGCCAAAGATCAGAAACTCACACTTAAACAATAGAAGACTAGGGTATACACCTAACCATGCATGCAAATCAATGACAACTTTACCATTTTGTAGCCACACAGGTGATCTTAGACAAGCGTGTATTCATGTGTATTCATAGATTGTATCATGCAATAAATGACATAACACCACAGAAGTAATATTTGATCTACATGGTTATCCTGTGTAGCACAGTCTGGGTTAGGTAGATTGTTTTTTAACCATTGCCCATAGTCTTTCTGGATTTCTTTTTTTCTTTTTTTTGTGTGTGTGTGTGTTTGTATCAGTCTGTATGGGTGGTTCTTTGGAGGATCAGGCTCTGCATTTTCTTCTAAACTGTAATAGCCTTGCCATCCTTGTTCATGCTGTCTGTCAATTTTTGGTCGCATCTAAAAGTTTTAACATTGTTGGAACTAGAAACAAACATGTAAATGCGTGACTACTTAAGCTTCCTAACAAGACAGAAACTCGAAAAACGGAAGATACTCACCAGATAAAGCATGCCGAAAGAGTCAGAAAACACACCACAATGACCAGTAAGTACTCTCAAAATAAAACAAGGCATTGAACACACACAGCACCTCTCTGCGGTCATCCTGGACAAACTGTGGAGTTAACACGGCCCCGCTGTGCTAACAGTAGTGTAGCTAAACTTTGACATGGACGTAGCCGTGAACCCAGTAATCTCTTCATCACCTTCCCTCCTCCGGCAAACACGACACGGCAGGACGCAGCAGGCAAAGGTGGCCAGTAGCGCCTTCCGGAAGCGCTTGTTCATGAAGCAGTAGATGATGGGGTTGACGCAGGCTGAGGTGTACGACAGCAGCTGGATGAAGGAGATGGGAGCGCCGGAGAGCGCCCGCTTGGCCGAGCGCTGGTCAAAGGCCTTCCATGTGTTTGCCGAATAGAGGGGCATCCAGCAGATGAAGAACATGGCCACGATGATGATCAGCATACGGATTACGCGCTTCTTGGCAAGAAGCTTGGCTTCCGAGGTGTTGCTTCGTGGCCGGTCTGTCTTGGAAGTGGCTGAGGCGCTGAGTGTGGAGAGCTCCATGACCGGAGGCTTCTTGGGCACTTGAATGTAGCAGCCGTCGCTGTCGTCTTGGCTGTGGGATGTGGTGTCATTCAGGCCGTTCTTCAGTACTGCAATGAGAGATCGACAATGAGTGGGAAAGAGAATCATGGTGCTAACTCTTGTTTGACTGCCATAACTGACTCAGTTTTTTAAATAGACTCATCTTTTATGTATTACTTTTTTTTTTCAGTAAAAATCACAAATTGATTTAAAAAATCCTAAACGTTATATATACAAACATTTGAATGCACATTTAAGTCCTTAAAAACAAATATAGAACACATTTGCAACAGATGTGCAACAGATGTGCACCAATCAGATAAGTATGTCTCTAGAAAAATTTATTAGAAGGACTGCTTGAGAAAGATCTCTCAAGGGAATGAACTATGCATGTGTTCCACTATAAGCTGTTCCCAAGTAAAACCCCACAGTGCGCTGACCCCTTGTGTATGGAAGAGCCCAGCAAGCCTTTCACATTCAGAACATCACAGCAGAACTATCCTTTACAGTCAGGGGATAGCACTCCGAGCAAAGCCAGTCCTTTTAGGCACCTTTGAGGTTCACTGGGCCAAAATGTAGAGCTTGTGGAACTGAAAAGCCTTAAAAGATTCCTTAGATGACAGCACAGCGAACTCTCCCTCCACAGGCTACTGTTCAATAGACTCTACCAAGAACACCTAAAAGGGAATGCAAAATTTCCCTGAGGCAACTGGCACACACAAAACCTTTTTTTAAAATAAAAACACAAGCCCGCTTGGCAGGCAGAATTGCCTAGTGAGACCACACAACTAAGGATGCATTGACAACTTGGCTAGGCACTAGAAATGCACGTGCAAACTCAGCAGGTCATTGCACAGTTGCTGTCATCAACAGCGGCATTATCTAAGCTTACTAGTTAGTACTATAGTCAAGCACAAGGTTTGATAAATAAATGAAATACATTTAATTTAATGTCCAAAAGCAGGAAATGATCACGATACAGAACAGTCATCTGACAGTGCCTAGCTAATGATAACTTATAAAAACAATTTGTAGCTATTTTGTTTCATTAGCTGGTGCTGGTTTATTACAATCAAAACTCATTTAATGCAGTTAATTGACCTATTAGTCTTTTTCCAAACAAAATGAAATGTAGATACCTCTAATATTTGACGCAAAATCCATTGGATTGCTTAATAATGAGCAGGAAACTGAATAATTGAAAATTGACAGACCTAACAAGTACTGATATAATAATTTGTTGCAGGCCATACACTCAATGGGGCTCTTTGATTAGAGTTACTTTTCAAAGCACACACCACCACAACACACTGCTTCCAACCAGTCTGTTGGAGGTATGTTAAGAAGTGACTGAAATTACCAGTATCAAAGCTACCTGGGACTTTTGGAGCTATTAGTGTAAATATAGAAAGGGCTTTAAAAATTGGTCTCATTCCTACCATTGCAGTCTTTATTTTGGTCCAGCTCAAACTGAATGCCTCTGTAGAGCTCTCTGGAGATGAGACCATAGGCAATGATCATTACCACACCAGGGATGAAAAATAGAATAAACAGCAGCAAGACATACCTGAGAGAGGAAAAAAGAGAGATAGAAAGACAGAGAGAGAGGAAGAGAGAGAGAGATATCTATAAACAAAAGGAAAGGGCACTGACATAAGAAATCACAGTGTGTTCTTCTGAGCAGCTGAATCAGAGAAAAGCAGTTATCAGATACAGTTCCTGTGTGTCAGCCCCATGACGGATGAGACTTCATTTACTGATTTCTAAGGGCTTTTGGAGGGCTCTAAGGTTTTGTGTAACCATCCATCTTATGTGTTCATTGTGCATATAAGCAAATGCATTGGCCCCAAGAGAGCACTGCAAAACCAACCAATAGCGCAAGGGTAATGGAGTTAATATGCGATACTGACAAGACAACTAGGCCAAGATAGCACAGAATAAAAGAACAACCTTAACATCTGCTGGATCTAAGAAAAATCACAGTTTGCATGCAAAAAGATACGAAGCAAGCCCATGTTATTATTTCGTTATGAGATTATTCAAATGATGGTGTGGGAGTGTCTCTTGAAAGCATCTTCCATTGGTCCTTGTTGCTGATCTTTTCATCTCAGAGCTGCCTTTGTGATAGCGACCCCCTTCAATGCTGTGTTCGTTTGATATCAAAGGCACTTGTCATCCTGTTGCATGCACTGCTTTCAAATTCATCTGGAGGGCAAAAGCAATCAAAGCAGAACTCGAATGAAAAAAGATCGCCAGGAAGTGATTGAAAAAAGAACGCCAGGAAGTGATTGTGTGTGTAATGGGGCAACAAAATGATCATCCAGAAGCTTCTTTTCTTTCTTTTCTGTCTTGTTCTGAGGGATCTCAAAACTTGGTTTTAAGGGCTTTCTGATTCAATCCAGAATTACTGCATTACCTTTAATATATACCATGGGTTACCAAGGTAATTTCTGAGTCCATACTGAATCTAACAAATGTCCTAAAGTACTGATAATGAAGCAGCCTCATACGCTTGATGTACATTATGAAATGAAAGGCACCAACTGATTCAAGGTCACCGAGCCCTCTGATCTCTTTGATCTTTCACTAACCCCCGACCTAGATCATCATCAAACAGAAGTAATGCATTACATGGTCGAAAGGCCATTGTTTGAAAAACCTTTCTAGAAACACATCATAACCTTAATTTCACTTTTTCTGTTTCATCATAAGTATAAAACTGAACTTCAACACCGTTGAATCCCTTTCTTAAAACTGTCTGATGGTTCTTTTCCAAAAGCTTCATGCATTTTATCTAGGATGTCAAGAACGTCTGGTCATTTGAGGCATCAGTGTACCTACCTTGATTAGTCTTCTCTTTTCTACAGACACTGCTAGAGGCACTCCATGTGATTTTCCTGAACAATTTACTAATGTAGTAATGTGAAAATAAACTGATTTTTAACTTCTGACAGGCTCATAAATACATTATATATATATATATATATATATATATATATATATATATATATATATATATATATATATAAAACATAATTTTTTTTCAATAATTACTATTGTTCTACTATATAGCAATCATTATAAACACAACATCCTCTGTGTTTTAACAAAGACTATAAACACAGAAACCTTTAAATCCTTTTTGATTTGGACTCACTAAGCCCTCAGTCCTTCCCCCATAGCTGAAAGCTGTGATGTGAATAATGCTGAATATCACAATTAGCCATGATCTGAACTCACCAGGTCTGTTCCACTTGGCTCATGGGCCAGTCAGGCCGACACATGTGACCCGTGGAGTTGTTGGGTTTGGGAAAGGGCACCAATGTGCTGAAGACTGGGTATGGCACCATGATACCCACGGATAGCACCCAGGTAGCAGCAATGACTTTATAGGCGTGGGAGCGTGTCTGCCAGGCCCGTGACTTCAGTGGATTGCAGATGGCACTGTACCTCTCGATTGCTATGGCAACCAAACTAAAGGTGGAAATGCTCACCGAAATACCTGTAAGAAGTTGTGAGAGGTGAGACAGACATGTGAGACGTGATTGGTTAGTACCCTACACCAGTGATACTAAAGTGATACTAAAACAAGGCCACAAACCTTTTTACAATAGTCTAAGACACAGGCATTAGATTAACACTGGGTCAGACTGAAGGTCACCTCTGCTTGTTTCATTAACCTTTATAAACATTTTATATCTAATTTTGCAATACTGTTTTGGCTACAGCATAATTTTTATTTATCCCCCCCTTCAGAGGACAATAAAAACTTAACACTATATCCATTTAACATTTGACTATGCTATTAAGGCTGTTAAGGCTGCGTTTGGGTGGGGGGTTGGGAGGTGGAGATAATGGGGAAGAAAGACAGAAGGAGAGAGAGAAACAGGGAGAGAATAAATATGTTATAATAACCCGAGGAAATAATACTGCAGCATTATATAATTATATATAACTAGAAAACATCAGTGTGGGGAATGCAGGGTGCTGCTCATTAATGTTGTGACATTATAGAAAATGGGAATTAGTAGTGTTGCTTTTGCTGTGTTGTGTGTGAGTAGAGGAGTCAGATGTTATATTTTAAAAAGTGAGTTTTTTCTTCTAAATTCTCCTTCAAGTTATCAGTTAGAAGGTTAAGACAGTATTCTACCAGATGTTTGCTCATTATTCTCCCTGGTGTGTTGACTGAATGTAAAAGCATTGTGCAGTATGTTGATTGTAAAGCCTCCTTGGGTACTAAGGAAGGCCCTATATAAGTGCAAATTCATATAAACATATCATTTTTTTCAGGTAAGTAATATGATCTTTGTGGCAAGTCAGTGATATTAATATGAATGGTTTAAGGTAGTCAGGTGATGGTAGTAGACAAATCATCCAGTAGTGCTATTCGATGTCCCATTATCCTATACTCTAATTGAGTATAGGTTAGGATCTCAGATAGCTGGCAAATGACCTCTGACCAGAAATTTGTGAATGTTACGGCAGGACCAGAAAGTTTGAAAACAATCGTCCTTTACTCCTGGGTATTGTGGGCAGGCATCGCTGTTACTGACTGCCATACAGTGTCATTTATTAGTAAAGTATGTTCTGTGAAGAATATTAATATTATATTACTTAGAGCTTTGACTCGAAAATCATGGAAAAAATATTATTGCATATTCTGCCAAATTATATCAGATTTTTTTCACTTTAATGTCTGTGTTCCATCTCTCTATTGGAAGTGACATTGTACTATTTCCAGATAGTATAAGTCTGTATGTTGTTGGGAAAGGAAAGTAAAGATGTGAGCAGAAGCAATGAATGTTTTTATATTTACCATCTTCCTTTATAGCGTCTTTTAGTGGGATATATTGAAAATAACAGTGATCTGGTACACTACATTTTAAGATATAACTTAATTTGTATAAATCCTTTAAATTTAAGATATTTAATGGAATGTTTTGAACACTTGAATGACAGGTCCTCAGACCCTGCACCCCAATTGAATTTAGAGGCAGACTCAGCAAATAAGACAAATTTGATGATCATACATTGTGTAATAGAGGTGGCCAGTGGTTCAGTAAAGAGCGCAAATGACAAAGAAAATAGTGGGCCTGCTTATCGTGTACCCCTATGGAAGTGAAACAGTTTTAATGTGAGTGTGCACTAGTGCAGAAAGCAGTGGGTAGGTTATATAGTATTTTTAATCCAGTTCATGGAATGCTGTCTAAATCCAAAGGGACTATAAGAAGCCAAGAGAAAGGGCCATTCTCCCCTATCAAAGGGCTTTTCAGTGGGTCTAAGGATGCAATGGTGAAAGGGTGAGTTGTTGGTCTTGTACAAGTTGGTCAAGTTGTAGTCTTTGTGCATTTTCTGAGGAGTGCCTCCCTTTTATGAAATCAGCTTGGTTTGTATTTATTAATGTTGAGATTACTTATTCAAGCCTGGTAGACTGCGATTTGATTCTTATTTTTATATCTGAATTTATTAAAGACGTGGCATTAGAGCACTGAGCTCAGGTTTCATGAGAAGGGTTATGAGCGCAATGTTCATTTGGTCTGGTATTTTGCCTTCCTGAAATATTTTAATATATGAAATATATTTTAACACATTAAAACAAGATATTATTGAAGATATTGATATATATTGAAGATATTTTGACTGATAAATAGGTTTATGAATAGAAGTGCAATGAATCATAAATTAATTGAAAAGTATGTACGGTTCCTGGATAATTTGGCAAGTTGTGTCAGTGATGTTTTTTGTTTCAGCTGGTTTGTTAATAGCTTTCCAGTTTTACTCCCAAATTCAAAATGTTGCTGTCAAAGTCTGAGAGTGGTGTATTCCGTTTTCTTATTGAGTATAATGTTGAGTTCTTGTTTTATTTGACGTTCTTTTGTAGTTGATTCTTTGGGCATTTGAGAGTTTTTTATTAACAGTATTTTATCAACATTTAATATGCTTTGACCACAATAAAGCTTTATTTTTCTCTTTTATAATCCTCTAAAACAGTTCCTCTGCTTTTTGATAAGAAATTAGCTCTTTTATACAGACAAAGGGCTTTTGTATAAGCCACTGGGTTGAGAGCAAACAACTCAACGTTTGCATATATAAAATATGTAGTCCTTGCAAAAGGTTTGCTCAATCAACCAACAGGGCTGTCTGTTGTGAAAACAAAAATCATATGTTTCGTTTATTAAACCTATTTAATCTCTTTCATGACTAGTTACAGTGTCTCTACGAATATTACTGTCTTTAAACTTTTTAATAATTCTGGCAGACAAAAAAGCATAACATTAATATTACATTTGATGTTCTACTATATGGAACATAATGGAATATGCATTTTGTGATCATATAATTGCTGAACTGTAAAACTATTAACATCAATGCTCTCATTGAATTTAAGCAGCTTATCCTTAGGTTTTTTCTTGTGAAATCTATAAATAAGAATATATGATTTAATAAAGGGGTGGAGCTTTGCCAATCAAAATTATAATTTACCCATTGAGATGAAGAAATGCACCTGAGCTAATGATTTTATAGTTATGCAAGATTTCCCAGATGGATTTTTAATAGAATCTCCTCAGTTCATTTTCTTTGATTACATAAGAGCTGAGATAAGACATTACTGGGAAATGGCATTTCGACAATTTTCTGAAAAAGGCACAAAGTGTTCTCTGTAGCTTCTTATAATTGCAGGCTATTGCTTTTCTTAATCACTGATTTAGTGGTTGGAACTTTTAGGTTAGAGTTAGGCACAGTTTTCAAAAGGTTCAGAGGTGAACCCACGGCCCTTGGAAATGAACTCCTAAAGTATGCATGTCTGCCTGCTTTTGAGTCCAGAAACCTCATGAATGAAATGGAGCTTTCATGAAGAAAAGCAGTGAAGCTTGAAGAGTCTTAGAAAAGTTCAAACACTAAGTACCTTGATGGGTAGGCATAAACAGAGCCGAAATTGTCTCAGACATTGCCTTTGATTTCTTATTCATAAATCTTTCCCACTAACCGATAGAGGCAGGTGGAAGGTGAAAGGTTTTATTCTGAGATGGCCAAAGACTCCAAGTGTTCAGATACTCACGGCAATGTGGGATTAAGAAACCAAAAAGAGCTCAGTGGTTTTCAGCATAGAAAGGACCTGCATTAATCATGTGACTCTCCTTCTCTAGGATGATGCTTGTAGACTGCACCTAAAAGGTATGAGCACACGTCCCTGCACCTTTATTTAGCATTGATTTGATAGTCATTTAGGACTCATAATGTTTCTCCTTAAACGCAGACATTAACAGACATGGCCTCAGAGGTTAGACATGAAAATGAGTGGTTGAAGGAAGTTGTAATGGCCCACTGATTGCACATAGATGATGAAAACCCAGCTGGCCCAAGGCTGGCTTCGATTAACACAACACTGGTGAGAAATAAGCCAAGAGAAAGGAGTGGCACCACAGCCATCGGACATGACAGAATGTTCTCTCCACCAGACTGCCAGAATGCTCTTCCTCTGACTCATGGCTGACACATGGCACTGTGGGAGTGACCAAGAGGGTGCCAGCACCATGGCCAGGAAGTTCGGGGTGGAAATAGCTCTTTTGTGCCTGTCTAAGACTAGATTTGTATGTCTACTCAGTAAATTTGACCCAATTTGGTCCCAAATCATACTTATTTATTAATATCCTGGAGTCATGTCTGCACTATAAATGTCTGAAACTATAATGTCTGTGAGGTGTGTTTAGGCAGGGGAGCCTATGATCTCTCAGTCTTTGGGAGAAATTGAAACAATTTATAATCGTACAAGCATTCATTACTGATGTTCAATGGTCTGTGTCTTCACATTAGTAGCATATGAATTGTATTTAGGCTATGCTGTCTTTGGGTGATGCATTGAAATAGAGGTCTAATGGTCTCATGTGTTTTACTGAGGGGATTGTTGCTGTCTGTTCTAATAAGACATCTAGACAGTTTCCACTTATGTCTCATTCATAAGTGCTATTTCTGCTTGCACACTTAAATAATTGTACATCTAATTTAGCTAAGTTCATAAAATCCATTCAGTTATTACTTATCATTTTAAAGCAATATGGTTACTACGTTTCCCTGACAACTATAACAAGAACTGTATTCAATGTGATCTCAGCTTTGAAAATGAATCAATGATTTAGCCTACAGATCCACTTTCTAAGCAATACTCTTACAAATTGGACCTTCATTGAAAAGTTATGTTCAATGTCCAAAGGCATGTAAAATCATATTGCAGGCCCACTGTGAATACACATTTCAATATTAGTGCCTTTTTACTGGTATCAAAGAAATATACAGATCTGAGCCTGATAGAACATTTTTGCTACCTCAGGGCACTATTTTCTGTGTTCTGCAAATCAAAGCTATATTTTTACCTCTACACCACATAATGAAGTATCTGACAGCTCTTCATATGCTCTTATGGTACTTGCTAAATGTTTCCATTCAGCGAGCCTACAGCAATGTCTTGTGATCCCCAGAACCTGAAATGGTACCAATTTCATCCCTGTCATATAAAGGTTTCCAACCTTTCTTCTAATCTCTGTGACAAAATTTATAATAAACTAAAACTACAATGAGTGTTTAAAGGGATGGTGTGCACCATCACTGCAAGTGTAGTAGTGAATGAAAGACAAAAACACAGAAGTATATATACAAATGGTATTGACTCACTATTATTAATCAGTAATAGCTGTCAGGTTAAAATTGAGTGATTAAATGATTAAAGTAATTGAGCTATTTGGTGAGAAATTAAAGATGTACACACTTCCTCACATTTTCTATTTGGCAAGATTGTTTCTGGTAATTTGTAAATCTTTGATCCTAGCACTGGCAGAAAACCATGATTGTATTTAATACTGCTAACCAGCCTGGCATCTTCCACCAAAGCTTGCTCTTGGTGTTGACGACAGTGACAGACTTTACAGTGAAGACTTACTGCTTTCCATTAAAACTAAACAGCACCGAAGTCAAGCAGGATTCGCGTCCTCCACCGTCCATGTTAGAGCTGCGAAATGCAATGGGAAAAGGGAGCAGTGACACAAAGAACACCTCACCCATGAAGTAGGTCACAGTCTTGCACATGGCGGCGCCAAAAATGAAGTCCTCCAGTAGGCTGGGAATGAGCGTGAAGGGCATGCAGAAGATGGCCATCATAAGGTCACTGACGGCCAGCGAGAGAAGGAAGGAGTTGGTGACGGTGCGCATGCGTTTGTTCACCAGCAGCACCATGATGATCAGCAGGTTGCCAAACACACTGAGGAGGAAGATGAGGGAGTACAGGAGGATGCGCAGTGAGTCCATCTCTGGAGGAGGAGGAAGAGATGGAGGAACATGAGAAAGAGCTGGCGCTTTAGCCAAGAGGAGTGAAAGCCAATATTTAAATGCCAGACAGAGACTAAGGCAGATATCAGAGAGCACTGCAGTGTTACAATGGGACTTCTCAATTGCAAATCCTTTTAGGCTACAATTAGGCTTAATCTGTGTCCATAAAACCCATTGTGTTAAAATCAAAAAGACCCAAGAGACAATTGCCCCTCTTGATTGTTAAGTGGTTATTGCCTCAATTACTGTATTAGTATAATAATCTTTTGTAATAGCAGAACTCACCACTTTCTCCATTACACTATACACACACACACACACAGACACACACACACACACACACACACACACACACACACACACACACACACACACACACAGCACTGTCTAGGTAGTACATGGTCGTTTATACAGCGTGGTATGTGATTAGTTTAGAAGAGCACAGTACTTCTTGCTGGCAGGTATTGATTGTGGGCTATACCTGCCTGTGCAGATATGTTGCTGCCTAACAAAGATGAAAATTCCCTTGGAAGTCTTTTCACTGTCCTCAAGGTAAGGGCTTTATCCCAAGTTCAACCACCTGAAAATTGGGATTAGCTGTGCACGCTGAAGTTGCATAGGTGGAAGATAGGATGTCTGATGGTGATGTGATACTTTAGATTTGAAATTCACTGAGACACTGATAGAACTTGATTGCACCATTGATTGGTCTGCTGTAATCAAAGGGCACATCTGCACATCTTTCTTGCCAGGGAACATCTTTCTTGTTTCTCAGGGGGTAGCATATCTGTGGTTAGAGTTATTAGCATCTACATATATTTTAAAGTAAATATATATAATATAAATATATGTTTTATTATTAGCATATATATGCTACCCCCTGAGATACAAGAAAGATGTGCAGATGTGCCGTTTGATTACAGCAGACCAATCAATGGCCTGAGTTCTATCAAGTTCTATCAGTGTCTCAGTGAATTTCAAATCTAAACTATCACATCACCATCCTATCTTCCACCTATGCAACTTCTGAGCTCACAGCTAATCCCAATTTTCAGGTGGCTGCATTAGACTGAATGGGATAAAGCCCTTACCTTGAGGACAGTGAAAAGACTTCCAAGGGAATTTTCATCTTTGTTAGGCAGCAACATATCTGCACAGGCAGGTATAGCCCACAATCAATAACTGCCAGCAAGAAGTACTGTGCTCTTCTAAACTAATCACATACCACGCTGTATAAACGGCCATGTACCACCTAGACAGTGACCTTGAACTGCCATGTGTATCATAGCATCTAAAGATCATCAGTGTCATTCCTGGAACTGATCAACCTGGCCACCACACTTACTCTTCCCACAGGGTATGTCAGCCACTGACATAAGGATACAGTGCATTCTCCATAACTAAGCAAAGGGTTTTCAAAACCAGCCTGTTACTGCTCATTCAATATCAGCTCCATCACAGCCAGTACTTCCATCCAGAAAGATGGCGCTCTCAGTAGACTTGTGCCTAACAGAATTTCTCTTGCCCTTGACAGAATCAATATGGCTATCAACTCAAATCAAAGAGGGCCTCCACCTGATAACAGCTAGATTAGACAGAATGAAGGGGAAAAGATGGGTTTGCACGATTATTGGCAAATTCCTTATGTGCACCACATTAATTTGTGCCTCTAATTATCCACTTATTTGCTGACTGCTTTTTTGGCTATTTAAGATATATGTGCACAAAGTTTAAAAAAAAAAAAAAACCTCCTTCATAATGTGTACAAATAAGCAAGAAATAAGAGATCTCTCTCTCTCTCTCTCTCCCTCTCTCTCTCTCTCTCTCTCTCTCTCATACATGCACAAGGTCTTGATCTATCTATCTCCATCTTTTTAAAAATACTGTTTAAACCATTGAGCCAGTCAGTAAGGGCTTCCCTTTGTAATTATAAATGTCAGGTAGTTGGGCTTCCCTTTGTGATTTTGAATGTCATATGCCTAATTAAACCAGCTGTCTTATTGTAACTTCAAGCCAATTAAATCGATTCAAGCCAATTTATTTAGGCATTATGCCAAATGTAATTTCTATTTTACCAAGAACTTTTTTTTTCAGCATTACTGTCATTCTTTTAGCCATTACAGCAGATTGGCCATTCACGTCCAAGAGATGAGGAACAAGACTATAATAGGTGAGGATTACTTGGAATTGTTGCTTGGGGCCGACCCTAGCCTTTCAGGTTAGATCTCATCATGTGACTTGTGACCTTAACCAAAGTATGCTTATAGCTGAACACAGATAGAAGTGTTCAACACCAACCATGTTCAACCCCATAGCCTTCCAGGTTAGATCTCACCATGTGAGTTGTGACCTTAACCCCAGCATGCTTTTCAACCAGATGTTTTCCTCCTCCTTTCTGACTTGCATCCCCAATCCAACACTCCAATGTGAAGCTGAGGCACAATATCTAAGGTACCTCAAGTACTGGAATGCATGGGCATTTGTAAGTGGTTTTATCTCTCTCTTTCTCTCTCTCTCTCTCTCTCTCTCTCTCTCTCTCTCTCTCTCTCTCTCTCTCTCATCTGTCTGCCTCTATCTGTGTTCAACCAAGAGTGTTATATAGTTTTAATCAGGACCACGATTCTGTGGCTGAATAGCTCTTGCCCCAATATTTATGTTGCACACAACTGCCAAATGACTGTCTTATTATAGTAACTCAGCAGTCTAACATTCATAAACTGAGTATGAAGCAAAGCTTAGACAAGACAGACGTTATACACATTTATGTAGTCCCTATGAGCTTTTTTCATCCCATTTAATTTTTTTCTGTCATTAAATTTTTTTTCTTATGAAAATACAATGCCCAATGAAAGGCTGGTTATTACACTTAAATTGCGCTCATTTTTTATGGTACATACAAACTCTGAATTTATTATAAAATGCTATATGAGGCAAAAAGAAAGGAGGTCCTCTTTTATTTATATACATTTTGGAAATGTGTAATTGTGATGCATTTTTTTAATGATAAGGTTCAGACCCTCATTTCAGGTGAACTGGGACTGAACTGTGGGGTTAACTGGGAATAAATGAACATCAGTACTCAATAGAGGTCTGTGAAATCATTATGGAAACACTGAAACAGAATCACAGCACAGAAGAAAGCCTTCCAAATGTATTTATTATAAAATTATTCATATAAGGAAGCTGTAAATTTATATTTTTAGAAATGGCATTAATGTGTGTACTCAGTATTTCAAATGCAGACAACGATGGATCGTAATGGAAATGTTGATAATAATTATGATTATAGTGATCATGCTTGTAATAACAGTTAGAATGTAGGGCTTTAAAATGAGAACCAGTTTAAATGGGCTAAACGTTTCTTTATTTTTACTACAGTGAAAGTGCTTTGTCTACAAATCTGAAACAAATGCTGGTCCTTCCAATTGATAGTAATTTAGTAATAGTAAACAAAAGACAAAAAACAAATCTATTTTAAACAGAATGCGCTTGGCTATCAGTGTAAAAGCTTCCCAGAAACAAAAAGAGCATATAGTAATTTTCACATGTCATCATCGAGATTACTTTCGCGTATTTTATGAAACTTTTCCCAATAGTGTAATAGTGTAATTTTGAGTCGTTTTCTAGAAGGAAGAATGATGGAATTGGTCGGGACTGCAAATGCGTTTCAACAGCGCTCCAGGAGACCCCTGAGGTGCTACCCTTCTTTCATCCCAGTGGAATATACTTGTTGAAATGCTATCTACGCTTATAGACTTAAAGATGTTTTTCCTTAGATTGCAATCGTAGGTGGTAAGGTGTAAAAATAGCCGTATTATAACGGATACATAAAGGAAATGTATAATTTGGAATGCGATTCTCGTTTTAGCTAGTAAACTACCCCAATTATGACAATGAAACATATGTCAGCAGTACATTTCGGCGTCGGAGCGCACAGCCAGTGTCGCTGTGGAATGCATTTGCATCATTAAAGCCTTGCGAAACCGAAAGGATGTACATTCAGTAATGTTCAATAAGTTAAATACACAGTACAGGTTACTGGTATGTGAAAATATTTTCTCTGTGCGTACAAAGCCCACAGGATTCAAGACGCATAAAAGCGAAACATTTTTCACTGAACATGTTAAATCATTTTTGAAAATGATTTCTAAGGAGGTTTCCTAAGGCGTCACACGGACCTTTTGAGTCGTTAATGAAACGTAGCAGGCGATTTATTTCATTAAAGATCACATGCAAACAAACCCACATTTCACTTGAATTTTCTGAAAAATAATCTCACCTTTTTGTCGGCTAGGCTGAAGTTTTGGAATTATTGACGCATTGCTACAGGTGGCGGACGAGTGGTTTATTGAAGAATTGCCTGAAGCTTTTATACACTCCCAGAACGTTGCTTGAGTTTGATTCATTCTTTGTAAATCCATATGAATTATTTGTAAATCAATACACTGCGCAGCGGGCAGAGTATTGCGAGTATATTTAATAATCAAAGGAATTAGAAAGAGTCTGTAACAACGCTTTTGCTTTTGAAAAAAAAATGTGTTACATTTCCACAGTTTTTAGTCTATCCAAATAAGCTACGCACTGCACTGCTCAGGAAAAGAGCAGTTTATAGGCTACTACATTCTGTCTGCCAAAACATTCAGTATAGTGGTCGGATGGTCCATGGAAAAAATTCTAGAACTTCTTCGCATTGTCGCTGCGTGTAAGTGCTGTCGCCAGGATGCTAAACGTCTTTCTGAACTGAGAATGTACTCCCCCCAGTGTGTTCGTAGGTCCGCCGTTTCTGTGTTGTTGGGGAGGGTGTGTGTGTGTGTGTGTGTGTGTGTGTGTGTGTGTGTGTCGGGGTGGGGGGTGGTTACTATTATCAGTCAAGGGGTGGGGGATGCCGCCGTTAAAACGATTTATTTATTTTATTGTTTAAAGGAGTTTTAGAAGCCTGTGTCGCCGTCCAGAGGACAAAATTGTAAAATGAAGAAAAACAAAAACCTCAGCAACAATGAGAGAGAGAGAGAGAGAGAGAGAGAGAGAGAGAGAGAGAGAGAGAGAGAGAGAGAGAGAGAGACTGTAGGTCTACAGAGAAAGAGAGAGAGACTTTGCAGGTCGACACAGAGAGACTGCAGGTCTACAAAGAGAGATAGAGAGAGAGACTGTGCAGGGCTACTGAGCTTCCATGTAATCACTGGTGGAAACCACATCTTAAAGAGGTGGCTCAAAATCTGAAACCACAAATATCCATTAGAGCAATATTATTTTGGCTGACAAACCAAAGAGGCTTTCAGGTAAGTGTTTAATCTTAATATTTATTATCTACAAAATCATACAAAACCTTAACAGTTAAAGAAGGAAGATGCACTGAAAAAGAAACATGACCGTTTTGCTACATATTCTGTAGAATTACAAAATAACAGATTGAATCTGCTGTCTCAGGGTATGCCCCAGCTTGGCGTTTGCTGGGCATTTAGTGCATGAGCTAGGTTTAATGAGTTGCTCGCGTTGAGGGGTGTTTGTTGCAGGACATAGTGCTAGTTGCAGGATCTCTGTACCAGCTCAACCGCGGTGGGTGAAGGATCCTCTGCTTCTTCCGTCGCACTATAGGCTTCATATTTATATAATCATGCCTTGTAAAGTCCTTTCTCCTTAGGCGGAACTGAAAACCAAGAGTAAACAGGACAAAACACTGCTATGTTTTGAATTTACCTTGTAAGTTGAGACTAGGTAACTATTATTGCACTGTGGACTACACTTGTATGATAAGCTTGATTTGTCAACCCTGATATCATATTTAAAAATCAGTTCTTTTTATTGTTTAATAGCATTTATATCTTTCAAGACAATGTTCTGAATATTCATGATGCACCAGTAAAATAAGGAAGATGTGATTTTTGCTGACGCAATGGCACCTTCTGATGTGGCAACAAACTGTGAAGGTATTTATCGATCTATCTATCTGTTGAACTATCTATTTCTCAATCTATCTATTGATCTATCTAGCTATGCAATTTAACATCATTGTCTGTGAAATTTATATAATTAAAATTTTTGCCTTTTGATTTACGGTAAAGAAATGTAACACTTACCCTAAGTGCTAAAGCAATATAAGTGGTTATCAAGCTATATATGGTAAGCACTCCAAGGCCCACCCACAAGGGAAGCTCATATTCCCGGACGTTGGGACGTTGCGGTTCTGTTAACAAAGTGTAAGTTTCAGTCAGAATATGGTAAAGAGCATTTCTTTGTGACATTGCTTTCTCGCAGTATCAATTTCAAAATTATTTAAAAGAACAACATAATAGTGTGAAAAATTAATCACTTAAAGCATACTTCACCGTCAACTATCACGATGGCCTGAGGTTTCTCCACCACTTTTACCATGGGAGGAGGGTAGGTCTTATCTGCCTCACAGGTGTACAGACCAGTCTGATCCATAGTCACATTGTTAAGGACAAAGCACGTCTTGTTCTCCATATTCATTCTTAGACTAATCTTTTCTTCAGTCATTTTTTGAGCATTCTCAGTTGACTTACTCGCGATGACAGTTGAGCCCTTGAACAATTTAAATGTCATCGCCTGTGCTCTGAAATTGGGACAGGGTACTATAACACTGCCATGAACTGTCACTCGTCGAACAATTTGGTCGCTGTCTAGAAAACAGAAGAAAACCAAAGTCAAGACATTTGCAAAGGCCTAACAGGTCATGTGCATTTGGTTCAGTTGCACCTGCTGAATGCCTCCTAGGAGAGTTTAATATTAATCCCTCTTACAGCTGTGGCCAGCCTCTCAGAAACATGTACAGATAACTATTTGAGATCGCATTCTTGTTAACTTTGTCCTATCCTTGTTTTCTACAACACTTTGCCCTTTACAAAAAGAAAGAAAATCTCTTTGGTGTTTGTCCTTATGCCTGTGTAGGAAATGCTCTCATATGAAATGAAACCTAAAAACCATTAGTTTCCTATTTTCCATAAAATCTCTCACCTCTTGATCCCACCTTTTATACAGTATCTGTATTCATGTTCAGTTAGACAACATGTAGCACAACATGTATTACTGTAAGATTTATGGTTTCAGTGGGCTACTGTAATAGTTAACATGAAGTTAGCATGGCACTCTTTCAGGAAATCGGCAATAAAATGCCCCCCCCCCCCCACTCGCCCTCTTCTTGTAAAGAAATGTAGTAATACAATATAGCAGCACATTTCCTCCCACACAGAACTGTTCTGAAACATGGTGTACATCTCTTTCGGTAACATTTATCCGCATTAGAATTGTGGTTATAGACTGCAAGTACAGGGGAGAAATGCCGTCACAGATCTAGAGTAAAAACCTCCAAGAAGAAAGCAAGGAAAGCCTGAATCATCAACTTGCAGAAACTCGCAGTGGTTTTCAAACTGAAAAACAGAGTAACCTTAAACGAACCTTCTTCTTCTTCTGAAATTTGGAAAAAAATAATTTTTTGGTTATGCCTACTTTATTGTTCAGGTTTGTAGATGTGTCTTGTACCTTTTTTTAATCACTCCATAGGTTCTTAACTCTGTTAAGTTATGGTACATGTATGGTACATGAGGAGCTCAATAGTAATATGAGAAGTAATGATTTTATTGTTAAAAAGCATCAACAAAAATGCTAAATACTTCTTTATAACATATAACAAATGAGAATTGCTTCTTTATAATGTTTATCTAAAGGTGCACTCGTTATAAACCTCCACCTCGGGTTACAGCTTAGAGTTGTGCGTGCCACGTTGTTCTAAAACACAAAGGTATGTTTAAGGTCAAATTTTCATCTTGCTCTTCTTCTGTATACAAAGTTACTTCTGGCACCTGTCTGGCAGCAGTGGCATGTTTATTTAAGAGGTCATTTCATGTTACATATGTTTATTTTCACATTGAAACATCCAAATGAAGAATTTCATATCATGTCTTTGGAGTAGTTGCAGGTCTTTTAAACTCACCTGTGTACTTACAGTGTTCCTCTGAGTGAGTCCTACCAAAGGCGAAGAGGAGCAGGAGGGTCGCAGGCACCCAGTAAGTTCCCATCTCCACTTATCCACAACTCTGAAAACCCGATGACTTGGAATTAGAACTTTTGCATCAAGTAACCACAACGTGCACCAGTGAATGCAAAAGTACTCCACTGTTAGACTTGCAGTCTTCCAAATGATAGTGCCAAACACTTGTGATCCTCAGTGCAGACCTTAGTGGACTACGTACATCATGCCGCCTGAGCGTATGAGTGTTAGCTGCTCCGGTAAAGTGAAAGAATGCACACGCGCACACACATGCATGAACATACAGACACAATGACAGCAAAGGCACATCCCCGTATGCTGCACAGGAAGTTTCCATTCTCTCCTTGTACCCTTTGATGCTCAGGCAATTTGCTTGTTAATACTCAAGGCTGCAGTGTTTCTGTGTTGTGCCTTTGAAGGGGGCTTATTTTCCTCCAGTCATCTGAATGGCAAGTAGTAAAGACACCACCCAGGTGATCCCTTGAGTGTTTAGGCGGTCGGCTCAGACCCAGACACAAATGACATAAAACCGTTTCACTTCCTCTTCAGTTTGTTACCATTTTTTAGTGGTGGTGGTGAAAAACATTTCTTTCAAAATCCACGCCATATCGGCAAAAGCCATATCGATTTTTTATGTACTACTTTTACAGTACCTTATATGCAGAGCAATGGGAGAAAGTCACAAAAACTAATTAGCAGTGTTGGACATGTGAATTTTACTAAGTCAGGCTTAGTGAGGAAGACACATTTTCTGAGTTGGTAAGCCATTGTGTGTGGCTGTGTGTGTGAGGTTTGGTGAGACTATGAAAAGGAGAGAGAAACATGAGTCATGTCTGTCATGAGAGACAGAGAGATAGACACACACACACACACACACACACACACACACAGACAGCAGCTGCGGGGACTGTGAGATAATAAGACTCCACATTTTTGATATTGCAGAAATGAGAACTGGTGGGCTATATTCCCATGGCTTGCCATTGCTCTTATTCAAAAGGGGAACAGCAGTTAATGTTTCACAGAAGAAAATGTAAATAAACCAGCCATGGCTGGGGGCTCAAGCTCCTCCCAGCTTGATTGTGTGGGAGGCCCTTTCAGCTGATGCTTCATTTCCACACGTTTCCTGTTTTTACAGTTAACATTCTAACCTACTTGCACTCTGCATGCCGGATGGCTTTTTTGGTGCACACCTCTGCACAGTCGAGTCCCCAATTTCAGTGGAGCTCTATATAAGTGACAGAGCAGTTGTTTATAGAGATATCCTCAGCTGTTGCTGCAAACAAAGCTGCTGAAAATAGTAAGAGGGCTTTGTGGTTTTTCTAAAATCAGTCGTGGTCTCTACTAATTAAAGATCTGGTTTCAGACCCTCAGGTGCTAAGGCACCCCCTCATTCAATTTCCTCTTTCAACCACACGTGTAATAGCTGCACGTGATTGCAGTTTGTTTTTTTTAATACAATTTGGTTTATAATACAATTTAAATCTGGTTTTAGAAACTAGAACTTCAGATTAATACTGCATGCTTTCACTACTGCATATGTAATCATCTTTGATTTATTTGGATTTTTCTGTATTTCCGTGACAACACCTGCTGTAACTATACAAATACACTATTCAAATAAATTTGAATTTGAATTTTATTCTATGAGAGCTATATATGTGTCGTATGGCCCTCAAGACCTTTTATTCTAAAAGTGAGGGCTTCATTCGTCACTCATGTCACTACACGCCTTTCTTATTAGATCCAGTGTACTTTCTGAGTAGTTACTGAACAATAAACTTAAACTTAACAACTAAATAATACATCTGTAATTTAAGGGTTAAATGCTATGTTTTATGCACTTAGTAAAATTTAAAACTAACAGGCATTCAAATAAAATAACAGAATGTCCATAAGCCTCTCTCATTTTAAGTTTTTCAGATTCTTCAGAAAGACTAAAGAAAAATAACATTCATTTACATTCCCAGACCTTGTTTTTTGTTCTTCAACTGTGAAACTGTTTTTAATTAACAGAACGCATGAGTGATTGTGTGTGATCAGTATCACCGTGCTTCAGAGTCATACAGTGACAGTGGGTCCTTTTCATATTTTTCACTTTAACTGGAAGAAGTATTACCTTTTATTACCCGTTATTTCCTTTGAATTACTAGAAAGGAATCAGTTATGGAAAAATAAACCAGATAAAGAATGATGTATATGCATCTGAAATGATAATATGAGAATATCTTTCCTTCTCTCTTTATATATTATTGCCACCTCAGCTTTATTTAGACTAGTCATATGCTTTCTCAACATCCTGTGCTAATTATGATAGGAAAATTATTGCTAGATAGGCATTTACATAGATACTTCTATTTTCCATCTGTTTCACAGTTTCTAAATGTTAAATTCCATCTCATTAACAGATTCACTTTTATATTTGAATGTTAAAAAAACATTTGTTTGTATGTATTTGTATGTATTTTACAAAATTTATGTTGAGAGAAAGTTTTCAGGTAGTTTCTTGATTTTAAATATTTACTTATTATGCTTGGTTCTAACTTCTAAAAACAAGCAAAACTGACAAACGTTATCAAATTCAATATAGCTAATTTGAAGTATATAAATGAGCATAAAGTCTACAAAGTAATAACTGTATTTCATTAATGTAGTTTACATGATGTAAACTTTCAATGAAAAGCACTTAGTGATTTGGGACCCAAGCTGAAAAGTGTTATATAAATGATAAAGGTTGTGGAGTTCCTCGCTAGGCAGGAGACTACAGAGGCACGAAGGTGAAGCATGAAGGTAAGGCGTGGTGAGGCACAGTGAGGCACAGTAAAGCACAATGGTGAGACAGAAGTACTGGTGCACAAACACCAATCTTTTTATGAATGTCAGCAAGACAAAAGAGACAACTGTGGACTTTAGATGGCCACAAGCATGCTGTGCATCAGCAGAATCACAGCGGAAAGTGCACAGCTTCAGATTCCTTGAAGTGCACATCATGAACAACCTCTGATGGGTCCTGAGAACTTCCTCCTTAGTGAAGAAAATTCCCCAGTGCCTCTACTTCCTACAGAGACCAAATAAGGCCGGTATCTGCACACCCATCTTCAACCGCTTCTATAGAAGTTAGCATAGACAGCATGCTAACTTACATCATCCATGTCTAGAATGAATCTGCCCCACCTCCCATAGGAAAGCGCAGAAGCAGTTGGTGAAGACATCCCGGAGCATTACTGGATCACATTCTCCTGGCACCCTCCTGACATTTATGCCAAGCAGTGTGTAAGGAAGGGCTGTAGCATCAGGAAGGAAGTGGAAGGACCTGTTGATGCCGTTTGGACAATGGCTGCAGTATCTCAGCCAGCTCCTCTAGACCTGTGAATAGTTTCTTTGTAATGGTAAGACTTCTGAACATGTCTGCCAAACATTCACTTACACACCCAAACTGAACTGCTACCTTTGCCCTGTTCACACATAATTTTACACTTGAGATTACACTTCTCTCACTTTCATCTGTAGTCACTATTTGCTCCTTTGATAACATTAAAGGTGGTAAGCCATATTTCCAGACATCAACATGCACTAAATAAAACATTTAAAACTGTAATCCACCCACTGTATTGCCCTCCTCCTACCAACTACATTAGAGTAGTAATGTGTGCAGCTTTTTGTGCTTATTTTATTGCATTTACTGTTGCACTATTGTCTGTATTCCTTTTTTTTTTTTTTTTTTTTTTTTTGGGTTGAGGTCTGCTACTGCCTCAGGTAAAATGCAGCATTTCCTTTCTCACGCAACACGCCTGTGGGTAAGAAGTAATGACAATGAAGTTGACTCTGACTGTTACTTTGAAATAAAGAAATAATGTAGTTAAAAATACATTTCAATGTGCTGATTCTTCTTCACAGCTAGGCACAAGACAAATCTAATAATTTTATAAAAGCCATTTCAAGCGCTTATAGCAGGATTTAAGACTACTGCACAAAAAAATCTAAGAGTTACCATTGTAAGATTCTTCCCAAGCATGGTTCCGTGAGGTCTTTACAGTTCTTCATTGTTCAACTCTATCTCCCCCTAGTGGACTCATTAAGCAAAACGCTCAAGGCAGCTGCTTACTAGATCTTTATTGAGACATTGTTTTATTGCATTTAGGTAAAGCATGTACGGCCAAACAGCGTTCTCAGTGAGAGTAGTGAAACACTAACAGTGAATGTACATTTAAAAATAGTTGCTAATAAGGTGTGTGAACATGAGTTTTCTCCCAATATACAGTTTTGTGTATTTTTCTCTGGTGTGTTCTATGTTATAATCTAAGTTTGCCGATTCTAAACGGACTGTTGTACCTTGTCCAACTAGGGCTGAGGCTTAGCCAGGTGAAAAATATTGGTATTTTTACTTTCCTTGTGATAAATGCACATTAGCCCTACAATATAAACAAATAAACTGCTGTAAATAAACTACTTGTTGGCAAGGGAGCTGATACAAATAATATCACATATTGGCAAGGGAGATATTACAGATAATATCACACAAAGGAATGGTCGCAGGTTGGGATCACCTCGAATCATCTGTTCCTATGGATCTTGCTCGCCGCCATTAGCCGTAATGACTATGTGAGGCTCAGTCGCACCTAAACTCTCGAAAGTACCAGGGTATGATGGCCAATCACAATGATCCACAGCACAGAAAAAAAATTCTTAGCTATCTTAGCTCTCTAATTTAAGCCTCTATGTAAACCTGTGATTTAATTTAAAAGAGGGCTGGTCATATGTACACACCTACAAATCTTTTTTTTTTTTTGGCCAAATATCTCTTGTTTTTACACTGGTCTTGCCAAGTACTAAAAGTATTGAATTTCTTGAGCAATTCATTATTCGTTTTATACTTCATCTCAAACTTTACATTTTGTTGACGTATAGCTCTTAATAACTGCGATGTCCAATTGCAAAGTTGTATTGGGTAAGTTCCTATTTCGTCCACTAGGTGGAGAATGAACCTTGGTTGGCTTTGAGAACATCAGAATGACGCACACATGTATATGCAGCGGTAAAGTCAAGATATCAAATGTTACATAAGTATGGATATGTTGATATATATATATATATATATATATATATATATATATATATATATATATATATATATATATATATATATATATATATATATATATATATATATACCATCAACATGTATAGCATCAACTTGTACCAATTTCTTTGCATTAAATTGCATAATTGAATTGATCTATAAGAGTAGTTTCATTCCTAATTATCACTGGTATCTACCATTTAACCATCAGTCATTCTGTTCATGTATTATTTGATTCAAGCTGAGTGTGGCTCTGCATTGATGTAAGTGGGTTTGGATAAGCACAGGCTGGCATTGATGAATGAGGAGGATCTGTCATCTCAACATGAAAATGAGATGTGTGTGTGTGTGTGTGTGTGTGTGTGTGTGTGTGTGTGTGTATGTGTGTGAGTGTGTGTGTAAGTGTGAGTGTACCAGGACACAATCAATAACAGGTTAACCAAGTAAATGAAGAGTCTTATGAAATTAGTTGGTAAATTGCTTTTGTTTGTTGTAGGTCCCTCATGTGTGTTTTTGGCATCTGGCACCTAATTTCTCAGATCCCCTTGGACATTTTGCCTGATAACATTTCATACCATTTTATAACATTTCAATGAGGGTTTATGAAGAACATTGTGCTGCATAACCATGTCAGCTTGTGCACTGTTTAGGAGCAGTTAAGTCATTGTTCTGGTGATCAGTAAAAGCATACTGGGTTGTTGCTTACTAAGGACACACAGACATTCACTCTCCATGTGATGAATGTATGCATGCATCATCATTTGATCTATGACATGATTTCTGGGAGCTAAGACCAAGTCGACGAGGTGATGAGAAAGCTAGTGGATGTAAAGCTGTCCTTCTTGGCTGGTGCACTTGTCAATATTTACAGCACTGAAATTATATTCCTGAAAAAGCAGAAACATCCCCATCAGTGATTTTCCAATGGTTACCAGGAGCCCTTATGCCTTATTGTGCTGTTTTATCTCATGTGAATACATCATTGGTAGAAGCTACTTCAGTGTAATACTCTTACTTAGCTACAACACAAAGATCTATTTGAACACATTTTAATTTTAATGAAGCATTAAAAAGAACCTACTAGACTACTAGTGGTAAAATGTTTTGGTACAGATAACATGCCACTCTGGTTTGGAAAAAAGGCCAGAAATGACATTTCTAGAACCATTTGCTGAGCTAGATGAATAATTAAAAGTGGCATCTGTTAGCTTTATCAGTTTGTGTTTGCGAAACACCTGCCCTTGTTTTGGTTCAGGGACACTGAGCACTTCAGTAGGAGATATGGTTGTGAAGGTTCTCTAGTCTTGGGTGGTAGTGAACATTAATGGCTTCACAAGGGTTACCCTAAAATAAAGACTTTGAGATTAAATAACCGGGGGGGTAAAAAACAAACAAACAAGAACAATACTTTTGCTTCTGAATTTTACCATATGAAGTTAAACCGCTATATAAACAATCGGGCAGATAAAGCATGGTGTGAGGACCATATGGAAGAAACCTGCAATATCCATTGCCTTTCATACTTAAGAGATGACACTGAAATATGGGGGCCATGAATTCAGCTTGTTCTTAAAAAGGATAATGGTGGCAGCTTATGTGATCTGTTTAATGGCTCTCAGGCAATGCCGGTACATTTTTTTTCCTCTTAACCGAAGCGCTGGGTTATTCCAAGAAACCACAGATGCTTCTCAAAGTCTATGTGGAGGACTGGTGAACAAACCCACACTTATGATCAAGTACTTCCAAGCAGTGCAGTTCATCCCTTTATTTGGAAGACACATGTTCCGTTGTGCCAGTGTGATTAAAAAGATTCTATGTCTAACATTCTATAATGATTTCTCTGCAATGTCACAGTTTTACTCAAAGCATAAGTGTTAATGTAATTTCACTAGGGACCATGTTTGGACAGAAGTAGTTAACTATTTTTACTGAAATAGTGTATTTTACACTTAAAGTTTACATCTGAAAAAAATGAAACCTATATGATTCTTCTCAAGGTATATATATTTCTTTTTACAATAAATAATAAATTTACTAAAATGTATACTTTCAATAAGCACTGGGTACATGTAAGTCTATATATCATAAGGAAAAAAGTATTACAAGGCATATTGTAATATTTAGTTTAATGGAGATGAGGTGTGTGTGTGTGTGTGTGTGTGTGTGTGTGTGTGTGTGTGTGATATGAAAGAGAGAGAGAGTGAGAGCGAATGTGTGAGTGATATAGATGCAAACCTGATATACACTTTAATTTCTAGCAATTCCCTCTGCTCCTCATGGTGTGCAAACATGCACACTGGATCTAGAATGATTTGATTCTCTTATTGGTTCCAGAATGCAAGCACTTTGTAACTGAACTCCGTTCTGTAGCGGTTCAAATATGTGACCTTCTACAGATCCCAAAATAACAGTTTAATATCAAATAAGGCCTTGTGTGTGTGAGGTGGATCCATCCCTGAAGGTATGTCTCATTCTGAAATGAATCTCTAATGCATTTTTGTAGGAATAAATAAGTGTTGTGATTTCAGTGGTCACAGAAACACTGATTAATTTCTTTATAGTTATATACTTTATATAATGTATTTCTACAAAGCTCTATGTGACAGAGAATTTTTAGTGACTTTACATGCATAGTATACAATATATAGTCACTAGAAATGTACACTTACTCCTGTACATAGATTAAATATGTGTATGTTGTGTATGTATGTGTGTATATGCTGGGGCAGTGGTAGCCTGGTGGATTTTTGGGATACCGATTGTGGGTTTGAATCCTGGCTCTGTTGTGCAGCCATTGATGGGCCCTCAAGCAATGCCTTTAACCCCCTTGGCTCCAGGGGTGCTGTATAATGGCTGACCCTGTGCTCTGACCCCAGCTTGCAATGAAGGTTGTATATGCAAAGAGAGGCATTTCATTTTACTTTGTATATGACCAAATAAAGGAATTCCTTCTGGCATAGATCTTTAAACATCAAAAAATCTGCTATTTTAAATTGCTTTTTAGAGACATAGTTAATTAACATATCAAAAGACAATGGTTCATTTCTATGAAGAGGAATAAATGTAGCCCAGAAAATGACACTGGTGTATTTGCTGCAGTAGTAACTGTCAAAAGTCAGAGGGCCATAGTTCTCTGGATGGACGCGCGTGCACACACACACACACACACACACACACACACACACACACACACACACACAAGAAAGCCCACAGAAAACTGAATATAGCATGGTCTTATAGAGTTTCATTGATCTATGATTTAGACCTTTCATTATATATATAAATGTGTGTGTGTGTGTGTGTGTGTGTGTGTGTGTGTGTGTGTGTGTGTGTGTGTGTGTGTTTAATGTTTGTATGTATGGTGTCATTGGCACAGTTTAAGTAAATAGTAGTAGTGGTGCATTACAACTGGACAGTTCTGGACAGTTAATTATGATCTTCAGCTTGTGCTTCAGTAGGATGTCCCATGTTGGATTCCCTTCTACAGTGTTCACGTGTATCCATCAGACTTTAAAGAGAATTTGGCGTGTGACCTTAGTATTGTAGGGATTAAGTCAACACAAGGGGCTTTGCTATGAAGATGGAGAACACTACAACTTAAACTTGGGTCTTCACTGCCCCACTTGGTTGGAAGAAAATGTAGAAATAGAAAGGTTCGGGGTCCCTGGTCGCTGGGCCTGCAGCTGCAGTGGGGCTACAGCTCCACACTTCACAGTAACCATGGAACTGTACATGCACTGCTTTACTCAGGGCTGTGGTACTGTGTATTATTATAGGAGGAGTTCAAAATTATGTGTCCTTGTCCCCTTAGCAGGGTGTAGTGAGAAGACAAAGAGGGGTTTAATATGTGGACAAGGTACATAAGGGCTATAGCTTTTGTTCTGAATTTACACAAACACACACACACACACACACACACACACACACACACATACACACACAAAAGGGAACTAAAATACTTAACCATGGCCATAGAACAATCTGAAACAGCTATTGTCTGCTATGCCCTTTCTTAACAAATCTGAACAGACAGCCTTCTTGGATCTCGTTATCATCCATGCCAGGGCTCTCGGACAAGAGCAAGCTTTTGATATGATGTCAAAGGTCATGGGTAACTATAGAAGCATGTCCAAGCCTGGTTAAGGGTCATTTAGCCAACCCTCAGGGTCACTGGACAGCATGTCTGCATTAGGACCATGCCACCACCCCCTTTTACACCTTTTGATTGGTTCAGCCCTTTCTCCCTTCTCCTTCTTCCTATTTCCTCTGTCTGCTTCTATTGCTATATAAAGCCCTGCTATGGAAACTCTGTTCAGTTAAGGAGTTTGGTGTGTATGCGTCGACAGTACGTTGCACCTGTTAAAATGTCACCCTGTTCTCTTTGCTTTTGAGCTGCAGCTAATCAGTTTCACTTCTGGGAGTGTCCCTTTCTCTTTCCTTCACTTCAGTGCTGTGTCACGACCGTTCCAGTGCAGCATGCACAGGCAGTGAGCAGACGTAGAGCACCACACCACCCAACACACAAGCAGAAGAGGCACCCAGCCAGTGAGGAAAAAACTTGCCTGGGACTCCCGCCCTCCCTCACACACACACACACACACACACACACACACACACACACACACACACACACACACACACACACACACACAAATACATAAGCTTGACGCAATAACAACACTACAGAAAAAAACAGCACCAGCAGAGATCCAGTATGAATATAAACCCACTGGCTTGGCACAGCCTTACAATAAAGATGTTTCCTTTTCCTTTTGATCGGCTTTTTGCTTAATTACAAAGAAAATGTGACTGCAATTGTTTCCTATGAAGCAGCATGAGTTGTTTTTTTTAGTCCTGCCAACACATTGTTTAATTACAAGCCACTGCAGAAAGAAACCTTATATTATATATGGAAGAAAGAAAATTGGCTTTCTAGAACTGTTTGACATCTGGCTAGTGCTCCCAACATATGGCCCTCATGCAGAAAACCATCGGGGAAGAAAAAAATGATGAAACTCCATTTAAGGTTCCTAAAATTCCTTTCAATGGCTGTCAGGGTTCCAAACTCCATTTATCTAACACTTGGTTTCTCTGATGCTTTAGTTGTTGAGGGGTTCTGCGTCAGCTGTCTGTCAGGCTACAAGTGGAACTGGAGCTTTTACTGGTTACTATAATGGCTGAGCCCAATTTTTCTAGCTAACAGAATTGAAACCTCCCCTGGCTCCTGTCACAAACACCAGCTGGGTTATACTGCTGTTGCTCACCAATGAAACGGTTCCTGGAGCTGAAAGTCAAATAGTTGAAAGGAAATAGCCGATGTTTCAAACAATGTCTTATTTAAGGACTTGTTCATGGTTCATGCCCTTGTCTTTCTGTCACTGGTAGCTGCTTTCACTTTAAATATTACCACACTGTGATTAAAATCCTAAACTCCTTACATTCCTCATGTCAAAACAGAAATGTGCCTAACAGACTTATTGTGGTTTGTCTGACTGGCATGTGTTAGTGGCTCTGTATATTACAGTGTCCTACTACAGGCAGTTCTTTTCAACCCCAACACTGTTATGCACCAGGGTGAAAGGTCAGCAGCTGTCATGGTTGCTCAGGTGACATTCCTGTATGAGAGTCACTGTGATTCTCAAGATAGAATTTGAACCAAAAGGCCAGTCTATGAAAAAGCTACTCTTTGTAAGAGCTTACTTCATCCACATTAAGTAACATAACAAACTGCAAACTGTGAGTATGAAAAGGTTTGTATGATATAACTATATATGAAAATGTCACAATCCAACACATACACAAAAATGAATATACTGCACCTGACATTTAATTGTAATCAGATGCCATTAATTTGTAAAACAAGTCTCAGTTGATCAGGATTCTGAGATTACAGAGGGTGGCACATCGGAATTAGCTGACTGAGTCCTGTCCTGAGCATGCCATGCTGGTCAAGGAGTCCTGACAGAGTCCTGATAGAGAGGCACAACCTCTTCCTGAGAATAGCTGAGGAGTAGAGGATGTGAGTTATGATGGCGATCAGGGAGAGGTGGTGGGCAATGCACTTTCACCGCTGACCCCTGATCCTATCAGACCCCACAGAAAGAGAGTGAGACAGACAGACAGACAGAGAGAGCAAGAGATGGAGAGAGAGAGAGAGAGAGAGAGAGAGAGAGAGAGAGAGACTATAGTGAAAGAATAACAGACAAAGATATGCAGTTGTTACATTGTTTTAGAGAGATAGAAGAGAGAGAAAGAGTGCTTGTGTGTGTTCTTTTAATCTACAAAATATTCCTGGAATTATATTCTGATGTTATGTGTCTTTTTGTGTGTTTTTTTAATAGAATTTTTAACAAACTACAAAAGCCAAAAGATGTTTCAATGTGGTTTTTGAGGCTATGGTTCAGGTTGGATTTAAACTAAGTTATCACGGTAGTTAGCCACAGGGATACATGGGAGGCCTCCATAGAACCAGTCACACATGCATCTGTATATGTTTTTGTGTGTTTAGTGAATACAGTATTAATTTGTGCCCAGCTGGACTGCAGGTGGTTATTCAACACTAAGAACATTGTTCAGTGTGAACAGCCACTGCTGCTAGTTTTAATCGCAGGAATTGTCCTGTGAAACAGGCAAAAGGAAACCAAGCCTCGTCCGATTAGGAGCCCTGACTGCATCACGCATAACTGAACACTGATACTCAACGACTTCTGCAAGTCTGTAGCTATGCTTGACCCTCACTCCATGGGTCACCAATCTTTTTGTCCAAAAGAGCAGAATTGGTATAATCTGAAGGAGGGATTTCAACACTCATAATCCTTTACAAATCCTAGTCAGTGATAGCCAGATTAACCAAAAAAAAAAAAAAATCCTTAGTGGAAACTCATGGAGGAATAATGTGCTTCTAATATGTAGTTCTGGTTATAGTTATAATATATACCCATACCAAGATTGAGATGTATTGTATTTACTAGCATAGACAGAGAATCTTTGGTTACTCATTAATCATTAGCCTAACCTGACTGTATAGTTTCCTCAAAATGAAGCATAATGGGAAAAGATACGCACACGCACACACACACACACACACACACACACACAAAACAAGTCATTTATACAAGGAGTCTAAACTCTGACTTGTTTACATATCAATAGTACTGGCTCTGAATGCATCCAGTCAGCTCCATTATGGGATCACATCTCAGCTTTCAGAGCCTGGTGAAGAAGAGGGCAAGACAAAGAGAACTTTACACGAAGAAATCTCCCAAATACATTCCTCTAATCCCTCGAATCAGAGAGAGAGAGAGAGTGAGAGAGAGAGAGAGACATTTTCTCTCATACATAAAATATTAAATTAAATTTCATCAATCTTTTGCAATATTACAGATTTTTTAAAATTCAATAATGAAAAGATTAATGATACTGTGGTGTTTAAAAACATGTCTCCCATGCTAAAATGTCTCCCTTCATAGTTTTCTAATCCAGTGTATTGTATGGGTGTATTGTGATATAAATCAGTTAAATAATATTTGATGCAGGTTGAGCCAGCCCTCTTGACCTTGGTTAAATCATTCTACCACTGGGATGTGGTGTATATAGGGATCTGGCGGTATGACCATAAACTAAAACCGACAGTTATTGATCAGGGTCTTTCCCATGGTCTGGTGGTGCCTACGAAGATGTGTAAGGTTACTGCTTCGAGAGCAGCATGCAGAACTCTGGTGGTCGACGATTTAATTCGACATTGGCATGGGGGTAGTCCACGGGGTCATAGGTCAAACATTGCCATGCCAAAGGTCTCCGGTGACCCCCATAAATTGATTGCACACACATCGGAGAGTTTCTTCTCACCACGTTAACTTCAGATTTAGCCATGTCTAGCTTTGCCTTGAACTCACTTTCTCTTAAACACGCTAGGATGGGTAACAGCCATGTGAATCAAACACTGAACTGGAAAAGACGCATGAGCTCCTTTGATGGTACAATCCATTACTATGATGCTTCACCAAATACATGAGGAGCAGTCCTGTGTTAAGAAGGGAATGAATGAATGTGGAGTGGCCCTGTGTTAGGAGGTGAATGAATGAATGAGCAGTTGTCCTGTGTTACAAGGTGAATGAATTAATGAGGAGTTGTCCTGTGTTAGGAGGTGAATGAATGAATTAATGAGCAGTCCTGGGTTCTCTGGCCCATGGTGAACAGAAAGCAGCTGATGAATTGTGCTGTTATGAGGTTAGATGCTTATAATAAAGTATCCGATGATTGTATATTATAATACTGTACCTAATAAAATAATTTAAATATAACATATGAGTAATATAACAAGCTATTAAATGTCAGATGTTTATTTAAACAAAAACTTGCATCATAGACAATATAAATTATTATTCAAACCTCTATCATTAATAGTGGATCTGAAAAGGTGAATAAAACCAGAACAAGTCTGTTCAGTCAAAGGCAGAATTACATGTGGAAAACATCCACCATATTTTTTTTAACATATAAATAATAAATGTACAGCAAACAAGCACGTTATAAACTGGCAGTCTGGCATTAAAATAAGGCATAGTCTTGTATCCACCCTTTTACAAGATGAAAAATCTTAATCACGCAGTAGGCGAAATTTCCCACTCAAGTTCAGAACCCATTAAGAGTGAGTGAATGTGATATCAAATGAAAGTGTAAAAGGTTTTTAATGTTACCTTGGTCATGCAGATGAACTTTGTGGACAGACATATGATCAGATGTGGCCAATACTGTGCGGCTGCTAATAAAACATGAACTTTCTCGTTATTGCGCCTTCAAATTATATTTTTCTTAAGTCATTGGTAGAACACTTTTTTTTTTCACCTTAAAAGCTTATTTTAATAACATCTTTTAAACCTTTAGAACGTTTGGACACTGCACTTATTAAGGAAGACTACAGAATCAAATTTAGAGAAAAGAAAATGCAAATATCAAAAGGAAAGGGCATGTAAAATCTGAATGGCTCCTCAGGGCTATTAAAAATCAGGCAATGGTGTAATAGAATGCTAACAGATACATAAACTTTAGACTCAACCAAATGTCTTTCTTATATGACAATGAAACAGGTAAACATAAACAGAAGATCAGAACTTTTAGAACAGGCTTTTGCCTTAGAGGCCTGGAATCCATCAGTTCAGTCATTTTCCTGTGTGAACACACCTACTAATCTTGGCTGTTACCTGATGACATACCTGTCCTAACACCTACTAAACCTGGCTGTTACCTGGTGACATAAATCATCTGAGGCTGAGAGGAACTCGCTAAATTGTGCTGGACTCTAGTCATTCAGGAATGAAGTTGGGCACCCCTGCTCCAGAAGAAAAGCGGTCTGAACTTAACTGAAATTCTTACAGCCTTAACTGGCCCGAATTCATTACGTAATGGTGGTTGGATCATAGCTACCAAATGTGCTCATTGGTTTGGCCCACGTCTGATATAGAAAAGGGTTGTGCCGTCCTAGAGCCACAGACCAAGCATTAACAGAGATATGGCAGTTATGAGGTGAATTTTACACTGAATTCACTGAACATTCACCCATAAGAGTGAAGGGAGGAAAATGGAATAGTTTATTATCCCTGTACACTCATTTAAGACCAGCTTTTTTTTAAAAGTCACACTATAACATATATATCTTAACAGATGGCACATTTTGGAAAATAAAGGCATACGTTTTAGGTTCCTGACCTAGTTAAATGCTCTACTGGTCTCTATAACTATTTTGTATTGATGCAAAGGTAGCCTTAAACCTAAGAGCTCAGCAGAAGTATCTAGATGCTATTAAATTTCACTGAAATCATAGTGGAATCTGTCACGGTACCCCCCACCCCCATCCCGAACGTCTCCTCGTGTGCGTGTGTGTTCGTCAGTGTGGCCACGCCCCTCCTGTGTTCCACACCTGCTCCTCGTTGTTTCATTAGTCTGTGTGTATAAAAGTCTAGAGTCTATGTATTACTGTTTTCGGTGTTTTGATATGATAGCCTGCGAGCTACGTTGAGTGTTACGTGTGTAAATAAACATGTTTAATGCGACTCGTCACCGCATCCTGCTTAGCCTCCTCGTTACAGAATCTGACTGGTCCCATGTACATAGAAGGTTAAAACAGATTGAAACTGGAGACTTGTGGTTGAAACTTTAGGGTAAACCTAAAGATTTTAAAAAGGGAAGATCAGGCACTGAATGCTGAGGTGAAGAGAATGGGTGATTTACATTTTACATAAAACACATAAAAATTTGACTCCATCAATGAACAAACAGATTGCTCTATATCTGCTGTATTTAAAAAAAAGGTCACTATGCTACCACCATTCCAGCCGTACTGTAGTATTACTAACCACAAGCTGCATCTATGACTGACTAGTCATAATAAAAATATCATTAACTTAATAGCTTTTGGTGTGGTGTTGACATTTATGATCAACTGAATGTGAAAAAAGCAGCTTGCTATCACATGCTGCATTCAATAGCCTTTTATTCCCAGCCAAAGTCCTGGCCTGTCATCTGGTAGAATTTTAGATTGAAAGGTCTGTAGAAGTCCCTCAGTCTGAGCAGCACCTCAGCTGGGATGTGGGGATGAGCACGGCCTTTCGACTTTCCCAGGCACCTGGGCCTGCTGCCACCCTCGGGCTTCTTCAAACAGGGGAAGCCTTTGGTCTGGTTGAAGTAGAAGTGTTTATTGGTGACTACTCTCTTCAAGCCCAGGAAGTCCTGCACATGCCCCATCTCGCCAGCCGGGTCCGTCACGAGCCTCTCACCGCTGACGAAGAGTAGGCGAGAGAGCGGGAAGAAGCGGAGCCAGTTCTCCAGGTGCTTGGCATAGATGCCGATCCGCACGGCACTCCAAGCTGTGTCAATGAGGCCCGTGCTGGAGTTCCGGAACACCAGGTCCTGGAATGAAGGCAGGCTGGGGCTTTTGGAAAGTGTCTGGGTGTAGTCGGAGATAGCCCGGGTGACGGGATCGCGAACCACCACGATGAGTTTTGTGTGGCGGCTCATGGCATAGACACGACGAGGGGCTTCTCGCGTGACAAAGTAGCTGGGTGTCTTCTCCATGGTGATTTGTCCTTCCAAAGTACGAGGCATTATATTCCTGTGACAAAAGAGATCAAAATAAGAATATGTAGATCTGAATCATTAAGACGTTCCATGAAGTACTGGATACTTTTTAACTACTTTACATAGCAAAACATATTTAAGGATTTAGGGTCCCATGGGAAATGTCTCAATTTTAGATATAATAACAAAGTATGTTCAAATATTTCAACTGTTGCCATTATCAGAAGTGTAGACTGGAATGCTCATTGCTCATGGCAATGGACATTGACAAGACTCCTTCAAAAGGCCATATGTATTTGATCAAATATTTAATAATTGACGGTATTAAAAGGACCAGAAATTGAGGAGTTACACATCTTATAAGTGATCTCACCCACAAATTAACAGCTTGCTTAGCTTTACCTTAGTATATGTGAAAACACACTGAAAAAAAACAACAGCTTCATTAGATGTGATTGCTGAGCCATTTCACAGCTGTCCCCAGTCCCAACTATCATTCTTTGCCATGTTATGAATTTTATCTCATTACAAGACAAAAATATTAATCTTACTTTTATTAATAAATTTCCAAGAAGCAGATAACTCAGACTTGAGTTATTCAGTCTTATTATAATAACCCTTGAAAAGCCTTTTCAAGGATTATTACATAAACATGGCCATTCACTTCATTAAATAAGCATGCTTGTGAAACAAGCCTAAGCAGATAGAAGAGAAACGTCTGGTTGGTTTTAAGGAGAAAACCACAAAACCTCAATAATCTCTTAGCAGTCATTTCCGGAGGGACTTCCTTCATGGGTCTTATGAATGCTCTCTCCAAGGTCCTGTTGGCACTTATCTGAGACCAGTCTTGCCTCGCCTGTTACAGTGGTCAAGGATGCAATCTGAGGACAGGAAGCTGTCTTCAATCCAGCGAAAACGTTTGCCCCCAGTCTCTAAGCTCGACAAAAGCACTGAGGGTCATGGGCCTCCCACGCTGAGTGGGAAGATGAAGACTGCTGGGACCAAGGGCTCCCCGTCTGAGGAGTACCCCCTGCTTCCTTCTCTTTTCCTGTTTGTCTCCACAACTGTAGACAAGGTGCCTTATTTGTTTTTATGTTTTAGACACTTTTATTAGGTATTTAACACAATATTTTATAAGCTACAAGGTAACTTTGAAATGTTTTTTAAAACCATATTTATTGTTTATTATAGAAGTATTAATAATGCTTAAAAGGGTCTATAAAAACAAACATTCTCGTAATTTAACGATTAACTATTTATCTTAGCATAAGATTTTTTTTTTTAGATATCCTACAAAGGTTTTCTAGCTCCAACGTCCACAAAATAAATAAATAAATAAGGTTCTTTTGTGTTGTCTCGTTATTTCCATGGTGAGCATGTGTAGTATATTAGCTCCTGGTTGACTGGTCTGGCTCTTGATTGTGGCAAGAAGTCTCTCTCTCTCTATCTCTCTCTATCTCTCTTCTCCCTTTCCGGCTCTGAGGTTAACCGGCAATGCCATGAGGTTCATACAAAGCTCTAAAATGAATCATATTACTTTGTGAGACCTCCTTTTAGGATCATCACAAGAAGAAAAATCCCAGGAGTCGTAGTTCGGATCAAAGAGTAGTAGCGTATAACAGAGTCCTATCAGGGATTGGACTAACACTACTTCAGGCTAAATCTGGTTTATCTGGGCACTCCACTGCTAATCCTGAATCTGTTGTAGAAGGCAATTCCTAAACTGTGTACCCACTTAACACCGGAGATGTCCCCTCCTGCACACGCAGTGTTATGTTTTATAGAGTGCTTGTGTCTTGATCGACAGTAGACAGTTTGGGTTCACAGCATCGCGGTTAACGAGTTCGTGTTTTCATTCCCAGCTCCGTGTCTTAAGAAGCTCTATTTAGTTGTGCATTAGTACACATGGCTAAGTGCGTGTTTAATTCAGTGTAATCAAGGTAATGGAATCCATGATGGAGCTGGCTGTAGTGGCGCTCGTCCGCTGACATCATGTTTACATTCGCGAGAGCTGGCTTGTAATCAAAGAATAGTTTGGGCGCTGCCAGCTCTGGAAAGGTCTGTGCACTCACCCGTCGCAGCACTTCATCTTCAAAGCTAAAAAGACCCACGATTAAAAAAAAGAAAAAAACAATCAGTCCCCGTTTCATCATCACCAAATGCTCTCTTTATTACCTGGCTTTTCACGCTTATTTGGATATTTCTTATACCAGTTATGCACACCTGCAGCTCTGCCAGAGAAATGCCAATCAAATGTGTGTTTTCATCACACATTGTGCAACATTAGCCTTTAGCATGTGGGGAATGCTAGGATGTGCACGGATGTGTTTATCAGCATGAAGTCTGGCTGTCAGCTAGCTCGCTGCCTAATAGCCGTAGCCAAGTGGGTGGCCATCAGTGGACGGTAGTCTGAATAAATAATTATTTAATATAGTATTAAAAAGGCTAATAAACATGTAGCATAAACACTGTTGATTTGTGTGTCTGAGAGTAAAAGTTCTAACTATACTTTTGATTTCAACAACGTAGCACCTGTTCACAAAACTTTCAGTATCTGGAACTAAGATGGTTCTTAAAAGAGCAGCATTGTCTGCCCGCACAGTCCTGACATTTTGAATAAACTCTCATTAGGGCCTCTTTTGGCTAACTACAGCTTAAAAACTTTTTAAGAATTTGAAAATCTGCCACATTGCTTACTAGAGGAAAGCAATCAGGCTGGCTATAAATCATGTTCCATTAAAACAACACTCATACGCACACATACACACAGGCACACACAATTACTGCCTTTTTGGGGTGGGAAGGGGGCAAAACAACCGGCTCCCATAAATACATCAAAACAGTACAGACACCCGCATAGACTGATAGTGTGAACTGTCCACACAATCTAGTTGCTGTACAATGAATCCTTAACTATTTGGATGGACTAATGCACCCATGGGTAATCTAATGGTGGTCCTTTTTTTTTTTTTGTAAATCAGAGGAACAAATCCAGACAGCACACCCCTGGATGTCTGATGCTTGGCTAGCTGCAGTGCCACAGGATGCTCCCCACAGAGATCTGTCCCACATCTGGCAGTAATGTACCTCAGATAGGAAACAGCTGGGCTTATACAGGAAGTCGTGCCCTATGCTATTAGGGGGAAAAATGGTATTAACCTTAAGATATAGCAACAGGACTTTCAGGTGTAACAAACAGGATGCTTTATGTACCCCCCCACCCCACCCCAAAAGCAAGCGTGCACATCCACCTACACACTCACACAAATTTCGCAGTTATTGAAAATACTGCTGTGCTTGCTTAGCTAGTGTCCCCATAACGAATAGACTATAATGAACAATATACTAAACTTTACTGCATACATTAAGCAGCACACACAGATAAGCACACACTCAGCACAACATACACAACACACACAGCCATGTCAAAATGTTTCCCACAGTGCCTAATGCAGATTCCTCCATTTTCTCAGAAAATAAGATCACTGAGAAGTAGTAGTGTGAAATGGCCTCCGTGGCGTGTCATTTGGAACGCAGCGCACTACTCACCAGGACATACCCTCACTGCAGGAGCCTTCCCAATTAGAAATGCTCTCCTTCATTATCTCTTTAGAAACCAGCCGAAAGCCTTCAAAAACAGCTTGTGTAAACATGGAATCAGGCTGAGTGCACTCCGCGCTGGAAGTGAACTCCAGAGAACACAGGCTTGTCATTATACAGGCAAATGGAAGGTTCTGGAGCCCTTGGGAAGTGCAACAAGCTAAGGGTTGTAAAAAAGACACTTACATGTATGGGAGGGGGGATTGTTTAGACATGAGAACACATGGTTCACAAAGGGACACAAAGGGCCTAATGGACAAGACTGGGTCAGCATTAGAAGCTCCATTGGAACCTTTGAGTCACCCTGGGTTTGGGCATGGGCTAGTACAGTGATTATGAGGGGGTAGTGGGCACCTAACATTAGGCTGCAGAATGCAAGCCTCAGGAACTGTGTCATCAGTTCACAGAAGACACTACTGCAGCCATAATGACAGTCTGGATGCATGGGAGTGCATGTGTGCATGTGTGTTTGTGTGTCTGTGGGTGTGTGTGTGTGTGTGTGTGTGTGTGTGTGTGTGCCCACTTTGCATTCCAGTATCTTGGAAACAGAGATGGAGAAACACAGACATGCAAGAAATAGACTAAGGGTTCAGAGGGCTAAAAGAGACTGACATTGGTAGCGCTGCACAACACAGTGATTCATTATAAAATGGCATACTTAATGACAGTGGGGCAGTTTATATGTTTAGGTGTGTGTGTGTGTGTGTGTGTGTGTGTATCTCTAATTGCCCCCTGATTTTCTATCTTATGGGAAAATCTGTAGCTATCAGTGCTACTCTAAGGCTGCTCTGTATGTATGGGAGTGTGTAATTTATGCGTGTACGTGTGTGTGGGTGTGTGTTGTCTATCTCTGTAGTGGAGAGACAGGGATAATCTCTGAATCAGCAACACTGACCACAGCCCCTAGAAAGATAATCAGAGTTAGACGTAAACAGTGACCATTTCTTCTTCATAATACCAAGTCACAACATCATGACGTCTCAAATCTGATAACAATGACTCATATCTATCTATCTATCTATCTATCTATCTATCTATCTATCTATCTATCTATCTATCTATCTATCTATCTATCTATCTATCTATCTATCTATCTATCTATCTATCTATCTATCTATCTATCTATCTATCTATCTATGTCTATCTCTTCACAATCATAGACATGCCTTTATAGTCCTGCTAGTAATAACTAACTAGGTTTGCCCATGAGAGTCTAACATAACAAAATTGTGCACATTTTGACACCCATGCATTTCACATGTGATATGAATTTTTTCATAAACAAAAACCTGACAACAGCTCTCAGATCCTGAGGAAGGACATCCCATTATTCCTTTCTGATCTTCATTTCCTCTTCCTGTCTAAAGTTCTTAATTACCTTATTTTTGGTCTCACAAACAAGCATTGGGTACAGTGAGCAGTTTCTTTTTCTCATGTAGGATACAGACATTAATATCATTTTTCAGTCAATAACTATTCTGAGAATATGCATCTGTTATAAACAGTAACAGAATTGTATTGCATTGAAAAATGTTTAGAATTAAGAATAGATGCCTGAAGTATATTTGTAGTTAGGTCATTAAAAAACAAATATGTAATGGAAATGTGCTCTCAAAAATGAAACAAAACATTTATTCATTTTCTAGTCATAATCGTCTGTCCATTTAGCCACATAATGTCTAACATATTGTCGAGACATGAAAAAGAAGCATGTAGAAATACTACAGTAATTGAAATAGAATACATTTAAAATAGAATACTATTTTTAAAAATATACAGTAATTACAACAACAGTAAATAACTCTGAGGAATAAATGAGCAACTGCTCCCCACACAGAATTCATAACCGGCACTCTATGCAGTGACATAATAAAATTGTATAAGTGGACTGAAGGAAACCACTAACTGGCTGGAGATAAAAGCCCACCCTATGAGATCCCTCATCCTTGAAAAGCTCTCAGGCAGGAGCCAGGCATGGGACAATCTGCTTCTGCGAGGAATAAGATTGCATCCAGCTGCAAAAAAAAATCTCTTCGACTATAGGCCGTAAAACCAGAGTCTGCGTGTGTGTGTGTGTGTGTGTGTATGTTTGTGTGTGTGATTTAGTAGATGTTCTTGTTATGTTCTGTCAGTAAGCAGTATGCCATCTGAATATCTTTCAAATTCAGATGACACAGTGTGTGCAGAGGTGTGTGCAAGCCCATGCATTTTACACATGAAATAAATGTGTCCACAGTAGCTAAAACAGAGGAGGGAGGAAGTGTGTGAGAGAGAGAGAGAAAAAGAGAGAGACAAACAGAGCAAAAATTGTGTAATTATGCAGTTAAAAAGTGTTTGGATTTCAGTGTGTATCCCTGTGAGGGAGAGTGTACCTCACAAATATGAGGTTTGTCATATTTAGTGGCTGGCAGTGTGACTAAAGAATAGCTGTTAAAAAATAATTTCAAGAAATTGAGATGGTGATCAGCCTGGGACTAGTTATGTATTTGCATTTTTGACTTCTATTCATTACTTAAATACAGGCTTCCAGAGATGATTTAGGAGCAAGGAGTTTGCCACCCTCTTGTATGCAGACAGCGAGTGTAAATCTTTCTTCTTGAGGGAGTTCTGCCCTGGACAGTGATTTTCCAAATAAAGCTCTAACCACATCATAAACACAATTACAACCACAGACACGGCGAAGCATTTTTCTCATAGACATACAGTACATTACACTGCAATTCACACAGGTATGTTCCAGAGAGGGAGAGAGAGAGAGAAAGAGAGGGAGGATGAGAGTGAGAGAAAAAGAGAGAGAAGAAAGAAAGAAAAACATTCTCACGCCCCTTTCTATTTTAGTGAGACCTTAGGAAAGATGCAGGTATGTATGGTCTAAACTAAGGTGGATACGGTGGGGAAGGTGTGGGGAAAGGCCCCTTTATACTTCTGTATCAATTAACAGAGACCACCTACCACCATAGCTGCCATTATCATGGCCATTAGCGGTTGGCTTACATGTGATTTTTCTAACCTGCGTATCAGACAGGTTTCGATGCCTAGAACCGTCACAGCAGACTGGTCGCTGACAAGGGCTCTGTTCGAGACAGGTGAGTTCAGAGAACCTGCCACCCAGGTTTCTGTGACCAGGTGACCTCACTTTGGCCTCAGCCATGGTAACAGTCACCATAGATCCTTCTGAATGGGTGTGATGGACATGTGTAGCATGTGCAGGCTCAGCCAGTAGTGCTCCATGTGCATCCATGCCAGGCAGAGGTGACGCCTTTTGTTTGAAGACATTCTGGAATCTGAATACAAGGAGAAGCTTTTAATGAGTTACAAATGAATCCCAGTGTACTGATGTACTAAAGTGGAGCTGGCGGTGTTAGCATTTGCTACATCGCTTAGAATTTCAGCTCCTAATAACCTTGTGATTGACTACAAAATAACCTTCTGTAAACACAACATAAAACTTATAACACTTATAATTCCACCTGATTTCCAGTTTGCTGGAATGTAATAATCTCTAGGCATATAAGATAATACCTAATTGTATCATACAGTGTTCAATGAAATTTCCTTCTCCTGGTATATATGGCTAATGGAGTCTGAGCGTTACTATTGACAAGCCATCTATCTCTATAGAGTGAAATGGGGGACAGGGGGAAGGAAGATGATCGTTTTTTTTCCTCCTCAGCATCCATGAACCTGATCAGTCAATGACTAAATTAACATTAGTGACCAGGGTCTCTTCCTGGCAATCAATGCTTTGCCACATCAGTGAATTCTGCAAGGACATGCTAATACAAATGAGCACACATCAAATACACAGTTAAACCATCCTGTAATGCACAAGTTACAGAAATTGTCAAACTTTGATGGTGAGGAGTTCATGATTAAGAGTGGTGTGGGCAGCTGGAGGACTAGTTTGCTTGAAAGCAGTCACCCCTGTTCTACATCAGAACCCTGCTCAGTACAATGTGCCAGTTCCAGCCACACTCACCCAAGCAGCTTACGATTCAATTTCCAAATCCACAAAACCCAGCCCAGAGATTTCAGCGCAAGTTCAGCACCTGAATGCCAATCAGATCTCAGCTGAACTGCAGTCACCATGAAGCACACTAATGACTGGTCAAAAGCTCCATGCATCACTGTTGAGTTCATGTCAATTTATGTTGATAACAGCGAAACTATATGTTATGCATCCATATTAATCTAGTGCTTGTATCAGCACTTAAAGGATTCCTTTCAATTCATGCAGTGTAGTACGATAAGGCATCATTCAGAGCAAAGGCAGATCAAGTGGTCACGTCACATTATGGATTACTTGTTTGACTGTAGGTTTTTCTCCACATTGAAAATCTATAGATATTTACGTGCAGTTAATCATGTTGCTTTCCAGAACAATTCTGTGTGTACAAGAATAATTCCACTGAATTTTGTGAACTTTCAACAGAGAAAGTAAAATCAAATATAAAACAAAGAGTATCCTGAGATGATACTTTATAACCTTTGACTGTGAAAATACAGGCAATGAATAAACTTTTAGAGTTTAACCTGGTATTCATTTGCATTTTTGTTTAGCCCCTTGCATTTGTTTAGTATTTACATTATAATGAACACACCATGGATCAACCTATCCCATTCTGAAGACAAGAAGGCAATTAACATACAATTAACATACAACAACACAACAAAGACACACATAAAACCCATTTTAATATGCTGTTTCTTATGACTGAGCACCTTAGAGCACCATAATAAACAAACATCGTTGACAGTTGATAAGGGCAACGGCACTTGTCAACAAGATTGAATATGCGCAGGTTAATTAACTCTCATAGGGCGGTGGTGTAATAAAGTCAGGTAGTGAGGGATCGATGTGAAGCCGAACCACACACCAAATCGATCTGGAGATAACTTTTACAACAGCTGGCAATTTATGGGAGTCGTGAAAACAGAAGATGAGTAGTTTTACAGCCATGTTCGGTGAAGGAGATAGCCAGACAGAACGGGTGTGTTCTGGCCATCTATGAAGGACCTTACCTAATTCTAGCTTGTCACAAATATGTCCCTTTGGGATTTGAAAACTATTACTGGAGTTTTCTGAGAGGCATGAATATAGCAACAGCAAAGTGAGCTGGTCATTCATAGTCACACACATTAGTTTTAAAACCCCTGAAATATTCTGGTCAGCACCCATCCCAGAGACATGGCAAATGATCTGCACGTGTCTAATTTATGATTTGACTATGAAATATCATACTCTTTAACTCCTCACACACACACACAAACACACATATGCATGGACATTTTCTTTATCCTATGCTAAAGTGTAACAAGCCCTTAAAGTTTTTATTATTAATTCCAATTTACAACTAGCAAGCTCAACACCTTACCTTTCATTAAACACACACAGACAGAGAGAGAGAGAGAGAGAGAGAGAGAGAGAGAGAGAGAGAGAGAGAGAGAGAGAGAGAGAGAGAGAGAGTTCTACTGGTATTGACAAGACTGTCATCAGGTTATGGTCTCCCAAAAGATATTTGTTGACACAAGCCAGTTACTGCACATGATAGCACAGCTGTATGTATGTTGCCTGTGTGCGTGAGACACTACTGCACAAGGTCATGCCACCACAATTTCCTGAATTCGACTCAGTTTCCACAGTGTCTAGTAAAGCTCCCAATCATTACTGAAATAAGACTCAGAGTGCACTGAATATTTATATCACTATTGTTCTGGGTCTGCGCCAGTTGAATTCCACTGAGAGACAGACAGTGAGACAGAGAGAGAGAGAGAGAGAGAGAGAGAGAGAGAGAGAGAGAGAGAGAGAGAGAGAGAGAGAGAGAGAGAGACAGACAGAGAGAGAGAGAGAGAAAAAGACAGAGAGAAAGATAGAGAGAAAGACAGAGATACAGAGAGAGGTGTGGTTCAGTAAACAGTTCGCTTTTATTTGCAGGTGATTGTCCTACCAATGAGACAGTAAGCTCTGCTGATTGCTGGCAAGATATTAATGAACCGAGTAGAATGACAAGGCACAGGCAGAGTCAACACACCTAAAACCATATGCACTAATATCACAGAGGAACTGAACTCACTAAAGTGGTCGTTTAACATAAGAATGATCCTCCACAGTAAAAAAAAAAGAATAGTGGATTTTTGGATTCAACATATATAAAATGAATGTCCCATGACAAAGCAAATATTATTTTACAGTGTGCTGAAAAAGCTGCACCAGTAATGATGCTTTCCACACTCCCAACTTTCCCCCAATCCCAATCATTCATTTGGTACCTGGGAAAAGCAAAGACTGCAAAAAAGCGAAGAGTTATCTGCTGAAAAAGAGGATGTGCTGTAATGCAAGGATGTCATATTCAAAGATACTGTAATATCAGGATGTCATACCCAAAGATGCTGTAATTCCAGGATGTCAACCAAAGATGCTATAACACCAGATTGTCATACCCAAAGATGCTGTAATACCAGGACATCATAATAAAATATGGTAGGAGTCATGCACAAAAATGCTAAAGAAAGCTAAGCTGCATTACCACAAAAAAATATATTTTTTAAACTTAACAGTTACCAGTGATTAGCAGACATTTCTCCAATGTGCATTAAACCAGATTCCTGCAGATCACTTTTTAACACACCTATACACATGTATGTGCACCCTTACACGCACGCGCACACACACACACACACACACACACACACACACACACACACACACACACACCCCACACAGACTCTGGAAAACCCATAATAGCTCAGTTAATAAGATGAATTGCCCTACCATCTGTACATGAAAACACATAAAAACGGCATTATGATCTTTCTTTCAGAGGTTCCGACTGAGCATATACCCCAGCCTGTTCCTGCTAAATTATAGACTTGCTGGAGTAATGAAAATGTGTGCCAAAGGCAGAAAACACATCAGATAGATGGCATAAAACCTTGGTCTATAAAAAATAAATACATTTAAAAATGGAAACGTTGTGGTTCTTCCGTCCTAATTCTGTGAGCATAGGTTTCTGGATGTGACAGAAAGGTTTTCAGACATTCAGAATGGATTAGAAAGGTGTGATGTGAGCTGCTGCATGTAGCATGCTGGGAAAGTGACTCACTGCCACACTCACGTGCAGGACTCTCCTGCAGGTTTTTCTGTCATCTGCCCTTTCAGCCCCAGATGAAGCAGGGGCCCATGTTGTGAACAACATGCAGGTTTTATGTCGTTTATATGCAAACCCACATTTTGCTGTAGCTGTTGGGCAGCTCATTACTGCCACACAAACAGTTGTCTAGCTGACTTCATGTTTGCTAAAAAATAAATAAATAAATAAATTATATATATATATATATATATATATATATATATATATATATATATATATATATATATATATATTTATTTATTTTTTTTTAAAAAGCGAAAACGTCTTGCCAGTCTCTGCCCTGAAGAAAGAAACCAGAGACGTGGTGTTCTTTTTAAAGCCATGCCGAACAATTTGAAAAAGAAGCGGGGGTTGTGATTAAGGTGAAAAAACAACGTAACTAAACAACAACACACAAATGCTCTAGCCTTCCGATACGCTTCCTTTACAAGAACTCTTTCGAAATGTCAAAGGTAATCGCGGACCCACCTGTACCATTCAAGACCTTTTTCGTAGAATCTGTCAAAGAAGTGCGGCTCCGCACCCACCGCTCTGACGTCGGGGTGCACGCGCAGGAACTCAAGAAGCGCCCTAGTGCCACCCTTTTTCACGCCGATGATGATCGCCTGGGGAAACTCTTTGTTTCCAAAGTTGTTGAATACCGAAAGGTTGTAACTGTCACTGTAAATGTGATTCGTCTCTTCCACATTTTGCGATAAAAAGTCTTGGTTCGACCCTGGTAAGTCGCGCACAATCGAACGGTTCCAGGGCGCGACCGGCTGAGGTTTACTTCCTTCCTCAGGGTAACGCTTGTTTTTGAAACTTTGGAGTTCGTGCAGTGGACTTGGTATTAAATCGCAGTATCCGGTAAGACAGTAGAATACATAGGTGAAAAGAATTATCATCGTGAAGAACACGGACACCTTAGACTGCGCTTTCAGGTGTCCGAAGTTGAACCTTGTTGACCAACATCCCATGGGTAGCTTTCCTTCTCAAGAGGTAATTTGTCAAACGTTGGAATCATGCCGTATAAGATTTTAAAAATTAAAAATTGTTGACATGAAAATATGCTTTCGTATAGGTATTTATAAACGAAAGCACAGTCTCAGTCACGTGTCTAAACATTCATCGCCTTTGACGGAGAGTGCCATATCTCGCGCTGAAGATCAATATCAGGTGTCTTGTTTATGCTTCGGGGTCTTCTGTGTCTCTGGTTTGCTAAATGCCATTAACAGTGATTTGTCGTTAGCGCGTCTCTGCGATGTACGTCTGTCGCCGCTGGTGTTCTTCGAGTGGCCAAGGTTACCATTCCAGCGCGCCTTTCCGTTTTTGGTGCTTCTCCACGCCCATTCGTTTTATCTCCACCCCTCATGTCTCGCTACTTGTTGTACAAACAGCTAACAAATGTTTTACAAAATGTGCAGTGTGAGATGACTATGACATTGATACCAATAATATGAAGCGTGTTACTATAAAAATGTTCAGTCCCATGATGCACTATGTACTGAACAGGGGAAGTGAAATGTTATTTGAGGTATTTTTATGATGGGTACTTTACTGGTACTTTCCTTAACTTTGTGGTCTGTGTCAGTTTAAGGGGTCACCCTCTGTCGCACATTCTCGCACACACGCAAGTCTGTAGAGAGACACCTGTCGCTAAGGCAGTGCAGTCAGTTGGGATAGTCTCTGAACTGTCCATTAACCTTTGAAACCTCCGTCACTGTGACTCACTCTGCATATGTGCGCACGTATACACACACACACACACACACACACACACAGAGAGAGAGAGAGAGAGAGAGAGAGAGAGAGAGAGAGAGAGAGAGAGTTCCTTCTCCTCTCTAATTAACACTCTAAGACAGGTGTGATTATAGCCCAGACTAGGTGGAGCCTGAGGTCAGACTAAAAGCAAGCAATGCCCAAACACTTTGGTGTCCATGGAAGATGAGTAACGCAGACCACCCTATGTCAGGATTCCTAATAATGATCTTATAGTAATCAGATAGGGTGTTTCAGCAAGCTTCACAGTTAAAGTCAAACTGAGGGTCTAGAATTCTATAACATACAATCTCATAGACCTCAATGGTTCTACAATTTGGAGGACATAATATTGGGAGCCATAATATTGGCTTTCTACTTTATAACTAAAAAATAAAACCAAAAATAAGAAAAGGAATATGTCTTGTTAGTCAGAAATAAAGTAGGACAATGTCACATCTTTAATAGCAATATAACGTACTGCAAGCCCAAACCGAAAGAGTCTTCGCTTCTGATTAGGCACGGACAGAGAGCCATTTCAATTAGAAGCTCTACTAAATGCATTTCAGTGTGCGTGTCTACTCAACATTCCATTAGGCATGTTCAGAGTGAACCACAACCAGTCCTAAATTGGGTAGACTTAAGCCCATTTGTGGCCTATATTCTTAGCTTGTATTTTCTGTCCGAAAGGCAAAGAGTGGCTTCCTTTGATGGAATATTGAAAGCTTGCCATCATGAGAATACGGATGCAACTGGGTCCATGTGAGCACACTTCTTTAATGCACTTCCCATGATAATATTTCCTAGCTTGTTCCATGAATGTAAATGTTGTATAGAAACTTCTTTATTTTGAATGATCTGGGAACCATTTTTGTGTGAAATTTCACTTAGGCAAAAATAAGAAAACATCTACAAATGGTTTTAAAACTAGTTACAATAACGTTCATAGATGTGTGCCTTGCTCTTCCTTTCCTAAAGCTTAGATTTGACTGTTATGAAAGTCAGTTTAAACTCATTCTTATCCAATGTTCTTAGATCTGACAATGTTCTTTGATGACAGCACCTGTAGTAATGAGTGTAAAATCCCTAATTACATTCATCCACATCTGGACAGCTTATTTCAACAGCTTGAGAGGTGTTGTAGGCGTAGCCAAACACACACACATGCACACACACTCAGACACACATATACCTTATTCTGATTCCTCAGTCATATCAGGTTTATGGGGAACACCTTATAAACTTCAAAAATAAGGCAATATCATTTTCTAAAATAAACTGTACAATGCACTGCAAATAGGGAAATACTACAATAAACACTGTTTATGTACTGATTAGTATAGATATATCACAATGCAACTTTATATGTAAACACAGATGCGCTATAATATTTTAGTTCATTTGTTTGGAATTGTAAGAATCTAGAAATAAAATGCTTTTCTTTAAAGTTATTTTCCTGGATGTCTATGCCATGTTAACACATTAGAGGAGTGGTGTACAGTGGCAAAGCCAACCTCTCCACAGAGCAGCATGTGGAAGCCTTGTGGTAAACTCTAACTATAGTGTAGGGTGCACTGCACTTCAGAGAGAGAAAGGGAGTGAGAGAGAGGGAGATTTTCCACAGGCATGTGTGCACATGACCTATCTCTAAAAACCTGCCAAACCAAATAAAAATAACAGGAGAAATGTTTATCACTGTGTAGTGTGGAAGATACTGGATAGTGGCTACGTTGCCTCAGACAATGTTCAGCCTAATCTCTCAACTCTACATGAACTCTGGTGAGAAGGATATATACATATACTTTAAATATATTAAATAAGACCCAAGTAAAGTAATCACTCATATTATTAAAATCATTGGAATGCATACTGGGTTTAAGTTAAAAAAAATAAAAAAATTAAAAAAAATAAAAAGAATATCTATCATATGTAAAATAGTAATAGTTTATGTAAGGGCCATGCCACATTTTAACATAAACATTTCAAATTTTTCAAAGTTTGTCATGACTTCATTAACATACATAGTAAAAGTCACAATTTTGTACATGTAAGTTATAATGAAAGCTAAAGTAGCTTAGCTAAACAAGAAGCTTGGATATACATTACTGGTCAAAAGTTTAGGGTTACCCAGATATATTTTCCATGCCAACTCACACAATTTCATTAATCAAATAAGTTGCAAAATGAATAGATATTCTATTTAATATATTGACAAGCTTAGAAATAATATTTGTTTGAAATAATAATTGTCATTCAATCTTTGCTTTTGTCAAATCTTCCATTTGCCTACAGACCATTGGTATTCTAGCTGTCAGTTAGTTAAAATAAGCAAGATATTTTGCCACTGCATCTCCCTCATGCTGTCTTGGTTTGATGGGTACTTGCCTCATACCAGACATACTCCCACAACTGCTCCAAAGGCACACAAAATCTAGTGACTGCTGGCCCCTCCATTATGGTAAGAATACCAGCTGACTGCCTCTTCTCTAAATAGCTCTTGCACAGTTTGCTGGTGTGTTTTGGGTCATTGTCCTGTTATAGGATGAAAATGGCTCTAATCAAGCACTCTCCAGAGGGTATGGCCTTCTTTTTTCCTGTGCACATCTCCCACTATACCACCACCAAAGCACCCCCAGGTCATGGGATTTCCTCCACCATGATTGACAGATGGCATCAAACACTTCTCTAGAATCATTTTATTTTTTATGCATCTCTCAAATAATTTGTGATCCAGAATTCTCAGATTTAGATTTTTCTGTCAATAACACTTTCCCCCAATCCTTCTCTGTCAAACGGCTGTGTTATTTTGCCCATCTTAATGTATTCCTGTTATTAACTGTTGAGACTGGTGTTTTCACTGTTGATGCTGAGACTTGTAATATGTGGCTAGCATGTAATGAAGCTGTGAGTTCAGGATCTGTGAGGCATCTGTTTCTCACACTAGAGATTCAGACATATTTCTCCTTATGCTCAGCTGTGCACTGGGTCTTCCAACATCTCTTCTGTCCTGGTTTGCCTTTTTCAGTGAAGGGTGCACTACAGTCATTGGAGATCTGCAGTATTTTGTTAGTTTCTTGCATGGAATACCCATAATGTCTTAGAACAAAGATGGTCTGACAAGTTTCAGATAAAAGATACTTTTTTTCAAGCCATTTTGAGACTTGCAAAATCCACCAGTGCTGCTGTTCCAGATACTGCACCAGCCTAAAGGACAGTTTAATTGCTTCTTTACTCAGCACAACAGGTTTCAGGTATGCTAACATAATTGTTAAATCATTTAATAATGAGTAATCAGCCTCTTCAAATTTAGTTAACATAATATACCACTGGATCAAAGGAGTGATGGTAGCTGAAGATAGGCCTGTGTATGCATACATAAATAGTCCAATAAAATAAGTCATTTCCAGCTCAATTATTAATCATTTACAATTTTAATAACATCTTAACACTATTTCTGATCAATTTAATGTTATTTCAACTGAAAAGAAAGTAGTGTATGCACTGTGAACTATATCAGAGAGACACAGACACAAACCACATGAGTAGGGGAGGAATGCTAGCAATCACAAATTCATACCCTGACTCCCCGCTCCTCCAAAGACTCTGCGACACACACTGACAAAACACTTTACAATCATAAGATTCAATCCTGTTCTGACTGACATGTGGAACATGACCTGTACACAGACCCACTGTGGTGTTTTAGCTGTGGACATTTATTTACTATTAGCATTTAACTTTGCAAGCTACGTGTTTGATGGCCACATTTTTGCCTCCCTGTTCCCTCCTAAATGCTTAGTCTGTGTGTCAGTGATGAAACTGAGCAGTCTGTTATTGTAATGCCATTAAAGATGATTAGAGCACTGCCTTCCCACACATTGACATTGACTATGACATGATGCACACTAATGTCTCACACTGAAATAAGAATGCACTCACAAAGGTCAAAATCCAGGACCCTGTTGCACTTCTCTGTGTTGATTCAAAGCTTCTCCCAGCAGTATCGATGTTTCTACATATCTTGTGCATTATATAAAGTTCAATTTCCAGGTGTTATTTTTTATTAGTTTTTACTTTTCTTAGCTTTTACCTTTGCTCTGTGGCTTTATTTCATTAAAGCCCATGTGGCCATACTTTTTCAACTCACACAAATTAGCAATCAACTCAGTGTTGATAAGTCATCCAGGGTAATTGCTCCCATTAGGACCACCTGCAGATGCTGGCCCTGTGCCTCCTGGACAAGCATTTGCGTGACATTCAGGCCAAATGCGGGCAAGCACGCAGACATGTGTGCTCACCGCTGTCTCTATGAACTCACCTACACTCCCACACTGCGTTTCAAATAAAAGTGGCATGGCTGACTTTTTTTTTTACACTACATCTGTTGATCATTTCACCCACAGGCCACAACTTACGAAGTCAGATTTCAGAGTCACTTCAAAATGCATTTTTCTATCTGTGCTGCCTCCCTTATCTTCCAGCGTGTCCTGGGAGCTGATAAGCAGAATGAAAGTATTTCTCTATCGTTGAGTCTGCCGTGTTTATCAGAGTTTCGGGAGCGTGCCAGCAGGCTAGACTACAGCTGGTGATAAAAGCGGCCATGCATGCATGCTTGCTTTGAAGTCATAACTTTCAGCTGGTTTCTAATGCCACCTTTGCCATACAATAATACACAGAACAACCTTGAACAAGAGGCCCAGTTGAGAATATATACAAACATATATATTTTCAGTATACAAGACTGGGAAGTATCTACACATTTACAAAAACAAAACACAAAGAACTTTGTTGCAGATTGCAAAGGTGTTTTGTTTAGAATGCTTATATTTAAATGTACCTAAAAGATTATCATAAATTGGTTGCAGATGTTGAAAATCACAAATTGAGTCACAATAGCATGTGTTAATGTGTCAAACTCTTAAATGTGGAGTTCTGCATGTTAACATACAGCACTGCAGTAGGCTTTAAATTCAAGCACTCTGGAATGTCACTGACTGCCATTTATTTATTTAATAAAAAGCTGGCAATTTTTCTGGTAATTGTCATGAAGACATTCTCTAGGTTGAGGAGTAATTATTAATCTTGTGTCTGCATTAGTCTTGGGTAATTCAGAGCAAGGGCAGAATGTGTGGTGTTACTCTGAGTCTGATGTGATGGTGGCACATTCATTTTGAGTGTCAAACCCATTGCCACCCAAACTCAAGACAAAATATCAGCTGTAGCATTTTATGATTACTCCTGAAGAAAACATGCTGAACAAGCTCTAGGGTGCTTTACAGTTTTGCAGTGTAATCAGAAACTAAATATTGCAGCCATCAGAACATATTTACTGTTCATATGCACCTCTTATAAGAGGCCTAGGTGGCAGACATACAGGAGGTTCCCCAGGGATGCTATTCATTACACATTCTTGAGCTTGTCTATCACACTTGATCACATTCATCAGGAAATTACTGGACTCTTCAAAAGATGAATCAGCAGGTGAGCTCCTTCAGCACAAGGACTGAACATCACTGCTCTATGGCGCCTGTGACAGCATCAGAAAGTATGGAAACAGCGCCATCTGCTGGTGGATTTCTAGAGCGGTGGTTCTGGAATATTAAATTCTCTTTCGTCCGTTCACCTGCTCTTGAGCATAGCGCTGCGTGGTAGAATTTGATGTAACGGTTTGGTAATTGCACCATGACAATAGGCCTGTTGAAAGTTATGAAATAATGAAGTCTCTGCCATGTTCCTCAAGGATACTGTACCTATAAAAATTAATTTAACATGTAGAAGTGCGTAATTTGTTCCCTATGTGTGAAGCAACAAAAGCAAAATGTAGGATAGCACATAAAGCAAGCAAGTGCTTATCCCAAACCAAAGTTTTAAAAACTACAGGTATATGGTACTAAGGGATGTTCCCTACATCTGTATTTGATAAATCAAGCTAAATAATAACTCAGAGTCTCTTCAAAAACACTTTCTTTCTTTTTTTAATCATAACTTTTAACAATAAATTGATTGTTTCAATGCTGGCGAATATATCTGAACATATGTTTTCAAATATACAGCACATGGACTGGAATCATAGATTAGTTTGTATTGTTTTTTTGTTTTTTTTCCAGAGTAATATTTTAATTTTGTCAGAAATATCATATTCCAGTTGGGTGATTTAAATGTTGTCCATTGTTTTGTTTTCTTTATACATTTTACATTATTCTTGTCTGCTTTTCCAGTTGTTTTCTTATTAATCTTTGTTAATGCTATACCTTTGTGTGTATTTATTGGGACATGCATTCTAACAACTAGGTAAAGTAATACATTAAATTTGAGCGATCAAAATTTCCTTCAGACATCGAGAAATTATTAGTATTTCTATGATTACTTCACGTTAACCATCAAGTGTGTCATTCTGATACTATTTTGTACTGTTGGACTGGTGGCCCTTTTATTGGAATTATCAATAATTAATAGTAATTTACTCAGAACCCATACGTTAGTCATTATTAGCTCACCAATATATTTCAGTTTATAAACAACTCTATTTTTCTGCAGTAGGGGTTTTTCCAGATTTGCCAATCTTAGCTTACAGTACGGTTAGTTCAAATGTGTGAGTATTATTGTAAGATATTAATGTAAATCTAAAGACAGAGGTGGACACAAAGTTTCACTCAAGGCTCTGGCTGCACTCCAAGTGAGGAAGTTACAGTACATAACTATTTCAGTCGTGTTAAAAAAAAAAACCACTCTGTTCTACAATGATCCCATCATTGACTTAAAAGAGCTCTCTCAAATATCACATAATTAGTACAGACAGCACAACAGTAGGCTGGATAAGTGAGCATGGAAGCTGAGGGAAACCAAGGGAAATTCTTGTGGATAGAGCAGGAGATTGTGGGATCCCAACATCACTAAATCCATCCTAATTCACTATGTAGATTACACGTTTACCATCTTGGTCTACTGTGTTTATATAACATAATGTACTGACAGGTGATACATCACTTACTATTGGTAACCTGCCCACAAAATCCTATAATAATAGTCTCCTAGCTGCCTACTGGCAAAATGCACACATTTATGTGAATAGTCCAAATACTCTGTAATACCCTGTACAACCTTCTAAAAATGTTTGCAGATAAACTCAAAATTAAGGGTTCAAAAGAAAGTGGAATAATTCTAATTCAGTAGTCTCTGTTTTATATGTTTATTGGTTGATTACTGATTTTAATGTTAATTCTAGGACTAATACTGACCTATGCCCACTACTATCAAACCGCTGAAGCACTGTCGGTTGATGTTGGCTCTTGAGATGAGATGAGTGAAGAACACCTAGAAGCTTCAGTTTGAAGGGAAGAGTGAGCAAGTTCCCATGAAAGTTCATCTAATCAGAAGCTGAAGGGCCTGGAGGATATTACAAACATTTGATTCAGTCTAAGTGATGTGTTCATTTTGATATCAGAATCGGAATCACTTTATTCGCCAAATGTACTCAGTGCATAGGAATTTAACTTGGCAGATGTGGTCGGTTTTCCATACGTCTAAGTATATTATTAAGCAGTTTCACACTCAAGCTCCCATTCCTAGGGAACTCATAACAATCTACCCATATGGGCAACCACTTTAGGGCACTCTCCCCATAGTCCCTTCGCATGTCATTATGTAAGGGCTGGTTCCACTCGGACGGGTCATATTACATTAATTTAGTATTTTGGGATGCCATTTTGTTACTCTCTCAATGCATGCGCTGCTGTAATTTAGTCCTGTTAACGTATCTTATGCTGCGTTCGCTCGTGGACTGATTCTCCTCCCAGGTCCGGACCTATTACGTCTCCTAGAGGTCCCTAATCTCACGTGTGAGCAATAGGTGCCTCACTCTTAGCAGGCTACTGTTTCACTTTACTTTGCACCGTCGTAACAAAGCTATTTCAAGTACATCTGAAATATTCTTATGCTAGAAGAGAACTCCCGAACGGTCGCACAGAGGGAATATAAACGTCTGTGTACTTACACAATCTCTGCTCTCTAACCACTCACGGTTCTTTTTGAAGATGAGGCAAGCACCGCAAGATGAGGGAAAACACCTTCACTCTGGCGGACAAGGAGCGTCCTCAGTGAAGTGTTGATTTTCCCTCCTCAGCGGTGGAGCTGCTCATCCTGCCGACTACGCCAAATTGTGTAAAAATGAGAGCACATCAAACACAGACAGCTTTCTGCATTGAGTAGTAAAAAATAAAAGTTTATCGAGTTCTGTTCCCTGTAGAACTGACCCGCAGTACGGTCCCCCTCCCCTTATACACAGAACAGAAGAAAGAGGGGAAAAAAGAAAAACGACTCCTACAGAGTATCTGCTAAATCATGTTTTGTTTAACCTGAGCGCTGAAGGCTTCTTCTATCTCTATGGTTAGAACAGTATGTGGGCAGCTGGTGTCCCTGACTCACACGCTTATCTGCAGACTGTTGTGCTGTGACTATAGAAACATAAAGCAAAGTAAAATAAAGCAAAGTAAATTTCCACAAAATGAAGCAAAGTAAATTTCCAAAACAGCAGAACAAATACATAACGGACAGACACATATAGATGTGCAGAAGATGCAGTACAGTAAGGAAACAATACATCTTATTCAGTAATGGAATAATCACTTAGCTTGGGTTGTTTGTGCCACTCTTGATAAAGTTCTCAGTGAAATTTTAAAAAGGTATTACAAGAGGCTACCCACAGAGTGGTCTATAGAAGAACATCACTGCCAGTGTCCTGTGGAGAGAGCACTAGATTCAGTCCTGTAATAAATTTCCACGAATCCTCCTAGCCAGATCTAAATGTGCTCTCCGAGGAGACGTCTGAAACTGCGATCAAACTCTTTGAGCTGAAAGTACTATAATTAGTAGCGTTACCATCCAGCTCTGTTTCCAGCCAGTTAGTTGAGTGGCACAAAAAAAGATGATGTCTGACACACAGCCCTTCCGTGCTGTCGTAAACATTAATTCGGGTTCAATGGCTTCAGAAGTAATTTCTTCTGAAACATTTACGGAGAATTTCTTTAAGCCAGTCAGATGATTAACACTGCATATGGACATCCTCCTCCAAAGAATTTAATTCCTGCATTTTATAGAATATGTAGAGGATATAAGACATTGTTTGGATTCCTTTTAGGGGGCGTAGCCAGGGTTTCCACAGAGAGATCGATTCTCTCACACATTCAGCTGGCAAAATCAATGAAATCGGATGCCAAAAGTACTTTCTAAAAGCCGCTCCCTGATGATCTTAGACAATCATACCAGCAAAGATGTCGTTTCAAAAGCTGTGGAGTTATACAAAAGTTAGACTCCATCAGAGTTCATCAAAAAATCCCTCAGATTAGTCATCCTGTGGTTTAATCACGCCAGATTAGAGTCTCTTAATTTGCACCAGTCTGTGCCCTATTTCAAGAAATCAATCTGAAGCCTTTATGAACAAGGCTGAGGAACTTGGATGTGGTGTCCTAGAAAAGATCGTCCCCACAGACTTCAATTGCTGTTACCACACAAAGGTTTTAATTAAAAAACAGAACCATGTTTATTAGGTGATCTTCAGTGTAGTGCTGCTAGTATTGTAGTTGTTAAGGCCATGGACGGATTTGTTGGCTCTGAGCATGCTAAGCTTTGTTATCAATCTCAGTTTCAGTAGCTCACCTGGTAGAGAATTGGGGAAAGTAACACCAAGGGCAGGGGATCAATTTCTGGGAAAAGCATATATGTAGTTGTTTTGGATGAGGGCATCTGCCAAATGCATCAGTGAACCTTATATTTCAGAAGAAAATTCTGAACCAATTGAGACTTTTTTGCCTTGGATCCCCATCAAGACAGAACCTCTCTGAAATACAAGGGTGAAGAAATACCCTCGAACACTGAACTGGCATGTCAAAATCCAGAAGTAAAAATACCCCAACACATTCATTCTGTCTTGATTTATGTACATAGGAAGTGGTCATCAAAATTCTGGAAAGTCATAGGAGTGAACTGACAGGTACATCACCAGTAAAGGCCAACCAGACACGTAATCAAGTAACAAGAAATCATTGTCTGGTAACCAATGAGAGACTAGACTGAAAAATGTAATTAATTACTTTTCAAGTATCACCTCACATTTCAAACAAATATTAGTTTTCCCGACATGTACCTCAAACAAGCATACCGCAACTTAACCATGTATTCCTCATGATCCAGTATACTTGTCTGCAGCCACACCATTAGACTTGAACACTGAAGACCAGATGGTATCCTAAGTCATTCTACCTCCCACTTACCTCAGATAAAACCTTCGATTTTAATGACTGGCAAGGTAAAAAAAAATAAAAAATAAAAAGATCTGCTAGTAACAATTATCAGTGTTCATAGTATGCACACATGCTACTTATTGAAAGTCTTTGCTCCTCATAATCATAAATCCAGAAATAATTACCTGTTTTAATGTAATGCATGTGTAAGAATATAAAATGTACACACATGAAAGAATGACAGAAAAATTCCTTGCACCAGTAATGAAGTAGCTCTGTTTGAAACATCCAATTAGTGTTACTCCCTGGAATCTTCTTTAGACAGTGTCAGCTCAGCCCACATCTATGGCCAAGAGTCCCAGCCCATAGAGCTGGCTGCATACATATCGGCCATGTTTGCTAGTCTGGCATGTGGGTTGTTTCCACAGCATTCTGATAATGACATTGAGTGATGTTCAGTGCAGAGAGCAGTCAAAGCCTTAGTGGGCAGGCCTTTGTCCTTACCCTGGTGGGAAAGGGGAGGTGGTCATTGGAAGTGGTTCTGACCAAGTAAGAACACCACAGGATCATATGATTTTCTTACAGTGGTCAAAAACTTTGCTCCCCCCGAGTCACTGTGCAATTTTCAGTATATTAAAAAAATATAATGGAAACAAACTTTTCCTGCCCGGTGACTAAGGTGCAGATGCTGATAAAAGAACCTGCTCTTGTGGAGGTATATAGAGATGCTTACACTTTTGTGGCAGTTTCACAAGCACCATTGTTTTCACTAATAAAAGAAATGGGGGGGGGGGGACACTTGTGTTAGTGCTGATCAGATTTACCATGGCAGTCCCAAAACTGCCTGCCATAGTACTTATACTCAACTTTAAGACACTAACCCTTCCATCTCTCTTATACTGAAGGGAAAGAAAAATATCTAAAAAGCTGAATTTCCTAACCAGTTTTGAAAAGTGGTGTCATAAGAATAGACAGATGGCATAACCAAAAGGATGTATGTGTGCCCGTGTATGAATAAGTCAACACCCAAACATGCATCCTCTGACACTAAGGTAGGCAAGTGCAGTGAGAAGGAAACTAAGAATTTATTTATCAAGTGCAATGCTTAAAAAATAAAAACACTCAATGTACTGTATATGAACATTGTGGCAATTTCATTAGCGTAAAATCAACACACAAGTCAACGTTGTTAAAAATCCTCCAAGTATTAATCCCCAAAGTAACCTGGACTACCACAATAGTACAGTATGACTGTTCTTGGCAGTTGACAAATTCACAGAAGGAAAACAAGCCCAAGCTCTTTCCAACAGCTACTACCATGACCCTTCTTCCCCTCTAGTCTTTCAGCAAGGGAGATGGTACACACATCGTGCCACTCTGACAATCTAAACTCTGTGGGAACACATTTAACATTTAAACTAGATTCACGGTTCAGGATTTTATATTTCTTTACATCTGAAAGTGTTGAGGGAGAAGGAACCCCTGAATTTTAAGTTCTTACAACGGATGGGAGTTTATCTTCGCTCAAAGCCTGGAGCTGGCTGAGCCACAGAGCAGCGCTGTAGACTTGACAACAGAACAACAAGTCAATGTTCACGGTCCCGGTGGCAGGGGGCGCTGTTGCTCCCGGACAATCCCATTCCTTTGTCGGCATTCGACGTTCAGTCCCCTAATGGCCAGACCACAGCTTGAAAAACAGCACCAATACAGTGGAACATGTGACCCCAGAAAATATATTGGCTCCAGGAAGATTTTTTTTTTTTTTTCCTTCAGTGCCAGCTCTTCAGCACATTAGACAAGGCTGTGCTTCGTAGTCGGAACCAGACACAGGGCAGCGTTACCAGCTCAGCAGGTTACTGCGGCTCAGGGTCATGAAGTAGACCTGGCTGGAGCCTCCCGGCCGCACAGAGGCAAAGAAAACCTAGAGGAAGCAAGAGATACGTTTCCACTGTGATGAAGCTCAGAGGGCTTTTCGACTGCATGTGAAAACATAGGCTTAGTAATTATCCACTCAAGGTTCATCACCACCTGAAAGTAGTTCACCTGCCTCACTATATCTCCATTATTCAAATTTTAAAATGGTAAACACTTTTTCAGTCATAAATCGCTGGGCAGAGCAGTAAGTACACTTCAGCAGATATGCGTACAGCAATATGCTGAGCAGTTAGAATCAAAATACACATACTAGGATGAGATGCTATTTTTTTTTTTTTTTTGCCCAAGTTCTACAAGGTAGGACACTGGAAGGCATAACAGCTGTGTGCACAACTCACCTTGTCATTTCTTTCACAGAGGAATTTGAGTCTCTGTGCCCTTTTGTGCATAAAGACACCGTCCAGATGTCCCGTTTCCACAGAGCGGATCTCTATGGCTTTCTCTCCCCAGCCCATGATCTGGTTAGACCTGATGTATGCTACAAAGCACAGGAAACAAAGGAACCAACTGAATTATTGCACATGCAGACCTGCAGGGGGGAGAGGGATCATACGGAGCCTGTGATGAACAGCATCGGTGTTTCCACTGCACCAGAGTATTCAAAAATTATGGCGGTATAGCTGACTCAAAAGGGGGCACACCCGTAATAAAATTATTTTATGACACTAGTTTCATTTATATGGTCAATGAATCTTCTGATAATGTGAAAGAGGCTGTATTTGCTTTTAACCATTCGGTTAAGGTTTCGGAGGGTTGGGAGTATTCATGAGGTCAGCACGTACCCACAGAGGTGGGCATCTCTCCCCACTGCAGAACCACATCTTTGGTGATGCGGCCATACGTGTTCACATAGACGCCTTCGTCCTCGTAGCATACCAGCAGCTCAATGCCATCTGTGTTGGGGAGGATGATGATGGCGTGTGATTGGATGCTGGTCTGAATCTGAGAGTGGCAGAGGCAGAGGTCAAATGTGAACCCATAAAAGCAGCTACAAAGGAACACCCGAAACTGTATCGATATCAAAGCAAACCAAATCAGTGAATTTAGAGTACTTCATAAACTTTCCAGTTCGCAGTTTCATGTATTCTGAGGGCTTCACAAACAGATGTAGTACTTACGTGCGTGGGTAAGTAGATGTCATAAACAGCACCCGAGTCCACATCCACGGCATGGAACCCAGAGCAGGAGCCATAGATCACCTTTAACCTCTGACCCTCCTCTACAGTCAAGTCAACTAGCAAGGGCTTGTGCATTAGGTCTCCAAATGACTGCATGAGGGAAAAGGTTTAGCAAACAACAAAATCAGTGCGTGGATCAGAGTTCCTTTCCAAACAGGTGCACAGTCCCATGGTGTACAGTGCTACCCATCAACTCACCTTAAAGGCCATGAACTTATGGTATGGCTTTGGAGCCCAGGCATACACCTCCACAGAGTTCTTCAAGGCAAGCACCAAAAACTTGATTCTTTCATATTTAACTGGTGAGAGACAGGTTTAAGTTTAAAGTTTCCTGCTTCAGGTTTCCATTCCTGACCAACACTGCAACATCATATTGAAATCCAACAAAACCTTTGCTCCATAGAAAACATTGAGCAAAAATCACTCCTATATTATAATGCTACATCCATGAATGTTCAAATGGCACATACCAACTTTGTAGTGCACACAGCCCTCCAGATCTCCCACTGTTGTCCAGCCTTGTTTCTTCTCCACCTCAGGATCATTATGCAGAATCTTGTTCCTCAGCCAGGACAAATAATACACTCGCAGTTTGTTCTTTTTGCCTGGGAGATAGCATTAACATCAAAGCAGTTCAAAGCCTTCTGCGTAAACTGACAATGCACCGACAATTGCATGCATTTTCTTGGGAACCTGCTTATAAACAAGTAAAGTCCTTGAACTATGTTGAAGTTGTAGTTCAGAACCTCCCCCTTACCTGATATCGTGACCAGAACATTGAGCCCTTCCAGGACATCCATCTGCTGGAAGCGGCGTCGGTTGATGAGGGGGTAGACCTTGCCCTGCCCGCTGCGGTCAAGGAGTAGAAGTCCACTTTCTGTGCCCACTAACAGGTTCACCCCTACAGATTGTGGGAGGGGGAGAGGGCACGTTATCTTTAGGGCATCCACAGCTTACTGTCATAGCAGTGTGATTGCTGAGATGATGTTCTGTCACCTTCAACCATCAACAAAAGGTTCATAAAATGTTTAGCGAGTTGCAGCTTTGACCCGGTCTGTATGAGTTTTATCTCCTGCGTTAAAGTATGCCTCGTAGACAGGTAGGCTGGGGTTTGTGGTTATGATGGTACAGGACTCCACCAGGAAGCTGGCTGTGAAAGGCCACCTACCCCAGAGCGCAGCACACAGGATCTCTGAGTTGAACCTCTTCTTGTACTTGCGGATCTCAGGTGTATCACTCTGCGGGCGAGTGTTCACTGGGTTGACGTTAACCACAGAGCCCTTCCGTGATGGGTCGGGCCTTAGGACTTCCTGCAGCCGTCCGTCATTCCCAAAGCCTGCTGGGAATCATGGACACAATCATCATCATCATCATCATCATCATCGTTGTCGGCCTCCTATATAGCGCGTGGTGGCTTTCTTCTGATGTCATTGAATGGAATTTAGCATGTTTCATCGCTGTTCGAAGTACGTTTTTCCCCCTCTTTGCAGGTGGTACATCAAACATTATTATTTTAACAGCTAATCAAGCTATGATTTGCCTCATACAAATGGTTAGTCTCAGTGCTGAGAGAGAAGGTAGGCCCTTACCCATGTTGTTAAGAGAGATGCCACTAGAGGGCGACACTTGCAGGAGGCGCGGGTCAATGAAGGGTGTGAAGGATGAGGAGGACTTGTGTTTCTCAAGAGTACTGCTGGCAGACTGCATCTGGAACAGATGGGTCGTGACCAAGCATATGAAGCTCAAGTTTATGATGAATAACTGTCTCAGTGGAGTACCTTTATATTGGTAAGGGTAATTTGGGCTGGTTTGGGGATTCAAATTTACAATCTCTCACAATCTACAATTTAAAATCTCTCTTTGTCTATCATATTAATACAAATGTTCATTTATTCTCATCAGTTGTCCAGACTAGAACCAAAGTGTAGTAGTGGATGAGATTCAATGACAAAAATCTCACTGTAAGCAAAGGACTTGGTTTAAACAAGTAAACGATATTTCACATGGATGTGCATATTCTAACTGTTTTAGCTGGTTAATGCACTATGAAATACAACAAATGCATTTAGTTAAGTATACACTCCAAAATAAATCAGAAAGTTAGATTAGATCTCGATAATAGTTATGAGCCAAGAAAACACACATGAATGTTAAAGTGGAATGAGGTGAATAAAGAGGAGGATGAGTTAACTGAAGGGTGAAGCGAGATCATGAGAACCAGGAACCTAGTCGTTTAAAATAATCGGATTTATTAGCCTTGTGGGTTTAAAATAATTAGAAGGGGGTAGGAGTGTGCGCTCATCCCACTTGGCCATGGCTTATATTGTGCTCTACATCTCAAATGTGTTTTAGACAGAAATGTCTTTTGGGTGAGATTTCCAGGGCAAGGCACACTAGATGGAGGACAAAACGGTCGAGAGCCTGCAGGGACAGCCCAAACGAGGCAACACTCCATCACCACCCAGTGTGTCAGACTACAAACACTCTCAGCTCACAGTTAGTGCTCATCAGCTGCTAAGAATTCCCAGACAGTCCTGTGGCCCATAGCTGACCCCAAGTCTTCTGAGAAATGCCAAAATGGAGGACAGCTGGACCACTCTGGATTAACCAAAAATCTCTATTACAAATTTTTGTTTTACGGAAGTTGTTTAAAAGGTTTTTGTTTTTTTTTTTACATTTGGTGTACATCAATACTTATACTTCTCGATGGATAGATCGAAATGTTCTTATGTGACGGGACCAGTATGCCGGCCATAAGCTTTAATTAAGGAATGACGCTCCTTCCTGGCTGTAGTCTCATTTCCAACCAGACACAAAAAGCACAAGCAAGGGTGATAATTTTAAAAAGTCTGAAAATACTCTCCCTAGAGTGGAGGAGAGCAGCATGTTATGCCGATGTGTCACCCTGGTTACGAACAGCAGCTCGGCAGTCACTCGGCAGGAAAGTTAAGAGGGGGTGGAGCTAAATTTAAACTCCAGTCAGCAGCGAGGATAAAGCCCTGTTAGAAGCCAGCCAGCAGCATCGGGCACCGAGGCCATGGGATTGAGTTAGTAGACATACCTCGCTGACAACCGACTTGTCCGTGGGGGTGTGGGGGGACATAGAGGGGCTGGCGTGGCTGGAGGCTGGGGAGGATGTGACGGAGGGGGAGGGAGAGTGATGGCTCTGCTGGATGAGGTCGGGCAGGAGGTGAATGCGAACTGGGAAGCCGTTTCGTTCCTCGTGGGCCTGGTTATGGGCGGGGCCTGGGTCAGAGCCGGGCCCAGGAGCCAAGCGCTTTATGTCAGCTACACTCTGGAATCAAAAACAAGCACAGAGGAGTCTGTACTTGGCAAAGGGAGTGTGGGATGCTGGGAGCAGGGAGAGAGGTTTTGTGCTATTCAAGTCAATTTATTTGTTTTAACGCTGCAAGTTGTTTGGATCGGACCATGCAACGCAAGTAGACTTTGAGCTTTGTATCCAACTATAAAATACAAAAACATTAAACAAGATAAATAAGAACATAAAATACATACAGAAAGGATGGATGAGAAAACACATGATGAAAGACACACAAATGTGAAGCTTCAAAAAGGCCCACAACAGAAAGCGGGTCTCCTACCTGTCTGACTATGACAGTGCCATCTTTAGAGGGTGTGGTGGTAGGGTCGCTTTCCTCTTCCTCGTGAACAATCATGGTCTTTACTGACTCCGTTTCACCATTGCTAATCTTTGAGGAGCTGGGGGAAATGAGGAGTTGCACTCATTTCTGACAAATTTAAGTTTCACAATATCAGCCAACATATAAGCCATTCATCACTTCTATAAACTAAATACAATCAAAGCACTTAAAAGCCCAGCAGTCAGACAACAAGTTAATGCATGCATGTAGTACCAAGAGCAAACTCTGTGGAACCCCAAAACCATTTACTGCTAAACTTTGGGAAGGCATGTATAATTATTAAGCATAATCAACTATTAAATCATGCTTAAAATGTGGGCAATATGTCCTTGTGCATGTTTTGAGAGAGAATATGTGTGTACTTTAATTGTGTTATGTACTTTAATTTAGATTGCTATATTCATCATGACATGCATATGATGTTGAATTGACCCGAGATAGAGATTTGCAGCACGGCAGCTATGACCCAGGAGCCAACCTTGCTCTCGATTCTTCTGCACCCGAGGTAGACTCATTCCCCAGCTCCTGTTCCACCTCCTCATCATCCTCGTCCGAATCAGAGTCCTCACTCGATGAGGAGTAGTCTGTCACTTTGTGAGGGGGGCGGGCATCTTCAGCTGCTCGCACCTCATTGGCCAGCAGAGTCAGATCCTAAATGCAAGGATAAAAGGTTAACAATCAGTCGTTTTTGACAGGATGCAAACTGCCATGCTCTAGTCCAACAGTAACTAGCCTTCAGTCATCATCTGCTGCCTAAGACTACTGACAAAACAGTATGTTAAGATGCCATTTCAAAACAAAGTTAGCAAACATAGATGGACTAAAATCACTTGTTAAAGCTGTTAAGTGAGAGACATGCGTCACGGAGGGTATGGCGCATCGAGTGTTAAAGCTGATGTGCCATCGAGAGCTAAAGTAATTGGACATCACATGAACTGGCAAAGAGCAAAGCGAAAGGGGCTTCATCGCATTTATCTAAACTGCAGTATTCAGAGTGGGCATGAGGGGCATGCATGGTGAAGAAGCAGAACAGGAGATGTGCTCCAGTAAGCAGAAGCCAGAAAAGAATGCATCATGGGACTCAAAACAAACAAGCCTCAGGTTGCTAAATGAACTCAAAAACAGCAGGTAGTGGTCACTTCAAAAGATTTAGCATTAAAAAAAAAAAAAAAGTGAAGTTGTGTGTCATGCTTCGAACACTGTGATGCCGCATTCAGGCACAGCATATGGATCTGATCACCTCAGCCTCACTCACCGCTTCCCCCTACATAGTTTACATACTCAGTCATCAATCGGATGGAGGAGTTAATGGGGAGCCAGAGCACGGAAATTCCATAAAATATCCAGTGGATGAGACAGTAAAGCAGGAATGCAAAGATATTAGCAGTAGATTAGCTAAATTGCACAGATGTGCTGGATAAACATTTCTTTCTATATATAAAATGATATAAATTTTGTTTTCTGAAAAAGCCATTGAAAACAATGAATGTATGGATGTTTACAGTCCCTGGATACTTAAAGGAACTGTGAAACAGAGCATAAGTAGCGTACAGCAGGCCTGGGTCTGACAAATTCCCTCTTCTCCTCCGATCTTTTCCCAGCATGTTCTGGACGCTGCAGTGGAGAGCCCTCGGACTTTGAAGAAGCTGAAAGAAGTGTGGGAAATTAGTTCACGCAGAACAGCTCCTGAAAAGAATGCAGGCATGAGTGCATCTGCTAACGGGTGTAGCACACAAGCACTGCATGTGGCAGCAAGCATTCAGTGTAAGAGTCACTCACAGCGGGTCCTGAACTTCTCGCCAGAGCCAGCCTGGGAGCCTGCAGGCGAGCTGGAGTTGCTGGAGCCTGAGGAGCTGCCGCTGCATGGCCTGGAGGCCAGCTTCTCCACCCGGTCCCACAAGAGACGCGGCTCCACATTACTGAGGGGGGAAACGTTGGGGCAAACAAAAGGAGGAGGAATTGAATAACAACCATCATCATGGATTTCTGCTTTCTGAGGCAACATGCCCAGGAAAACAATCATAGCCCTTTTTTCTCTGTTCGTACTGAATCTAATAATACAGGACTATATACAGTAAATCTTTCCTATTCGGTGTACTAGCTAAAAGGAACCACATTAGCATTTATCTGCAGATTACAGTAGAGAACAGACCTTCCTGCATTCCTCTGGCTGGCCTGGTTACTTTGCTGTCCACTCTGCAGTGGGGAGTCTCTACGGGACAGGACGGGGGATCTAGACGTTGTCCTCACAGGGACCTTTTAGACAAGCAAGAGGGGAAGTTGGGGACTGTCAAAAGGTTTGACTGACTAAACAAGATGTCAGCAAAGCTCACTACTGTAATGCAGAATGAGATTATATACAACCACATTACAAAAAACACCTCCCAGGAAAGGAAGAAACATCACCTCTCATCAAGAAACCAGGCCTTGACAGCTCAGTTATGGAAAATGTTAGACCCATTTCTAATCTGTTTTTTGTCTCTAAAGTTCTTGAGAGTTGTTGCCACCCAGCATTGAACTTATCCCACAATGAACTTATTACCACCTCCCACACTTCCTGTATTAAAGTGTTAACAGCACTGGTTAAACAGTAACCTTCTAAAAATACATGGCAAGAAAACTTAACCAAACATTTTTTATAGCTGCTCAAATCAAAATCACACCAATCTATTGCTATATAAACTGAGACAGTTTGGTCAACAAAGCACATAAAGGACTATCACACTTGCCCTTGAATAATCCACCTAAGAGAAGCTGATTGTGATTTTTGTGATTTTGTTTTTTGAGGCTAAGTGAGTGCCTGCCCTTACCCGAGGAGGGACCTCCTCATTATGGCCTGCTTCAGGGGCCTCGGGGCCCCTGGGCTGTGGGTGCTCGGGACGTGCATGGTGGTGCAATGGGTGGTGGTGCGGGTGGGATTCCTGGGAGCGCAGGTGGATGTGTGGGAAACTCGGAACGGGATCGCTGAAGGAATGGGAGCGAGAGACCGGGGAAGCAGAGGCGTTGTTCTTTAGGGCAGCCAGGTGAGACCACTGCACCTTCCAAAAGGGAGGGAGAAGAACAAAGAATGTGGGGATAAAGGGGTGGGGATGAGGAGGAGCACAGACATGATGTGACAAGGCATGACCACATACACGATGAAGAGAGATGAGGGAGGATGAAACCATTCACAGTAGATACTGGATACTGGCCTGGATGACCACATACACAATGCAGCAAGTCACTGAGTATTGTGGCATTATTTCATAACATTGAGTGCATCAGTTTTGAAGGAGGGAAAACAAGGTAAGTTTGCTTTATAAAAGAACAATGCAACCTTTTAACAATGACAGGCAGGAACATGAATCGAGCCATGAGCTATATCTGCTTCTCTGAACTGTAACGATCCAAAAATCCTCCAGAATTATTGGACACGAGTTACAGTGAATAAAGACTGGAGATACAAAGAGATGAGGTCCTAAGCATTACCTGTGGCTCCATGGGCTTGTGCATGGCTGAGGACTCACAGGAGGAGCTGCCGTTAGAGTATGGCTCAGACGACCGGGGGGGCACCGGAGGCTGCTTTGGAGGTGCGTTCTGAGGAGAGCCCTGCGCAGTCTTCCGGTAGCGCTCATCGACCTGGGCCAGAGAGAAGGACAGAGTGCAGGAGGGAAGCAGTCAGCAGGTTATGGGAGTACACGAGGGAGACGACAAGCCTTATTGGGAGAGACGACTGACGAGGTTTTGTTAGGACACGCATACTGGCAGGATGAGCATGCCGAATACAAGACTAACTATTGTCCTCAAACTACATAGCCAATAAATAATGCAAACAATCAAATAACAGCTCAAGGCAAACCCAGTAAAGTAAAAGTATATGCCAAACAAGTGTGTGCAAAAGCAATGTTAATATTCAAGTTCTCCAAAGAGAAAAAATTGAAGAAATGCCCAGATTAGGATATGCAACCAAACCATAAACAGCCTAACTACTAATGACTGACCAAAGGAAAAAAACAGCCAAGATGAATCCTAAACTTATTCTATTATAAGAGTTTTAGTTTACACAAGATAAGCAAGACAACAAGCCATAACAGACAGGACACAGGGTTTTATTATTCAAGATCAAAGCTGTGGTGGAGAGCAATATGGTTTTCTTTTCAGTTGGACACCAGCATATTATCCAATAAGAACACAAGCAGAAGTGCAGTACTGTCAGATTATGATGGTAAACAAGGGTGATCATTTTCACATCTCAATTTGGTTCTTTTACTCAAAGGAAAAATATTAGGTGGTAGATGAGGAATTATGCTGAATATGATGCACAGAAGAAAAAAAAAAACCAAACAAATAAAAAACGTTAATATAAGAGAAAACCAAATTTATACTCCTCCCACCAGCACGTTTCCTCCACATGCAAAACAGGTTAGCTCCAGAAGCCTGAGAAGCAGCAGGCAACAGTGGGTGGAGCGAGGGGCTGGTCTTCACCTCTCTGATTGGCTGGGCTTCAGAGACTGCGCCACTTGAAGTTGACTGGACGAGGGGTTCGTCAGTCCCATCCGTTGGAGGGCTATTCCCTCGGGTGGGCTGTACGACTAAAACACTCCAGTCCATTGAGACGGTTTCAGTCTGGTCCCTGGTCTGGTCAGCCAAGGGTTTAGTCCCATCTACAGGCTTAGTCTGTCCTGCATTCTCGTCTGCACTTCGCTCGGTCTCCCTAAGAACCGAGTGTTCGGTTTTTGGCACGCCACTAACTTCGCATGGTCCAAGCCGGCGCTCAGGCATGTCTATGGGCCGCGCCTCGGGCAGTTTGGCCCAGTCGGGGTGGGGCATGAGGGGGGCCTGGCTCCGCTGCTTCTGCTCCTCCTGCAGAGAGAGCAAGTAAGCCTGCTCCTGCTGTAGCTGTCTCTGCAGCCGCTCCGCCTTGCGCTGCTCCTCCAGCTCCCGCCACTTGAACTCCTGAGCAGAGAGCGCGGCCGGGTGAGGGGAGGAGATACAGCTCCCACTTACAATCCCCGCATGTGTGCACGCATGACGTCATTAGATCACTGCAGGGGTTATGGTCTTTACCAGTGTACATCAGTAGAGCGCTGCTACTGTGTTTTGAAACTAACTTCTTATTCATTGGTCATTTTTTTCTCTACTTTATAGTCTGTGGTCCTAGTTGGTGGTTTAACATCTGAAGGAGAGCAACAGAAAAACGTGCCTTTGCAATAACAGATCATTTGTATGTTGAACCTGCTGTACTGGCTAGGATGTATTCTGTGAGTAGATGACAAAGCACTTTTGTACGTCGCTCTGGATAAGAGTGTCTGCAAAATTCCATAAATATAAATGTAACAAATCTCAGGTTGTATACTGTAATGAACAAAACGAAAGTAAGCAAAAAAGTTTTTTTAAAAAGCACAAAAATAAACCAATAAAATTCAGTCACGTAGTGGTGAGGTAAATTCTGCTTCAAGCGAATAGCTTTCTAAAGTGCCCCATGTACTAGTAAATATGGTAAGAACTGTGTGTGCATTCTGTCATGTGACTGTGGTAGAGAATGAACATGTTAACAGACAAGAAAGTTAATGAAAGAATGAGCGAGAGAGAGAGAGCGCTCAAGAGTGAGAGAAAATGAGCAACATTTAACTGTGTTTATGACATCCTCATATCTCATTTCCACTCTATCTGGAGAAACGCTACAGACCACTGACAATGTAAACAACTGCCCTCAAAAGACACAAAAGACAAACAACGATTTTTGCCTAACCACTCAGAGGAGAGAGGAATTGTGGAAAGTCCCCTATTCTTTCTATCGGACATGTCCCATGGCTGTGTCATAAGATTATGCTCATGTAACTATATAGCCGGGAAGAGTGACCAAAACTACTGAAATAGGTACATGCCACCAACAGAAATGGTGATTCCCAGTACTGCCACATGAATCTTTGGTTGTGTGGTCTTCAAAACGATCCTGTCATCTTTCCACAGATAGCCAGTGGAAGAAAAAAAGCAAAAAGTACAATTCCAGTGAGGAACCGAACAGGCACCAAGCTGAGTGCTAATGTAAAACCTAGCTGGCTGTGAGCTGTGAGGGGTGGGTGTGGCTGGGGCGGGACATGGGCAGGAAAGGCTTGTGCTCCTACCAGTAACATGGCCTGCTCGTGAAGCAGCTGCTGCTGGAGGATCTCCAGGTGCCTCTGCTCCTCTTCCAGCTGCCGACGGATGTACTCCTGTCAATCAAACACAGGCTGAGTCACTTAAGTGACTGTTGGCTTGGCCATGAGAGTGGTTTTTTTTTTTTTTTTTTAAGGAGTTTTTAGTTATTCTGATATTGGAAGTGCTATTAAATTTCATATAAATCCAAAAATGTGTGATGTTGCAAAAAGAAACAACAACAACAACAACAACAACAAGCAAGGAGGCAATGTGCGTCTGGGCCTGTTACCTGTTCACGGTCGTTCCTCCTCTTATCCTCCTCGGCTCTCCTGCGCTCCTCGTCTTCTTTGCGTCGCCGCTCCATCTCCTCCACCTTCCTCTTCTCCTCCTGTTCCCGCCGCCTCTGCTCCCGTTCTTGCTGCCTCCTCACCTCTCGCTCTCGCCGTTGTTGCTGTGGGGGGCCAGCAGGGGGCGAAAGTGAGCACACCAGTCGGCAATCAGAGCACGTGCCGAGGCGTGAGAAATCACAACAGCGCGAGGGAAGGGGGGGGGGGGGGTGTTTAAGTTACAGGCTGCGGATGAAGCTAATGGAGCAAACAGACTGTGCAATGCAGTATCCACTTATTTTCTTCATTATAATTTCACAAAGAATCTGGAGCAGTTTGAGAATTTATAAAGTGGCATTTGGTTCCCAAAAGCAACACTGGGCTTAAATGAATTAAACATTATATAAATAAACAAAAGGAAATGGGCTGAGCACATCAACATGGACACATGTAGGTACGTATACATACAGACATCCTGCAACTTTTCTAAATAAACATGAACAGATCCTCATCTTTGTGCCCAGCTCCTCTGTTCATAACTGGGGGGGTGGGGGGGGGGGGGATGATGTATCTGGCCTCCCAGTTTCCTGACCCTCTGCAGCCTACTTCTGCAGACTGAGCCAAACCCAATTACATCAAAAGGGCCTCCTAGGACCAGCCTCTCCATACACTAAAGAGGCAACAGAGACTCAAAGTATAAACATACATATACTTGCTAGAACACCGCGATGAAGGCAAAATGCATGCGGTTATTGCATGGCTAAAACTTGTGAATGAGTTGTTGAAGTGATTTCAACATGGGCCTGGTTAATCATGGGCCTGCATTATTTTGGTGAAAACGGTTTCCGACTAATGGATGACGCACATACTGCAGCGGAAACAATGAACAAATGATGTGCGGCTCTAATACTTCTAATACTGCCTTTGCAACTGTGATAAACCTAAGTGCACTTATGAAGCCATGTGACCCATCTCTCACTAAAGCCCAGCAACCAACCCCACGCCTCACCTGCTCCAACCTACCCCCCTGGCCCTCCCTCAGCCCCGCCCCTGGCCATCCCTAGGTCCCGCCCCTCACCTCCTCCAGCCTCCTCCTCTGCTCCTTCTGCTGCTCGATGCGTTTCTGCCGCTCGGCCAGTAGCTGGCGCTTGTACTCCTCCTGCTCGCGGAGCTGCTGCTCCTGCAGGAGCTGCTGCCTCCTCAGCGCCTCAGAGCGCTCCTTGTTCTCCTGTTGCAGGCGGATGAAGTCCCGGCGCAGGGTAGACTCGCCTGGCACATTCACGATGGAGCTGCAGGGGGTAAGAAGAGGCACACGGGCGTGAAGGAACCACAACCCTCCTGACCGTGTCGCTACATGTGCTACATTTCCTTATTTTCCACAACTGTTTGCTCGTGTGGGCCAGCACACAGAACCTGGGCATGGGAAGGGGAAGTACTGATGGACTGTGACCATGTCAGTGAGATGGAATGTGCACAGATGTTGGTGCCTGCCTGTGAATCAGCACACAATGGATCATTTTGACAGAGGTGCTAGCTTGAATCTGGTGTTATAAAAGTATGTGAGAAAGAAAAGTGACTAATATCAGAAGGCTTTTTGCTAATAATGAGGTGCTAAGTGCTAATGCAGCGCTAGTGTATGTTTAAACACCGTTTTTAGCGAATGCCCGCGCTTAGACACCCCCCCCCCCCAATCGCCATAAAGAGCCAAGGACAAAAACGCTGCGTGTCTGTTTATATACCTGGGTTCTCCCTCCAGCTCTGCTGCTTCCTCCTCCTCTTCCTCACTACCACTGTACTCGTACTCTGTCTCGTCTGCAAGGAAAAAAGTTCTATTCATTCATTTTCAATAAAAGGTCTCTCAGATAATATAGGTGACATTAGTAATCTAATTATTCTTGAAAAGCTCACTTTAGATGCTGATGAATCTTAGCTCACATCATGTATTCCATTTAATAATTTAGATCCTTTTTATATAAAGCAAAAATATGTTTTCATCTATGGCAAACTAATATTGTATATCTAAGTTTCATCATTCCTTATTTACTGAAACACTTTAAAATACTTTAATACTTTAAAAGCCGATCAAAGTCAAAGATTAAAAACCATTGGAAAGTTGAGTAATTGGCATAAATCATTTGCATAATGCAGAGAAGGCTTTCCTAGCTACCACTCATTCTAAGCTATGTGAGACGTGCATTTCTCCTCTATTAACACATGAGCAGGTGTTGCGGATTTTGAATACATGCGAAGGATCTGCAAGGCCTCACCTTTCTCGCCCCTCTTCTTGCGGGTGCGGTCAATGTGGTCTTTGAGCTGGATGCGCACTTGCCTCTCGTTGGGCTGGTCCCTGATGAAAGGGTGTTTCAGGAGCTGGTCAGTGGGAGGCCGCTGGGTGTAGGTCTTCACCAAGCAGCTCTCGATGAAGTGGAAGAACTTCTTGGACCTGGAGATGATTGGGAGCAATAATGTTTGAAACAGCAACATTTCAGCATGGAGGGAGAGGGAAGTCTCTGCCATAAGAGCACAACCAGTCCTCACACAAAGCATACAAATGCAATGAAAACCTAATGCGTTATGAAGAAACTGGCAAGAAAGTGCCAGAGCAGCTCGTCTTTGAGATCTACTGCTTCAGGCTTTTCTGGGCATTACATCATGGAGATGGTGAGATCACTGGTACTTTTGCACAGGAGGACTGAGGTCAGGCTCAGGTGCTAGGAGAGGGAAAAACAATGGTGGTAGTTCTGGGTTCCCCTCATGGGTCCTCCAGGCTGTGGAGAAGCCAGTGCTTTTCTCCTGCTACCACTATGGCATAGCCTTCCTGACAAACACCAGTGGCTCCAGGACAAACCTCTCTGATTCAGTTTGCAAATTGCGTGGCATCTTGGACCAAATAATTCTGTCAATAATAAAGTGCAATAATAAAATGGAGACTCCAGTGAAAATCCTTTAGTCCAGGGATGGCCTTAATCGGACTTTGGAAAACTAATGGTCTCTATAGCTCTTACAACACAAGATGTTACCTGCATCATCCTTCTTCTCCACATGAGTTTGCTTAAGGTCTCCGGTTAAGTGAGGGCAGGGTTTAACATGGTATATGTGTTGGAGCGCCCACATGCATTATTCTGCTGGCTCTCTGCACATGTGGTGGTGTTGAACACAACCCATTGGCCCAGGACTCACAGTCCAACAGAGGTGGTGCCAAAGTCTGGCCACAGAGGACTCTGGAGTAGCCCACTTAGGAACAAGCAGGTGATTTCCAAATGCTGATTTAGTGTCCAATCAAGAAATGGTCTATTTGCACTGCAGGGTAAAAAGACCGCCCCTCAAGCTCCTTTTAGGAATATAAATGAAAATATAGTTTTTTCTAGAAACATAGAATAAACAAAACATGAATCTGATGCATTTAGAGGACACTCACCATTTTTTGGACTTGAGCCTTGGGGGCGGGTTCCTGGGGATGAGGAAAAGCGCTCGCATGGGGTGCATGTCACACAGTGCTGCATGTGAGAACAGAACACATGACCAAATGAGCCAAAGTAACCCCAGGCTATAGCATTGTACCCAAACACAGGCGTGTGCTAAGAGATGATGGAGGTGATAAATACATTGATGGAGAACGACAGAGGCAGAAGAAAATCACATTTCTGAACTGGACAGTGTGGAAAGAATGTATAAGGAAATTAGCGGCGTGTGTGAGACACACGGGGGGGGGGCTTGTGTACTTACGGGGAGCTCCTTCAGCCATTTCTATAGCAGTGATGCCGCAAGACCACAGGTCGCTCTGCCAGCAGAGGGAACCACAATAAGGTGACCAAAACAAATAACGAGGACCAAAAACAAAAGCCAAAGTCCCTATGCAGCAGCTTTGGACATCTGAGCATGAAGCCCAGTGCAGGGCACATCGAATGACATGTCGACCACAGCTTTAATCATCCCCCTCATGGGACAGACATGCTTTTCCATGAAACAATGAGAAGTAACAGGAGGGGAAAACAGTGGTGTGTTGGTGTGCTGAACTGTGTGCTGGGGTCCATGGCTCCTCACCCTGTAGTCGTATGTGGCGTCAGGGTTTTCATCACAGGCGATGACCTCAGGGGCCATCCAGTAGGGCGTGCCAATGAAGGTGTTCCTCCGGCCAACCGTGCGGTCCAGCTGGGCGCTCACTCCAAAGTCCACTGCAGGAGATCAAGGGTGAGGTGATGGGGTTAGAGCAGAACTGTGAATAAGTGTAGGGTCCCATGGATAGTGAGGAGCATCTTATCCACACAGGGACTGGTGCGACTGCAGGTTTCCATCCATGCAAACAAGTGCTTAAGCGAGAGGAATCGGTTGCACTCCAGCTTGGCTTTACCGAGAACCTGCAGTCATTCTGGCCCTATACAGAGAAGACTGGACATCCCTGCTTTACCCCATACAGGAGCACATGAGAGTACCAACTGTACTGATACCCAACAGAAAATTGTTGGTTTTCCTCAATAACATTTGTTGTTCGTGGAAATGTAAAATAAATTTATCAGTTTAATTTTGTCTTTAACTGCATTTTATGATGCACTTTTATTAAGGTTACAGCGTGACTCACCCAGCTTCACCTCAGCATTCTCAGTCAGCAGGACATTTTGACCTTTGATGTCACGGTGGATGACATGATGTGCGTGCAAATGGGCCAGACCCTGAACAGAGAGAGAGAGAGAACGGTCAGACTACATATGCAAGTACATAACATTATGTATGGCAGTAAATCAGTCACAAGCGACAAATGTGACACACAGAAGCACTAATTAAGAAATATCAAAATAAAAAAGAAAACACTAAAGGGAAGGGAAGGGAATGACAGTGAGCAGAGTCACTCACTCTGAGGATCTCTCGGGAGATGTAGGCAATCCAGTCCTCCTTCAGCGAGTTACCCTTCGTATTCTTCACCAGGTCTGTGATGGAGCCAGCTCCACAGAACTCCATCACCAGCTAGACAAAGACAAAGGCAGGAGAACAAGCAAGAGTTTTATTTTGCACACAAGTAAATACAGTAATGAACGTCTATTAACGTCATTGAAACTACAGCCTACAACCCCATATGTCTAAAAATTGTGGGCACCTGCTTTACCAATGTTTCTTGTGATATCAGGGAGTTTGATACCCTTTGTTGCACCAGCAGCCTCTGCTCGACTGGGAAGGCTTTTCACTAGATGTTGGAACGTCCCCTAGAGCATTACTGAGGTCAGGTACTAGGATCATTACTTTTGGATCACAGACTTCGCTCATCCCAAAAGTATTGGATGGATCTCCCTCACTCCAGAGAACATTGTTCTGTTGCTCCACTGCGTAATACTATGGGGCTCTAAAGCCCTCCAGCAGACACCTGGCACTGGGCACGGTGATCTGAGGCTGACGTTCACCTGCTCTGTAGTGTCCGACTGGCAATGCTTTTCTTTGGACATCATACAAGCTGGGCACAAACACTTTTGTCATTACACTCGTCACATTCAGTCATTACAAATGGTATCCATAGATACATTAATAAAAGGGATAGTAGTCTAAAGAGCATGGCTGTTGCTAACTAGCTAACATGAGCAAATGGCAAGGGTATTAGCCTGTGTGAAGGTAGGGTAAGGAGACGGAGTTAACCCACTGCCTTGCAAAGATGTTGCTTGATCCAACAAAAACACTAACTTTTATCATACTGTGAGATCCAACAAAACACTGGCCTTTATGGTGTTGCCTCAGCTCCTCAGCTGCGGGATAAATCAGATTACATCAGTGAACAGGCTGACTGATTCCCATATTGGTTAGTGTGCCATATTGCAAATTATCACTAAGAAATCTGAATATCAAATCAGACATTCAGACAAGGAATACACAATCTGACAAAAAATGGACAAAGTGTGCAGACACCGTAAGTTAAGTCAATGCTTTGGACAGCCTAGTTATTCTGTATTCCATAAACTGCACAGTATGAATGTTACTACTGTTAATGCTGCATGGTTGGTAGTGCACTCGTCATGTGCACTTCATACGTACCCACAACTGGTCATCGTGGCCCGGCGGGCTCTTCTTGATGAAAGCACCATAGTAAGTGGCGATGTTTCTGTGGTGCGAGTACTTCTTCAGCATGTTGATCTCAAGCTTAATCTCTTCCTCTTCATCCTAAAGAAAGACATAGAAGAGTGGGTAGTGGGTTAAACCACACATTATGATTGCCAACATTGTTTGCTCTGGTTCTGTCCACACAGGTATTACTGTGACACTGCAAGATATAAGCATTCCGCCAGTGAGAAGAGACAGGGTGTCCCACGCCAGTCCCAACAGCCTCCTCCTACGTCTACTGAGCCACACTTTTCAGGATTAAAACATGACTGAATACCATTTGTCCTCCACTGCTGTAGTTTAGGGGCGCTTATTACAAAGACACAGCAATGTGAGAAGACAGTGTAATCCATTTAACTGTGGCTAATAATATTAAGGGTGTAATGGATTTTGCTGAGCCTGGTTTTGCTGCATTTACAAAGGCATTCTGTACCGTCAAGGGGGTTCTGATAAAGAGAGAGGCAGACATTTCCAAATTATCACCGGGAGAAAATAAACCACATGTAAAGGGGCGTCGGCTTCGACGTGCCTGAATGACCTCATTCACTGAGCATCTTCATAAGCATGAACAGCCAAAATGTACCTTTTTTTCTTGCAATTGTACAGTGAAGACCTTGTGCAGTTCGCTATGCTGTGTTCACATGTGTACTCTGATATCAAACAAAAACATGTCACCATGTTGAACAGCAACCTCTCAGAAGAACTCTAGAGAGATCAGACAAGAGGCATATGCACAATACTCAGAACATCAATCTTAAATAGTCTCAAAATGCGTGTGTATTGATGCCGGTCAGCTTGGAACCATGTCTTGTGCAACCTCATACTTTTCTGCCATTATCTGTTATGTGTCAAGCAATGATGTAAAGAACAAAAAAGTGCCATTGTGAAATGTGACCTCTGCCAAGCTTTCGCTTGCTCCAACACCCATTATGGCTAACTCGAAACACACTGCTGCTCTCAGTCATGTGCTGTGTGTGCATGGCATGACAAAGGCTTATTGAAGGATAGTTGTACAGTACAACTAGCATTTTTGTCTAATTGAAGTCTGGTTTGGCTTTATAAATACACTCACACACACTGCCTTGGGCCCAATCCAATTTCTTATTTTTACCCATACCCCTTGTTTCCGAGTGTCCCTGTGCCCCTTGGAAGTGAGTTAGAAGTGTAGTGATTTAAAATGTTTCCCCCTATGAAATGGGAAAAGAACCCAATAGGTTATCAGTAGTGCTCAATGGCTTTCACATAAACTCTTCGAGTCTGTTTTTGCCAGACTTTTTCCAATATGCCGACCTCGTGTGGACTATAAGCATCCTTTTGAGTTTGTCAGCAGCTGTTCACAACTTCAATTTCATGCATCAAATGGTCACCAAAAAAAACAACACTACTTCATTAGCAGGCTACTAATGCTGCACTGTAGGGCAGCATGTCAGCCAGCGCTGATATTAGAGGAGCAGTGAAGTTCAGCAACATCACTGCAAGACCTTTGTTCAATTTTGGGTGTCATATGCCTTCAAAGGGAGGGGATGAAGATGTCAATGTGTGATTGCATGCAAAAATCAGCAATAATGATTTAACTTTATATAGTTTTTGACAGGCATACTACTAGCGATGTTTTTATGCTTGGTGTAAGTGCCATAATGCACTGAAATGACATTAAACTAAGATAATATTGTATTTATCGTTATTCTAATGTCTTTATTAACAGTGAAACGTACATTTGTGGGTCTTTTTGGTTATGTAGACCTACTTTGCTGCAATTTGCAATGTACTAATGAGAAACTCTCTTATAACACTCTGGAGTATGCCTCTGGAAAAACCTCTGATTGGAGGGCCATGCAGCCCTAACTCTTAGACCTCTATACCAGCAAGAATTGAGACACCCTACTCCTAGGCATTAACATGCAAAAATGGAGGGGTAGGGCTAAGTGGTAGTGCCAAAGGGTGAAATGGGATTGGGCCTTGTGGTCTATAAATAAGCAGTGGAGGTCTTGTTTATTTGGTACAGTGGTTCCCATAGATTTTTCAAGCTAAAAATAGGAAAAAAGAAAGCTAAAGAAACAGACATTGAAAGAAACAGAATGCTAAAAGAGAAGGATAAATTATTATATATTTTTTTTAACTCAATTTGGGAACCAAAGGTAAAAGGTTAACGTTCCTCTTCATACATGTCAGCTCTTGGAGGGGGCAGCGTGTGTGGCTGGGTGGGCATATGTATCTATAGGGAATCTGGGTCACAGCATGCTAGCTAAAGCACAGTGGCTAAACCTGATTCATGAGGCTAGCTACATAACGAAATGCTCCTGATCTTTATCTTTCTGGTGATGCTTGGTTCATAACCCAGAGCCATCAAGCCTGTCCGTACTGTGCACTTTATTTCCACAAGAGGTTGTTAGCAAAACTTGAAACCCTTATCTGGTAAGAAGCAGCTCAATTTAAGACAGCATGTTAAGACTTTTTTCAGATGTAAGGCCAGATGAAGCATATGGTATTCAGAGATCACAGTCTGCTTTAAAGCACATGATGCCCGCATCTAAATCAGCACAATTTTCTAACAATCCTGATAAGCGTGAGAGGACAAGGGCCTCAGAAACTGGGCCTAGTATTCATCTCACCCGTTTGCCACGCGGATGTCGAGTAAACAGGAAGGCTTGCCAGCACATACTGCGGGAAAGCGGCTGAGCGGTGCTTCACTGTCATGGAACTCCTTGTTCCCGGGCTGCTGAGCGAAGGAAGAAGGAGCACTGCGGGCGAGTCTGAACGCCTTCCCAAAACTGGTCGTGCCGCCGTGTCGCTATATTTGTGATGGCACTGAAGGGTTGTGCCACAAGGTCACTCAAGAAGATGCAGCCACACCCCACATGAGCGGCAACAGATGCAAAAACAGCCAAACACAGCTCAGCACCGCGTGCTGACACCATTACCACTGGAAGAGCCACAAGATGATTAACTTTTTGCTACACGGGGTTCAGAGGAACTCGATTTACGAAACATTCAACCAACCCTACAGACATAAAAATGTCATGTTTTTGCAAAGTTGCGTAGTGAGCGCAGCATGTAGAAAAGGACTGTACTTACTTGCTCCCCCTTCTGATGGCTTTTCTGATAACTGTGAAAATCTTGATTGACCTAATATTTCATTCATCAACTCTGTTTATGGGAGACATTTTGATTGAATTACAGGATGGTTTGATTGAAACTGAACCTGTGCGACATAGAAAGACAGAGGTTGCGAGGCTGTTTAACTCCAGGCAACCTTCCAGCAGAACGCCTAAAACTCGAACTGAGGAATGCTGCACTGTACTACAAGCACCAATCAATCATCGCATTAAAAAAAACCAAACAAAAAAAAAACAAAACCACACTTTAATATTAATACTACTGACACATCTGGAGTATCTGGAGAATCTTCTGGAGAAACCTCCACCTTATAGCCAGTAAAGCTTAACAAATTTAGCAAATGGCGCACTAGTAGTGGAAGTTCCACTCTGGAGCACTACTTTTGCTGACACTGGAGGAATGGACTCTTTCTGGGGACTGTGTGGGTGAACACACTCCTATCAATCTTGTGTGTGTGTCCCTGGCCATGTACATAGCTCTAGTGAGGTGGATATGGGGTCAGGGAAGCCTGAGACAGAAATGTCATGCTTTGATAAGTACCCCAACTTAAGATCATAAAATCTTCCTAAAACTGAGAAGGACCTGTACTTAATTGCAATTTTATAAACTGTCATTATATAGGCCCAGAGAACTGGAACCTCCACTCAAGACATGCTAAGCACTGCCCATTTAAGGCTATTCACTGAAAATCACCACAACAGAACGCGTGTGAAAACCTTATGGAAGATGGCATGGTGTGGTCCACAATGCTCAGAATCTTATCCATAAAAGGACTTCCACCTAATGATTTATTGTCCATCAAGGTTAACCAGGCTCAGGTTCATCACACCAGCACACATGGACAGTGCACAGATGTTCAAGCAGAGATATTGCAGATAGATTCTTTTGGTGCAAAGCAATTTCCTTACATCTCCTGAAATACTGTCTTCAAAAAGAGACACACATCCAAGTGAAGAAATAAGACAAGATTAAGAGTCAGCTGTCAGCATAGGTCTTTAAGGCTTTTTCTTACATATCAAATGAATGTGTGGTGTAGTTTGAAAACATTAACACTAACAGCCAGACCAGGTGCTGTTTTTGTTTGTTTTTTTGGTCTGGGCACCAGAGTGGTCTCTCAGACCTATAGATAAGACTGTTTACATTGGAGACGATGTCTTCATATAGTTTCCATAAAAATTGCTCAGAGTGAAGGGCACTCTTTTAAATCTGCTCCAGGACCAGCTTCCCACTAAATGATAAAAGCCATATGAGGTAGGAGGAAAGATTTTAGATCAGTGTTAGAGTGGTGCATCACTATACCTCCGTGACGTCCATGACCTTGATGGCCGCCAGCTGTCCCGTCTTGACATGTCGACCCTGTAGGGAAAAACCAAACAAACACAGTTAGTCACCATTCTCGACACTAATACAAATAGTCTATCAAAATATTGCCCTTGCCAGATGAGAAGTTGACAGTCATTTCATATTTTTTTTCACTCGTGTACATTCCAGCGACCTGGAACTGGGGTATGGAAAAATTAAACCTGAATGCCACTGAACTGCTCTGAAAGAACAATGAAATATTAAAGTGACCTCAACCTTCCTCTTTGTTCCTGCAACAAGTGAGCAATACACAAGGTTCAAGTTTGACCCCAATCCCAGGCCCCTATGTAAACATTCCCACACTCCTCTCACTTCTCTCCCAGCACCTCTTTTTCTCACTCCCTTTCTCCATCTACCCCTTTGTCCTTCATCCTCCTTAACATAAACAGAGCCAAAAATAGACAGGCCTCTCTCTTTAATCAACTACCCAAATGTCAGTTCTCCAAAGAAAAGCAGTATTGTTTGGTGGTGATGACACAGCCCAGCGATGCCAATATGGTGCTGGGGCTTCACAGGGGAAACGTGGTTAAAACTGGCAGTTAAGAAGTCAGCCATCATTCACAGCCATGGTCTCTGAGGAATGTACGCTCAAGTACAGTCCCCCCCCCCCCCCCAATTTCCTTTCAGAAGAATCTGAAAATCACAGTGGGGGACATAACACACAGTGAAGATATATGGACCCTGAGAGTTTAGATAAGTGCTTACGAATGCCAGGCACCTCCACTGAGCAAAGTGAAAGACAGCTAGAGAAGCACTGCGCTGACAGGAGCCAAAAACCTCCCAGCCTAGGCAGTAATCTCTCCTGATTATATCAAAGATTGGAGAGCCCCAGACTTGTGTACAACACTTCATGAAAAGGATGAAAAGTTCTGACAAGTGGAATGTCAAAACAAAAGAAAGGTTCTGTGTCGTGAAAGGCAAAACAGTCACCCTGCCTTGTCAGAATGGTATGGCCTGTCAGTGATATCATCCTGCCTCAGGCAAACAGATTCGGAGGAGGAACTGGATGGGGGTGAGCTCATGTGGGGTGTGTGTGTGGGGGGGGGGGGCGGTGTTTGGGCCAGCAGAACCCTGCTGTCAGCATTGGCAGTTTTGGGTTTCCTTTGTCTGCACGGTAGAGCTGATATTTGAGCCGAGAGCTTTGCACTCCCAGGCCTGCCTATTACGAGGAGAACCAGAGGTTTGGGGGATAACGGACAATGGATCAGAACAGCTCTGGAATAAAGGTTGGAGGTCAATTTTGTGGATCGTTGCATTGTCAGTCATTTTCTTGCCATGAAAAAGTGAGATTACATCATCATGATGGCAGAGAGGGAGCCCTCTGAGGTAAAACATCTGGAGCACAGACCCAGGGAAAATGCGTACAGACACCATAGCCAGCTCAAAATGTGATAAGATGATAAAAACAAATTTGTTAAAAACAGGAAGGTGGTAAAGGATGAGGAAAAGCAGGGTACAAGCTGAATCATAGTGAAGAATGTATCCTGGTTTGAATACATTTTTGAATGGCCAAGTTAATGCTCATTTCTCCCTCTTCTTAATGCGAGCACCACAACAAATAATCAATAATTTTGACCTTAGAAATGTAATATGCAGTTAACTGAATTTGAAAGATGAGACCTGAGATTTAAGTTCCACTTCAGGACCAAACAGATCATTAGTGCAGACATTAGTGCATCGCAACCCTCATTTCTACAGTCAAAAGCAAACAGTACGAGCTTTGCTTTTGAAAATAATTCAGAGAGAAGAATAATGAACGCTTTGCCTAGAACGAGGAGTCCAGTCTCTCAAGCTGAGTTTGGACGGCAGCCAGTAAAGAGCTCCTTAGATAAAAGGCAGATTATGAGCTCATTGTTTGCTGGAATCCCACAGAGTCCTTCAGGTTTTACCAAGCAGGAAGAGCAGGACCAGATGAGCTCATCACAAATTAGCCAACATGAACATGGCTTGGGAAAGCAGTTAAAAACGCAATTCACAAACTGTGGTAAGAAGTAGCACTCGCAAGAGGTCCCTGTCAAAGAATGCAGGCAGGAAGTCAGCCGAGCTGCTGGAGGAAAAAGCCAATTACAGAACGAGACCAGAGTTTGCTAACAGCATGTCTACTGTGAACACTCTTCCATCCACCCCCCCGCCCCATTATCTTTGTGCTTCCTCTACAGGTCATTCTGAAAGAAGCCAACAGTGTCTGTACTGTTTTAGCTGTATCTATCTGTGTGCATGGACAACCCCTTTCAGTGGACTGACTCTTTGCATCTTGCATCAATCCAGAACAGGGTTCATCTGGAAAGCCTATTAGGACCCAAGGTACCATATGGCATGTAGTTGGTTATAGCTCTACACCGATCTTCATGTTTTCCAATGCACTGTTACTACTGCCTTCTCTTAGTGAGTTCACTAAGCACTTAAAGAAAAAAAGAAAAAGAAAAAAACCTGTCTTCATTAGCCAGGCCTTTAGCTTAACTAACTTAGGTTAGTTTCAAGAACAGCCCCATCTATGCTAGCATGAATAAGGGATAAAGCTTTTGATGGAGTACAAATAACTTTTCTAAGTTGCTCTGGACAATGGTGTCTGCCAAAGGATGTGAATGCAAATGTAAAAATCTTTATTTAAAAAAGTGACAGGACTGTCAAATAAGTTTAGAGTAGAAGGAGAGAAGGGGGCTATGAGAAACAAGACATGTACAGGAAGACAAACAGAACTCAAAGCCTACGCTTACAGGCCCACAGCACAGTTTTTTATGGTGCTGGGCTGATGAAGAGGACAGAGGAAGAGGACAGTGCCAAGGAAATCTGACTTAAACCATCCTGGTCCTTGGACAGCAGTTTGATAGCATCTCTCGTAGAGTGCTGGACTTCCCTGAGGAAATGCCAAAGAGGACGAGTCACACTGCACTACAGACTAACTGAGCTCCTGGTGGCCTGAGAAACCAGCGCCTTCACAACAAGCCATCTGCAAAAGAAGCGCGAGTGAACTACCTTCCAGACAGCAGGGTTCTGAATCAGCTGAAGAATCAAACTCTCATGTGCCTGGTAGAGGACTCAGCTAAAGAAGCACTGCACAGGAAGACCAGATTAGAACAGAGGGTAAGGATTACACATCCATATTGTGGGCACTGGTGAAAACAGCTTTGTGGGATCCTGATCTTCCTGGATACAGATCAGTGGGTGGCAGCGGACTGGAGTGTAGGACACACTCGTAGGGCACTTCAATGACAGTCAGCAAGTGCTGACCAGGATCAGAATCAGGACGTGTCTTTTCCTTCATTAACTGGTGATACAAAAACTGAAGGCATGTCTTTAACTGTGGTATTTCTAACATCTTGCTGCTGATATTACTTTGTAATGCCTATTGGTAATGGTGGTCACGCATAGAACAACTAGTCAAGAGTTGTTATAGTACAGACGTAAAACACCCCACACTCCCTCCCACACACACACTTATCTGAAGTTCTTCCCATCTCAATGAGGGGAAAGTGGTCCAACATGCCACTGAATCACACTGTGGAACGCCTGTGCAGCTGGCAGTCAGGGTGGAGCAGTTTGTAGGCAGTTTAGAGGAAGTGATGGCAGCAAGACGGCATCATACGTGGAAGTGATGAGCACATCAGGAAACAGGTTGGTACAAACACCGCAAAACATGCTGTTCAGCTGACATTTTGTTTTAAATCACAACACCAAGGCTTTGCTGTTACCTGCTGACTGGCAGAAATGTAGGTTTAGAATTAACTACACTAGACAAAAGTCAACCAGATCCCTGTTTTTCTGAGATGGTTTTTAAAATCAAACCAACCAACCAACCAACAAGGGCTGCTTTCTGGTCAAATCATGGGTTTCCAAGTAAATCTATGAGCGACGGTTAGTAGTAGCAGTGGTGTCACTGCCTCGGAGGAGTGGAGTGCACATAGCCACCGCCCACCCGCCCCAGCCACATGAGCGAGCCCAGCAGGCAAAGCAGCGGCAAGCCCGCACCAGCCTAAAAGGGCTGGTAATATGGGGATAGCACTGGAAGAGAAGAGGACAGGCAAGGGGGATCTAGAGAGTTGTATGGGTCTTGTGCACAAGAGCAGACAAATGTCTGCATACATGATAATTCTAGTGCTTGAGCATCTCCTCTCCTTTCACTCCCAATATGCAAGGCAGGGTCCAACAAGTGCCCTCAGCCAAGGGGCATCATCCTTAAGTTCAGCCTCTCCAGTGGCACGACAAGAGACTTTATTTTAATGTGCGTTTTTTGGGCTGAGCACTGGATTGCTTTCTCACATATACAGACGACACTCACGAGTCGTGGTTTTAGGAGTTGTGCGGTCGTTCAGTTTCTTCTCGCCATTCGATTCAAATAAACCTTCCAAGGAGACTCATTGTTATGTAGACAAATGTCATGCCGTTTGCCTGCTGGAGGGAGCTAACTTAGGCAATCGATGGAAACCAGGAGGCGGAGCCATTCTCTCCACTGCTTTCCGTTCCACTGCCGGCACTCCGAACTCTTCCTCAAGCGCCGATTTCCCAGTGATTTCATCACCCTGCTATACAGTGCGCTGCCATCTAAAAGAAAACGCCCTCCCATCCAGGGAAGGAGGGAGTGATAGATTCATAGTCCATGAATCTATCACTTTAATTGAATTGCTTGGCCCAAAGCCAACACAGAATAGCCACTGGTGCCCGAAAAATGATAATCACTGCTACAGCCCCCTCCCCCTTAACATGCCAAGTCTGAAAAAGGAAAGCCACGCCCCCTTGGCTTTGATCTGAGGGAGCAGCTATGAAAAAACTCCCGATGTTATCAGCTTCAAGGCAGCCGCTGGGAAGCCCCAAACACAACCCTTTGGTAGGGTCAGAGTTCACAGGTGCACCAAATGGGGATCAAGTTCCCCCCCCACATACACACACACACTTTTTCAGTGTAACCTCAAGCCTGCACAGACAGTTTATGAGGTCCGATGATCCTGGGAGTGACCTAGCCAGGGCAGACAGTGTGGCAGGAAGCAATGCTGAAGAGTTGCCCATCTGACAGGAAGTGGAGAGAACAGAATCGACTCCGAGTGAAAAACTTTGTGACCACAGAACATTAGAAATATGCTGCATTGGAAACTAACGGTAAACCAAACAAAGAATCAGAACTAAACAGCAGTGTGAAGGATAGCATAACCCTTTATGGTCGCATGACCATGGTAGAGCTCTTTATTTTGCATAACAAAAATAACCCTCACAGCTTTTTCCATGTGTCTGCACACTAAACAGCATCAGTGCATGAACCACATTAGCGTACCAAGCACGTTAGCGTGGAGTAGACTGAGAGCGTTGTGTGAGGTGGGCGGAGCCTGCAGGGGCAACAAGGTTATCTGTTCAGGGAGCTCTACCAGGGATAAGAACCCAAGCTGAGCCACACGGGAAGCCAGGCAGCTTCCAAAGAACTCGTTCATGGACACGGCCTCTGCGAGCACAGAACTCTGCAGGGTCTGCTTTCTGATGGCTGACTGACAGCTGGCTAGGCGTTTCAAACTGTAATATCTCAGTGACATTTAAGTGATTTGGCTGCTAAGCAGAAAATGGTTTTCATACTTGCCATAAAATTGTACATGAATGCACTGTGAAGCCAGTAAGTTAGGCTGGGTGATGCTAAGTTGACACGTTACCATGTTGCTCGTTTCCAGTAATAATACTTTGATTTTTAGTAGTAACTTAGGGGCAGGGGCACCAGGAGGCAGTGCTAACGTCAAGAAGACTAGCACACTACGGCAGGGGTGCCAGGGGGCAGTTCTAAAGGAGGAGTGCATCAACGCATTGGCAGCTATAGAACCCAGAGGGGTGCACAGTGGCATGGGGGTATGCCGTAGATGCAAGATGACATAATGGAGAAAGCTGGTGCAGGGCGAACGAACACACACACTCCCCAGCATTCTCAACAGAAACCAAACAGCCATCCAGGGACGAGGAGGACAAGCAGCACATGACAAAAGCATGCTGCTAAGCTGAGGAACAGACAGCAGCTCCGCGCCACCAACTTACTGCTGTTTAGAGATTCCTGGCTGCGGAGTCAATCTAGGGTCAGATTTCTCCCTTTATAAAATGTCATTTACAGTCCCAATAACATCTACTAGAGTCCAACTACAACTTGGAGATGCTTCATGCAAACAGATCAATGTATTCAAAGTTTGAGAATGGAAAAGTAAGAGGGGAAAATAAATAAATAAATAAATTTTAAAAAAAAACTCCACACATTAGATGTTGCATATGATCCATATCTTGAGTCACAATATTTAGATCAAAAAATTGCAAGGTTTCCAGCCAAGTTCTTTGCATTATGATAAGAACCCAATTGCACAACAGAACAGGGTCGAGGCTGCCTTGGTTAGGCAATTATAAAAACAGGGCAGACAGCTGGCTGTTAAAGTCTCATATTTGTTTTAATAAGGAAACAGAAGGCAGCTAACCTTAGAACCAGTCCTGTCGCGCGAGACGTGCCGCAGGAGGTTGTTGTCTCGTCATTATTGATTTACTGCGACACCCATGCAAGGATCATTTAGCCGTCTAGAAAATTCATCTCAATAGCTGCATGTTAACATGACTGATCTCAGACAGTGTGCATAATGTATAAAGAGGTTTTAGTAAAATAAAGAGTGTAAAAAAAAGAAATAGATCAAGCATATGAGAGAGAGAGAGCACACGCTAGCAAGAGAGCTATTCACAGGAGAAATGGCTGTCTCAGTCCATTTGTTCATTGGGAGCTTGTGCATTGTGAAGCATGAGCCCATTTCACTGAGCAGAGAGAGTAGGGCCCCTGTATTACTGCCACAGCAGAGCTGCTCTCAGCTGCTCCAAAAGACAGCTGTTTAATCACCTGCTACAAAAGAGCCAGCAGTGTGTGGTGTGTGTTTGGTGTGTGTGTGTGAGAGAGAGAGAATAAGGAACCGAAAGGAAGCATAGCATTATAATAAGGATAGGAAGCAAATATTTTTATATGTATGCTGAAGAGTCTTGTTTCCCAGCTGAGAATACTAAAATGCACAGGCTCAGACACTAATGACCAAACACACACTGCCTGAGGTGTGAGCATGCAGGTCGGTGGTAGACAGAGGCGCTGCCAGGAACGGCAAAAGATTCCAGAAAAAGTCTGTGTTTTTCACTCACACATGAGAAGAAAAGTGTGTATCTAAAAAAGGCAAGAGAGTAGGCCAAAAAAGCAGCAGGGTGCCGGTGGGTCAGGCAGAGATGTGAACAGTGACAGAGGGCCCATCTTCCCCACAGCCTGGCACACAATAGCCACATTACTAAAATACATCCAGACCGTCATAGCAGACGACCCACAGACACAGGGCCTGGCGGTCAATGAAGCTGTTATCACCAAAAGAGAGACTTATGAGTAAACCAAAAGGTAGAGGGAACATGGGAAGCATCTGGAGTGCGAGTACCAGCCCTGAATTGAAAAACAGGTTTTAGCCACAGCCGGACTAGCTGGAGGTGACTCAGCTTTTCCTCAAGGTTCCGAAATGGCCGCGCAGCTGGTCCTTTACAGAAGGGGGCGCTATGGACCCCCAATGTCCAAACCGCAATTTCTTCCCAGGCCCTTCATCTTCTCTCTTATTTTCTGTTTCGCTCACTCTCCCCCACTCACTCCATGAGGATGGTGCCATGGAACCATAACATCCAAACCCCCCTTTTTGCCAGCCACCATGTTCCTTGTCTGTGGGACCAAACGGAGCTAGGAAAAATGGAGAATTCCAGGGATCCAGACCTTTTGATCTCGGACAATCGGCTGCACGAGCAGCCAAGGGACTAGGGGGGGTCTGGTCTGGCCACGCTCCAACCATGCCCTCAGGCTGTGAAAAGCCTCAAAAGCCTTCGAACCACAGGCGGATTAGTGTGCTGTCTGCTGGCATCAACATACTTCAGGGCAGAGAGGAGAATCGACTCAGCCAAGATGGAAGAACATTTCTATATGTTCTCTGTCCTGAGCACTGGCAGATTAGGTTCTTCATTTCGGTGGCAATGAGCATGGGGTTAAAGATCTGGGATTAAGAACAAAATAAATAGAGGAGGCAAGCCAGCCAGTTAAGGCTCCATTTGTGCCTTGCTGAGAGAAATAACCAAGCCCAAACACAATGAATATTTGCTGTTCACATCTGTCTAAATAATACCGCTTTCACTATTATTTAAATGGTGACCAGAACAAAATGTAAGATTAAATTTTGAATTCAAAAAATGTTATGGGTTAATAAGGACATTTGTTTTCATTGAACAATAGCATAATCAAAGCCATATGGACACACTCTTCCTGCTTTCAACAAAGGTGAAACAAAACAAACAAAAAAAAAAAAGACAAATCTGAACTGTTGTAAAAGGGAGGTGTCAGCAAGGCTTGATATCCAAGGCATATAAAGCTCAAGGTGTAACTGATGGCCATAGGTTAAGGTAGTGTAAGGTTAACATTGTAATGGATGTCTTGTGTGCTATGGGTGAAAGGAGGACCACTAAAAACTAACGCAGCTTTATCATTCTGTTAAAAATAACATCCACCCTGTAAAAGCAATTACAGGCCCCTCTGGAGCCACAAACGTAACCATCCGTTTTGGGGCGAAGGCAGTAACTGGCTACCTCAAAATGGGGAATGTTTTTTTGTCACATCTTCAAAGAGTTAGGGATTAAGATAAATATAAGATGTGTGATGAGGGGATATCAATTTCACAGAAAACGGTAATAAAAAGATCTCCAGTTACGGAAAGTGAGGGAGACCAATTATTCACCCATTGACCAACTGCCAGAGGGAGACGTATGAGGAAGCATAGAGAAGCCATCTCACTGAGCTTTGGAGATCCGGGGAAGAAGCACTGAGCTGCATGCTTTAACGGCTTCCCTACTGAAACGCCACTGGACTAGTCAGCTCATTTTCAAATCAGGTGAGTCTGATGTTACACCTGTTCAAATTAAGTCATTCATTTAGCTATGAACACTCGGCTCTGACCAAAACCAGATTTTTCCAGCAGTGCGTTTTGTTATGGGAAGGTCATTGTAAAGGTTGTCAGCTTTAAAAAAAATAAATAAATAAAAATAAATGATTGGTCTTTTTAGGAGAAAAAAAAAAGCATGATAATTTAGGAGCATATCTAGGTTCCTGAGATCTAGGTCTAGTGCCAGAGGTTTATGGGGCATCGTAGTGCAGGACCCCATCAGTCAAAAAGGGCCTCTATTCAGCCAGTGCTAAAGACAGTGAGGTGCTTTTCTGTCTATTAGAGAGTAGGAGAGTGTGGGGAGGGGGAGGTGTAAGGAGACAAAGTAGGGGTGGATGTCCAGTTTTGGGAAGGCTTAGAAGCAACCACTGAAAGCTAACCCCCACCCCTCACTACTGCCTTATCAGCAGTCTGTCTCTTTTGTCCACCCTCCTGCATTCAGTGTCCATAGCTCTGTGTGTGTGTGTGTGTGTGTGTGTGTGTGTGTGTGTGTGTGTGTGTGTGTGTGTGTGTGTGTGTGTGTGTCTCTCTCTCTGTGTCTCCCTCTCCAAAAGAGCTGGCAGTGGCCGAGAGAAACGTGTTGACTCTGATAGTGTCTCGGTTAACGTGACACTTAGCTAGCAGATGAGAGGGTGACACATTCAACACCTGTCAATTTTACCCAGGAGGCCTTGGGTGGAAAGCAGTGAGAGGGAGTCAACTTCTACTGGGTGACCCAATTCTGCTGGTCCTTCTACTACTCTGCATGTAAAGAGCAGGCACTCTTCAGACCTCTGAGCTGACCTTCATAAGTTTGCAACTTCTGCTGATATTCCAACTGAAGCACATAAGACAAATTTCCTGTAAGCCATCTTGTCTTCTCTGAATACTGGATATATTGTACACAGTATTACCGTAGGAATGCAAGGCAACAAAAGGTTGCTTGCTCTTCAAGGTGTGCTCAGAACTAAATCTAAACCCATAGTCAGGTTTGGCAAATGCTGTTTTTGATGACCACAAGCTGAGTTTTAGAGGGTTAGTGAGGGGGTGGGGGTGGGGTGTTTAATTTAAAATAAATAAAGCAAACAAAACACACACACACACACACACACCCCTACCCCATTTGGAGAGAGATCCTAAAGTGCCCCCAGAGCTCAGTAAAAAAACAAGTCTGCCCATGGGCCACCTCTCCCTCCAGCACACTAACCCACAAGTCAGTTTCCACTGAGCTAAATATAGCACTCAAAGCACAGCAAGGGCCAGTTAACTATGCAAGTGCTGAACATGTGGCGGGAGTTCAAAAAGGAGCCATTTAGTCAGATGGAAGCTCGCCTGTGTTGTCTGTTGGTTACTGTAACAGCAGTCTTTCTTTAGGTGAAAAGCATGGCTGTCTGGAAGCAACTGTGGCTGAAACTGCAACCTGGTGTCATTTCCAGAGGTAGAAAGCAGACTTGCAGAACCCCTGGCTAGGTACTACCACAGATAGTAAAAGGGGCAGTGCTATATACTGTGCACTGTGTGTGTGTGTGTGTGTGTGTGTGTGTGTGTGCACACGCTCTTAAGATACAGGACCTGCAGCACTGCAAAATTCAGCACAGAGAGTTGCACACAGTCACTATGATCAAATCTCTGCCCATGAACCCGGAAGCCTCCTCCAATGGTCAAGTGCCACTCTAAAAAGTGTCTCGACAGCAATGTCTCTCCTCGCCTCTCCACTGTTCTACATCCATACAGCCACGCCCGGTATTAGACAGCATTAGGCAACTTACACTAAGAGGATGACCGTCCACTGCCAGCAGCCATGCTCCAGGCAGTGGTTCCCATGGCATGTCCAACGGTCTAGGATTGCTGTCGTGTTGGCTCATTTTAGATTAACTCATAGCAAAGATGGCTGTGGTGCCTGTTCCAAGACCAGTTCATTAGTCTTATCTGAACACAGTTCTGGCAGATAGAAAGAACTGAGCAAGTGGGAGGGGTAGTTCAATCGATTAACTACAGATTTGAGCATACGGAGATTACATGAAGAGCATATGCAAGATTTCTGACAAGTGCTTGATTGATGAAAATTGACAAATCGGCAGGGAACTGAGCAAAACTACCATTACTCAAATGCATGTAGAGATGTTTGGGGGTACTCTGTCAGAGAAGCAGCAGCTGTAAAGCTGCCGTCTGCACAGGTGAGCTTGCAGCCCCTTGCATCATCTCTCATGGTGGAGTATGAGCATCATGAAAGTCTTCAAGTTGGTCCACCTGCTGTGTTTAGGGGATTCGTCAGGCAACATTTATACTGGATTGTTCAGGCGAGAATTACACTATAGATGTCGATGTCTTACAGCAAATTATATTTTAATTTATTTTATATATTAGGGGTGGGACTTTAACGCGTTAATTTCGATTAATTAATTACAGGGAAAATTACGAAATAAACAATTTAACGCATTTTAATCACACTTTTGCACCGTGGAACGTTTCTTAGTGCACGAGTTCCAGTCAAACAGATTATATTGACGCACAATGTGATGAGCATGATGTTGATGACGGAAGAGGCTACGCTGGTGGATGGCAAATTTAAATACAAGAAACTTCCAGATGGAAGTACAAACAAAAATGTTGTTATTTGCACTTTATGCAGGAAGGAGTCTGCTTATCACAGGAGCACTTCCACCCTTCGTTACCACCTCAAAGCAAAACATGTTGGGGCTAGCGCGCAGGTCAGTAATGTTAACTTAGCTGCTAAATGTGATAGTATTCCTAGTACGAGCAAACAGTGTCGCCAGTCAACACTCGACCACATATCGGGGTTCACATTCAGAAACAAAATGTCAAAGTCCACGTCAGACAAATTGACCAATTCACTGGCGAGATGGATTGCTGTGGATTGTAGACCGCTCTCTGTGGTCGAAGATAAAGGGTTACAAGAGACGCTGAAAATTGCGTCAGCTGATGCAAGTTACGAACTGCCGTAATCCAGCAGCTGTATGATGAGGAAAGCGAAGTAAAACAGGTTATTGTGAAGATTAATTAATTAATTAGATTTTTAAAAAAATTTATCGAGTCCCACCCCTAATTCATATATATATATATATATTATATATATAAAAATATATAAATTTATATATATATATATATATATATATATATATATATACACATATATAAATATATATATATATAAAAATATATATATATATAAAAATATATTTATATATATAAATATATAAATTTATATATATATTTATATATATATATATATATATATATATATATATATAAATATATATATATTTATATATAAAATAAATAAGTATGTGTGTGTGTGTATATATATATATATATATATATATATATATATACACATATATACATACATATATATATATACACACACACACACACACACATTATGTATGTGTATATATAATATATAAAAATATATATACACACATACATACATATATATACATACATATATATATATACACACACACACACACACACACACACACACACACACACACATACATATAATATAATATACATATACATACATACACACACACACAGTTTCGTATATTTGTGTATGGGGTTATGATGAAGTGCACTTTATCCATGCCTTTCCATATCATTTGTGCCCATGAATATTTTGCAACTCAACAAAGATTCTTACATTAGCTCCAGAGGTCTGCATCAGCTCTTTTACTAAGCCCCACATCACACACAGTGGCCGCAAAGAGCACGTCTCCATCAGGAAGCCCCAAGGGGAGACAGAGCACTGTGATCTGCTGCCAACAGACTCTGAAATGGTTGCTGTCATGGGAGGGGACAGGAAAAGGTTAGACACTGTCCCATCTGCTGCTTCAGCAGGGCTGGGAAAGGAAAAAATAAATAATTTTTTTTTTTTTTTTATATATTTTAAAAATACAATGAAGCTTATTCTCCAAGCCCCTGGGATGCCACGTGACTCCGCCATCTCTGCACAGCACCAGCCAACGAGAGCAGGCAATTGGCCTGCTTCTCTGGTTGCCATGAGACTGATCAACAACAGTGGCCTAGAAGTTGTGTCACAAGCACAGAATCCACTGGTCAGCCAGCGTACGACGGAATCATCACAAAGGCAGTGTGGGTTGTACTGGAGAAAGAACAAGGCCACTGTATTGTACTGCAGATGTCTGCTTGCAACTCCAAGGGGAAGGCAGGGAGTGTGGAGGGGATTGGGGTGTGCCAGGCATCCATTGGTGCTTAGCACTGAACACAAACGCACACGTGTGGGCCTGGGGGACGGACGAGAGCAGCAAAGTGGGAGGAGCGCCAGCACAACGCCGAGGAAGGCGTGATGTTTAGGCCCATATACTGAAGTGTTATATATATATATATATATATACAGTCCTGACAACAGGACAAGATGGCATTTGCCAATTAAATGTACAGTGGTGGGGCTTGTTTGGGGTTCCCCCCCCCCTCTACAAAGATATACATAGTATTACTAGTAAAAAAAAATATTTATTTTTCAAAGTCCTGAGTTTTGGAACTTGGATACATACTGGTTGGGAAACCTGATACAAGAGGTCATAAACCCATCACTGGTTTCATAAAATAAACCAGGAAGAAAATCAAAGCGAATGCAGACACATTTCTTCCCCATTAGCACATTTCTGCAGTGTAAAAAAACCCCTCAGTGTCTCTCAGGAATGGACTGTTCTGCAGCCTATGACACAAGTGAGTCACAGAGTGCACAGACGTGAGGCGTGTGTACTCTGGGTGACCCTGAGCACCAGCGCTGGAGTCTGGCACAGTGCCAAGAGGTGAGAATGCCCCATGATGAAACCCTCCTGCCCCTTTTGTTTAGCAGACCCAGCAGCAAGCTATTTTTAAGGCAGGTTCTCGTCCTCCAACACTGTATCCCCAAAAACCCCAACCCAGCTCATCTGGCTGTGTCCATGCAGCTACTGATATCCCACCCTAGATCCATCCACATTAGCTGTAATCTGGTGAGAAGCATATTCAGAAGGAAGGAGAGCTGGAGAGGTGGGGATCAAATATTGCCGTGGAGGTCGGGTAGGTGGTCAAACAAGATTGTGGTTGAAAAAGAGAGCAGAAAACCATTGGAGGTCTTAAGAGTGGAGAAGAGAAAATACTTAGCAAGTACTCAGATTCAGAGGGCTCAGTGGAGTCCAGGACATGAAGACAGGGCAAACAAACTCTGGAAAAGAGGAATGCCAAACTACCCCAGTTGACTATATATGGCCGTTACATTGTGGAATTGTTCTCCCTCATACATGGTGCATATCTGTAGAATGTAGTCTTTTGCTTGAGCTCGAGGCAGTTTCAGTGAAAGCAGAGAGGGCCACCTGAGGATTTCCATTCCCCATTGCCAGCTGGCCCTGCACCAGCGTGATAAAACTCCAAACAGATTCCAGCAGCTCTGCTTGGGAACTGCCCATCCTGCACAGAGCTTTCTGCACTTCAGACCACAACAGACCAGACAGTACCAAGCACTGAATCTGGTAGGCAACACTTAGTGACAGTAATGGTCCTACTCAGCACCCATATTGCCCATAATGGTCCACGTTAACAAAAAATATTTAGAACACAAAAGGTTGCTTTAGCATTGATGAAAACCTCACAGAAGGTTAGGGCTGGGTACCAAAATCACATAACTGAATTATCTTCTAATGATGTTCTCTTAAACCATTACACCAACACTTCTGTAACATCATGCCTGCCTGAAAAGTGTAAAGGATTTAAAAATCACACAACACTAGTTCTGATGATGGACATTTAAGCATTTAGCAAGCTTGATAGTAAGGGGAAGTTACAATGCCATGCACTAATATTTAGGAAGGACACAACAACAGCATATTGACAGTGTGAAATAAATAAAAATACAAAAAAAAGAAACATTGATGTGACTCAAAGAGAGTAAGATATTTCTAGCAAACTGGGTGGTGAGTAACTGGCAGATTACTGAAATCCTTTAATAATATAGAGTAAACTGTTGATCCTTTTTGCCCCAACCCTATTTTAGTAGATTGTTTTCAGTAGAGAAAGAGTTTGGCAGGATTGGCAGTGGAAACAGTCTATTTTTGAAAAAATGAAAATATAATAAGTCGTATAATGTTAATGGGACAACTTTTTACATCTTATTCAGAGCCTGAATTTATGTAAAAGAGGTTATTCTGCTCAGATCAACCCTTTTTGCACAGTGTAACAAAATGTCTCATGAAACAGAGAACTAACATGTATTGTCATGAATACTGGAATGATGTCTCAGTGAATTTACTTTAAATAAGCTCTCTTCCTCTAGCCAAGATAGGAGCCCACAGAAACCCAAACAAAAACACCTTTGTAAAGAGGCGGTTAAGGCTCTCACTAACCCAACAACAGCTGCTGTTCAACCAGTTGGAGTCTTCGCTGTTAGACCTGGGATGCTCAATTTGTCACTCACAGAAATGGACGAGTGAACTGTCCAATCAGAAAGGTCAATACAGATTCAGAGTGATTGTACATGCTACACACTCTCCCAAGAGTGTATGGGGAGTACTTGTGTCTTGACTTGATAAACAGCTCAACTGGAAAGGCATTCAGTGGGGTAGTCCACATGGCTGTGCGTCAAATGTCTGAATACGCAAGAGCAAGCTAAGCAAAACAGGGCCATTAAGCGAAACATTGCTCAGGAAACACTGACCACATTATCAACAGACCACAACTTCTCACCACAATTACGCAACGTAAATTATTTTGAACATCAAACCAATACAACCCCCTTTCCACCTACATTATACAACTAGACTGGCAGTTCAGTTCTGCACACTCACTATGTTTAATTGCATCATGCACTTTCAGCTAAGAGTTTATGTAAAACACCTGAGGAAATTCTGGTTTTGATACATACTTGAGACGACTGCATCAAGTGGCACAGCATTAGAGCAACAGTTTGAACTCATCCTGCTCGAGCAACAGTTCTGGAGTTTTCAAACAGGAAATGGCAGCTCTGCAATGTAAAGTGATGGCTCATGCCGACACATAAATAGAGCAGAACATATCCAGCCAATTTGCCTTTGATGCAAACAGTTCAAACGACAGATTAAGCAAACCTCACATCATCTCTCCATGAGTTACGTGGCTGAGTGTGATGTGAGAGTGAAAGCAGAGAGGGAGCGCGCAAGAGCTACACTGAAGTCCAAGAAGCCATCTGTTCACACAGGGAAGGTAGCCTGTATGCACATTTTCAGTAGGCTAGCAACCATGCATGTAGCCTTTAAAAACATGCCACTTGATCACCTGTGTGTATGGAAGCCATAGAACAAGCCTAAATACATAATGAAACATCAGATTCTGGATACATTGATGTGTGTCCGAGTTTCCTGATGGAAATGACAAAATACTTTTTAGGATTCAGTCATCCCCAAAAGTGCCACAAATGCCATAAGTGATGATAACAGATCACAAAACAATGTAAAATAATACAGAGCAATCATACAGGCAACATGGAAAGGTACAATGCAGAGACAGAAACTTGAAACAATGAATTCTGAAAGCAGCCTATAATCAGATCAAGGAGTAAAAGAATGTGGGTTTCTGACATGACATTAAGTTTAGCACAGTATAAAATAATGACTTTAAAGTTGAATTGAACAAGAAACAGCTCTGCAAAGGCACATAGTGAGAGCATTTTAAGCCAGTGTCAGCTAAAAGGAGAGGCAATGCAATATGGGGGCAACTGTAATTCCATATGTCGCATGGGGGGGGGGGGGGGGTATTCAGATGACCTGGTTTGAGCGCAAGAATTCATGAGAAGCCATGTCGTAAACACAGACACGCTGTGAGGAACTTGGTGAATGAATACTCGAGTGTGCACATGTTCCGACCAACAGCCTGGTAACGGCGTATCGAGCTCATACAAATAAAAAACCTGGATTTCAACTGTCCAGACTTGCACATTACTGACAAAATGCTTTCTTCACACCCAAACATAACAGTCAACAAGACAATAAAAGGTCATAACCTGCAGCGATAAACTCTCATTTTTGATGACCCCTACCTGCGAGCGGCTAACCCATCATCACGCTCTCCCAAGCAACAGTCACTACAAAACAGGATATGATGTCAGCCCCCGTGCATGCACAGAAAGAAAGATGCAGGCCTGTAGCAACAGCCATCCAGTTTTCCGAAAAACGAAAAGTTGTGAAAATAGCAGTCACCAATTAATTTACCCGAAAAAATAAACACACCCACAATTGCAGACACCTTAGAGTTTGCCAAAGCCGCGCGCGCACACAATATAACAAATGTCTAGCCGAACAGCTACAAGACAAAGCTGCCTCGCGAGTTACATTGTTTCGATATAATGGCATGATGCACAGAATCCTGTGCCAATTATGTCGCGTATTGTAACATGGGCTCCTCATCCACACGAATCCATTATACAACGAACAAATACAACTGAAGGGATTTTAGCACGCTTCGACTTGCGTTGCGCTATACCTATCTAACCCGAAACTTGGTTAAACAGTCGGTGTATTTAACCTAACTCCACCCTAATCATTTTAGTTCCATTTCATGACATGAATACTTAAAAATGCTACAGAGAAGCAGTTTTAAAACCAACCTTGTACACTTGTCCATATGTGCCATTTCCAACCACTTCCACTAATTCAAATATCCCGGCTGGATCCTACAGTAAAACAAAGAAAGGACAAAGGATGTGTTAACATATAACAGGCTAAACAACAACAGTGTGGACAACTTAAATAAATGATCAAAGCAGCTGTTGCGCTCTTGGCTTCATCTTCAACACATGCCAATGCATTTCGAACAAAGAAAAGATCTGAACTCCAACGACAGCACCTTCCACTTCTGATCGCAATAACGCTGTCTAAATGCAGCTGGTCGTTTACACAGAAACAAAGAAAACTAAAGACTTTCAAAGACGCTGCGCTTAATATATCACATATAAACGTGCTTCAAAAAATACTTGCATTGGCTTATATCAATACTTGCTGCCCTTGTCCAATACTCACCCGTAAAGAAGAAAGGTCTATATCTACTAGACTTTTAGCCGGAGAGTCGTTCGCCATCTTTTCAATTATAAACAGAAAATCGCTCTAGAAGTCTTGTCTTCACTATCATGCAAATTAGGGCAGTAGTTCTACATTTGCGGCTAGTATATCCGCTGAAAACTGCCACAAAAGATCGCTAAAAGGACTGCTCCTTCCGTTGCTGAGAGACACGGCTACTCCATGTTGAGGTGGCAGACTGATCGAGGATCCCAATCCTTAACTCCCCTGCACTTTGAGAATCTCACAAACACAGGAAGCCGGTCTGCTGATTCACAGAAAGAAGGGCAGGGCTTAGACAAACCAACCCACAGGAGAGAAAATTATTCAGAAAAGAGTTACAATAAAATAAAGACAATGAACTACTTCTAATGATAAATGTGTTTGAGAAAATATATTGTTTACTTAAAATTCCATTCCTGAATGGATGGCATAGACTCGTTTCCATAGACTCAGTCTCACACATGCGCACGTGTTATCAGCAGGCAGTAGCCTTTGGTTGAAATTATTTGGGTGTGGCAAAAGGAACAATCGGACCACAGTTTACAGTAGACTAATAAATCACTCTGTGTCATGTGCTCGACTGTTTAACCGAAACCTCATAAATAGGTTAACCACGCCAAACAAAAGGCACTATTATATATTTTTGTAATGTTTTTAACGAATAATTCCTAATATTAATTCCTGTAATTATAAATAACACATGTGTAATTTAATTAACGGTACTAATCCACCCACATTTTAGTTGGTCGTTACCAGACGATCTGGGCGGGGTCTAATACAAAGCCTTACGATTCTCCGCCCATTTAGTGAGGGAGCCCCCATGGACTGAAGCTTCCTCGTAGCAACCTCCTCGTCCTCTTTTGGCCCGTTTCTGCCTTAGTCATTAGTGTTGAGCTGATCATCCCGGAAACGATGGTGCCAGCAGATGGAGTCAGCACGAGGCTGCTTGGTCTGTTTCTCAGATGGCTATTGCAAGATTATGGTCCAGGCTGCTTATTCAAACGTTAAAACTATTAATGAACACAAAGAATTCTCTTTCAAAAAGGGTCTGTCGTTTGTTCCAGGTCTGAGAACACATCTATTTATTGAATTACATGTACATGATAAAAAGATCAGATGCTACATATATTGGACATATGAACAATTAATTATTATATTCTATACCTGGACCAAGCTTATTCCAAGAAAATGACCCCTACATCATGTTCATATATGTATTGTAGGTGTGCTTCTGCTCCTGTTCCTTATTCACATATAAGAGCTACTAAATTTCCACTATTATGAACATGTGTAAAGATGAAAATTAGTTTGACTTTTGTCCAAGTTCAAGGACAAATGTCAGACAATGAGACATATTAGTCACCAGTCTAAGTCTAATCACTGGCTATAAAAAGAAACTGATAGGAAGAGAAAGGGCACTTTTTTTTCCATTATGAGGGCAATAGGGTGGCAGAATACTCGCAGAGAATGTAATACTGATCCTGGTTGAAGAGCAAAGAAACTCCCACAAACTGTAATCCTTTTCTAAATGCAGAGCTCATCATAATTAACCACAAAAAGAGCTGACCTCTTACCAAGAGTCAGTGCATAACATTGACTTGTAAGCTACAAGATACAGGAACCCCTTTATATGACCCACCAACTGACAGATAGGAGACAGGACAAACCAGTCAGGCTAGGTCTGGGAATTCTGTGTGTGTGTGTGTGCATGCGCATGTGTGCACACTTGTTTTTGTGTGTGAATGAGAGAGAGAGAGAGAGAGAGAGAGAGAGAGAGAGAGAGAGAGAGAGAGAGAGAGAAAGAGAGAGAGAGACTGAGACCTGATGCAGAATTTAGGAGGGAACAAACATAGCAAAGCTGTTGTGAGAAAGTCTTGTACTGCTAAATCAAATCTTTGAACCAACAATTTCCAGGACAGGAGTAGATGTCTACAATTGTTTACACTCTTTTAAATTTATAAGCTCAAAACCCTACAACATTTAGAAATGTTTTCAGCCAGAAATGTAAATATACTTTGTGTACAAATGAGAGGTGTCATCTTAATATAAAAAAATCTATAATTGGCAGTTTTCTGATTGTAGGCATAGCTATGTTCCATAGCTAAATGTTCTGGATAGCAACTGACCTTATCCTATAGCATCACCATGTAAATGATGGTGGTTTTTATTAACACAAGACAATTGTGTTATAAAGGCCTTTCCTTGAGGCCCATCTAAAACTGTGCATGTTGGCAAATTTGTACATGACAGCATATTTCTCAAATGTCACAAACACGGTTAGAGGAAACAACATGGTGTAAAGATAAGCATGTATTGACTAAGCTTTCAACTAAATCTCAACATTATGTACAATCAGACCCAAGAGTAGTTACTCAGTGTGAACTGTGACTCCAACCTTGCTGGGATGTTCAGTTTGTAAGACCCTGATGAGAAGATGAGAGTGATTGAGAGAGACAACAGAGAGAATGTCATAGTAAGGGCAAATAATGAATATGAGATTGATGAAAAGTAAATAAGGTAATGTTTGATATTCCGAACACATTCACACAGATAGAAAAACACTGCCAACGTAAATGAACAGAGCGGGGGCGTCTGTCCATGACAGGTGACCAGACTCACACTGCCCTCAGGGTTCAGTCGCCGGACACTTGTCAGATGTCAGTAGTTTGAGGGAGGGGGTACCAATGTTTTAGTTTCACTCATAATGCCACTGTGAGCCAGCTGAGGTCCTCTTTCAGTGGCCTGACTTAGTAATGTTTCAGATTTAAGCATAACACCTGAAATGGTTTATATACATTTTTTTTAATCTGAGAGGTCAAAGAGGGCATGAGTATGACTGAGTCTCAATTAAATAATCACAGACATGTGGGACTTCTGTGGTGCCTATGAACAACTATGATGTCATTCATAGTGATGTATACTATTTGACATGACAATTGTTATTTCAGAGATCTTGACACAGATGTTAATTAATGTTAGTCATTCTAAAGTCAATCCAAAAAAATAAAACAATAAATTAATCCTAAAAAACATATGAGTGTAGGCAGGTCATGCAACATGGATGTATACTATACATAATGCATACTGGCTGGAATCAGACTGGAAAGGTAATAAGAAGATAAATCAGTGACTCTTTCTCAGAAAAAGGTGCATCAGTGTTTTATTGTACATATCGACAAAGACTGGAGCTGCTGACAAAGGTAGTAAGTGAGAGGTTTTATATCCTAATCCTAGCTAGGAAAACAAATAAGGCAGGTCCCAGCAACAAGTAAGAGAATTCATATTTCAACACATGATGTCCCAGGCCAACATTTGTTGGTGCACAGGGTGTCAAACATTGGAACCATGTCACAAGACTATGACAGCATCCATACACTGCAGAAAAGTTCCAAAGATAAAGAACTCTGGTAGGTTTGTGACTGGGAGCATCTAGTCACATGCATGCTTCTTCTCATCCTGAGATCACCGGAGAGTCAGCAAACCACAAATACGTAGGCTACATTTTGAGAAGTGGAATAAACACTTTGCGGAACATCAGAGTACAATGTCTGGAAATGTTTTATTTTTTAGACTTCCCCTGGTATATACTAAGAGCTGTGTTGCTTTTGTTTTGTTTTATTTTATTTTCATCATTTATGTTGCTTTTATTTGAACATATTCTATATAAAACATGGAAGGTGATATAAGATGATCCTTCATGAGAATAAAGAGATAATATCACTGATAGTCTGATGCATGTTACATAAGTTTTGTCCAATTCAAAAAATGTTGAATCAACATTGTGTTTTTAAGCACTTTCACAGCATATTTGTCATTCTTATCCAGAGCAACAGAACAATTAACATTAGACATTCTGGAGTGGAGCATTTGTGCTTCCTGGGAATCAATCCCATGACCTTGGTATTGTTTGTACTTTGCTGTACCTGCTCTTCCAGGTGAGCTTCCTGCCAGAATACAGGAAAGTCCTCTCTATAGCAGGAATATTGTCTGTAAATGCCATTTAATAAAAATAAGGGCCAGCAGAAATACTGTATGTACAATAATGCACTCAAGATCACACTAGGCTAGGGATCAGTTTTGTTGGTTTGTTGTTATATAGGTTTTGCACCTCTCACTACAGACAGAAGGGGCTGGATGCTATGTTGATGATCATCATAGAACATACAACTAAAGGGCATGTTGGGACATGCCATGAATATATGTGTTGTGCTTTCTTCAGATAGTCAGATCAAGCCTCAAGAAAACCATGGGAAAATGCTTATTCACACAACACCTTAAACTTTTGCTCTTGATACATTAGCCACTTCTTCCTCTTTTGCATATATATCCAGTGCATTTTAATTCTCCGAATGCCCATTCTTGTTATAATGAGAATAGAAAAGGGAGTTCTCATGTTCTGCAACATCACAGTTCAAAATTATCATATGAGTGACCATTTGAATGGTCGTTTGTTATTCAGTCACGTGGCTCTCTGCCGACCATGGAACACATTAGCACAGCAAACACAAAGCATGTTCCAAGTGCCATAAATTGATCTAAATAGCAGGAAGGGAAAAGTTCTGGGATCAGGTTACCCTTCTTCAAATTATTCCACCAAGAGGACTCAAATGTTCTGATCCCAGATCTCTGCTCTTATTGACTTTTCAAAAATGTGGTTTAATCGCTATTGCAAATACCATTTGACAGCTACGAGTCTTGTCCAATTAAAATAAGCACAAAAGTCATCCCAAATTAAAATATAAAATAAGTTTTATTTTCCTTGTAATGTACAAATTCACATGAAAAATGCAGCATTTGCGTAGTAACCAACAGGAGACGCTACATCGGGGGTGGGAGGGAGTCTCGCACTTGACAGAATGAATGAGGTGGTGCAGTCGCAAACCACAAGGGGAAGATGAGTAAAAAGGCCTCCATTTTGTCTGTACACAGGTGCCCACATGGACAAACAGGTAAACCATCCACCAAAGTGCACCACACAAATATTTTACATTACACAATACAAATAAGAACTAGCGATGGAACGATTTCAAGAGAACATTACATCTTCATACACAGCTTTTCTACTGGATGAGTGCAGGTAAACTGGACCAGCTAAGATTTTAGATGGTCATCTACCCACAATTGCTTAGCCTTCATCCAGACATGAAACATGACAAACTGAATATCATGTCAATAAGTACGTCCCCCAAATCTCAGTGTGTGTGTTTGTACATTTATAGTAAATGTAATCTATAGTTCAAATTGCACATTTTATGGCTTTGTTCTCATCTCAGACAGGCTAATTAGTTTCAAAATAGACCCACAGTGTTTAGTTTCAGTAAAAGCCAGTAGCCACATTGACAAGGAATTTTTCAATGTGAACTTTCCAAATGAACAAATTTTTAATTTAGTAAAATTTGCAGCAGAAACACACAAAGGAAACAAACCCCTTGTCAGTAATATTTCAGTAGCAGCATTTCTTTTGTTTAGAATGACTAAAACTTTCTCCAAGACCAGGACCGTATAAACAACCATATAGTATTTGTACTGATCTAGTGCAATGGTCATTTAAACAGTCTCACTGAAAAGCATGATCATTGTCCTCCAACTTATCTGTCTAACTGTCTCTATTTAAAACCTCATCAAATAACTGACTTTAGGCCTTGAGTAACAAATGTAAAGCAATTCTTAGCTTAGTTGACAAAATCCTTAGCTTATGAAGCACCGAACGTGAATGCATTAGTTCTATAACTGTCGTTTGGAAATTACCTTTTTGTAGTCAGTAATTAAATTATAGAATGTGTTTGGTTATTAACAGGGACACCACTTATCACACATTTCCTGCGATTAATCACAAATTCAATTAGATGTTGAAAACGTTTGGAAGGGAAAAAAAAAACTGATGTTAAACACCATCAAAACTGATTGAGAAAGAGAACCATCCTCAGTATCTTAAAATGCAGCATCTTTGGCACGCATTTGGTGGCCGTATGTTTTATTTTTGTAGCAGTCTTCCTAAAACAGAGAGCTAGTTTTGTAAGAAAAAAAAAAAAAAAACAAACAAAAAAAGATTCTAAAAAGGATTCTGTTCTAGCTCGCTAGTGTTCTTTCTGGCCTTAGCAAGACTAGCCCATGGTAACTGAGCTCTGGAAATGATACAGTATGGTCATGTTGCAGTCTTATGTTTAAGGTAATGAAGGTGAGAACCAAACATGGCAGTATTAAAATCACTACTGCTAGTCATCATCAGAGTAGGCACATTAACATTTCAACCGTTAATCGGCAGCACGGCAAGGCCGCTTGCAAAACCACCAAGTCTGCTTCTCAAAGGCTCGCAGTTAAAAGCAGCTTGTGCAATTCAGAAATGAGCTGCATGTATTAAAGCATCAACAGCCTCGATTATTACCCTGCTACACCAAGAGTGGGTTTCTGTCAAATGGAATACAATGCTGAAGGCAGGCTATCGTTGCTTTAGTGTGGCTCTGAGGGCACGTATAACCCATCCCTTAAAAGCTAGTTCTTAGCTGTTCGCAGCACCACACTTGATATGACGCTTGTACACTTGTCAGGGGCCTAGGCCTGATTAACCAGATGCCTACGAGTTCAGGAAAAGTGCAGTCACACACTACTGAGGAAACACAAAAACGAAAGGTCATCCATTCAAACAGGCGTGTCAAGGCAATCAGACAGCTTGTCTCGGAAGGTGACTGGAGCCTTACTTCAGGAAAGCGAGTCAGAGCTGGGCCTGACTCATTGTGACATCACATATGAGACTGGTGAAAAGTTGCAGCATTTGGTTTGATCAGACAAAACACTTCGTAGAGGATGAGAAGGAAAAAAGAAATTGCATACCGATGACTTATCGGTGTGGGAGTTAGGCTACTAGGTACACCACCCAGATTTTTCACAGCAGTTTTGCTACAAGGAGTTGAGAAACCCTCCATTTCTCAATTTCTGCACCCCCCCCCCAAAAAAAAGTTGCTTTCATACAACAAACAGAACAAATCTTGTCTTATAGTTCCATGACTGTTGACAGGTGACAGACATGAATTAGACATAATTAGTCCCTTGAGGAAAGGGGCCATTCTGCCCATCTTTGCCTGAGGATAACGTTCGTTTTTAACAAAGCTACAGCCATGTTCCAAGTTAACGGGCATAGAAGGCTAATAAAATAACATGGAGGTATACAGCAAAGCCCTTCAAAATCCAAAGATTCTGAAAGGTAACAGTGATTATCCATCACATTTTCCATGGAATACAAGGTCTTCAGGTGCTTGCTGACACTAAATTAACCAATTTAAAAGAACATTTTGTATCTACTTGGGGTCATATGCTAGTGCTAGTTTATTTAAAAAAAAAAAAAAAAAAAAAAAAAAGTTTAATATGCAGTAATTTCATCCAATTCTGTTGCCAAATGACGTGTATAGCTATATCCCATATTTCACAGACAGCGGATGCATTCTGGTTTCTTAATCCCTGTATAAATTTAGTATACTGTTTAGTGGTAGTGTTGAAGTATCATAGACTAAATATTTATGACACCAATCTAAACCAAAACACAAAGCAAATAAACCTGAATAATCCAATTGACTTCAAATTTATCTATAAATTGCCAATAATCTGGGTGAAAAATCTGCTGTATTTAACTTCAATATAAACCATATAATTATCTAATAAATTATTGACTAAATGAGACATGTGCTTTTCCACTTATATCAGTGTTTTTGAAAGGTCTTAAAACATTAAGATTTTAACATTTTTAACAGTTTACTAATGTTGCATTGCAAAATAGGGATATTTCAGACTTGAATGTATGAAACTGGGAGTTCCTACATTAGAACATGCACATTCTTTAAGGGAGGTAAAAAATGTTTGTGCATATACATGAGAAGATCATGGACTTTGACCCACATTGAAGCCAGTAAATACACCAAAATCTCATGAGACGAATTTTGGTCAGCCAGAAACACCTTAGATAGTGTTGCAGTGCTGTCTGTCTGTTCCTGTACAACCGAAACATCTGTAGCTACTGGAGTGGAACAAAGTCAGTCACTCTGCCTTTTTAAATCAAGACAGAGCACGTGCTTTACTGCTAGGTCAGTGACCCACTGTAAAACTCAACAACTCCAAACCGGGTGAACAAACTTCCCACACAAGCTTCCAGCCATGTAAAAAGGTGTCACTCAGCACGGAGGGAGCCGAGCTGCTGCAGACAGGAGATTGAGGCGGTAGAAGGTGCAGAGGTGGACTGCTACCCCTGACCCCCGCCCTGGGCCATGCAACCCTGACAACGAAAGTGACAGGCAGCCAGGGAAGGCCAGGGTCATCGAGGGCGCTTGCGGGTGACAAAGATGAGGACTCGGCGGATGGCAACTAGGCGCTCCTTCAGGGAGGTCATGGAAAGGATGGTGAGCTGGGCCTTGCTTTCCAGTGGCAGTACTGCCAGAAGCCACCAGCACCAGGCCGGCCCACTGGGGTTCCCCTGGAGAAGAGGAAGAGAAACGAAGCCACCTTTTCATCATTTCAAGCGACCAGGTTCAGTTCATCGGGTATTAGCAGAGAAACTCCTTTCATTTTAATAGGTGCTAGTAAAAATCATTTTCACAAAAAGGTTTGGAATTAAATTCAAGCAGTGGGCCATTCCTGATTTTCACCTGGGGGTCAGGGTCTTTGCTGGGCAGGTGTCCAAAGTGACTGAGGATCTGGCTCTTCATGTTATCTTTGAGAGAGGTGAACCAGGCGGTGGCCTGCTCATACACAGAGTCATGCAGCTTCAGCAGGTCACCCAGTTCCTCCCCCTCAGCCTAAATGTGATTCACATATCAGGATGGAACATTGTGTGTGTAAAAATTAGTGAGAGAGGGACAGAATAGAACAGAGTGAGATCACCACACACACACACCCTCTTACTCCTCTCTCACCTTCTTGTCCTGCAAGTATTCTATCTTGGCCGTGTTGTAGCCATCCCTCTGGCCATGGCTGAGCACTTTGAAGCGAGCCACACCGATGGTGTCAACCACAGAGCGCCCGTCAGGGAAGAACTTCACATCTCTCACCTCCAGCATGCAGCCATAGTCAGCAAAACTGATGACCAAACACAGCCTTGCATCAGAGACCATGTACAAGGACAACTGACTTCAGCATCACTTTACAATAACAAAGTACTAGACAGCATCTTAACCACTTATAGCATCTTAATTACGCTAAATTACATAATTTGTTTAATATGCAAAAAAACCCAAAAAAACAAACAAACACTGCTTTTACTAGTGCACCTCTGCACTAGTCTAAGACACTATTCCTGCACAATGAAAGTCGAGATGCTCGGAAAAGCATGACCTCTGGTTCATCTATTCTTCTAGTTTTGTTATCTGTACTCCAAATCAAAGTGCTTTAGACCTGCTTACCCCTTCACTTCATCAGAAATACACATGCCAAACTGCTTGGTTCCTGTCTCTATGGCCCTGCGGATCATCAACCTATAGCGAGGCTCAAAGACATGCAGGGGGCAGGGGATTGTGGGAAATGCCATGGTGCAGACGAAAATAGGCACTTCCTGGTTCAAGCTGCAAGAGAGGAATTTTAGCTTTTAGAGAATTTCACACTCACACATATTAAGTAGTTCAATTTCACATACACAAGGTCACTTTACAATGACAGCGGGGAAAAAAAAAGAAAAGTAAAATGCCAATAAAACCAGCGTCAATATCTTCATAACATGCAATGCTTTTTATCTGATGGTATAACAATAGTTCATTTTTGAGAGTCATTTATACAGCTTATCTTTTGTTAAATTACTAATAACTAAGTACTTTCAACCCAGAGCTCCACAACCTATGCACAAAACCTGCCTGAAAAAGAAATTGTGTGTCAACTGATATCACAGGAATCCAAATTGGACTCCATTATAGCTGAGTCAGCTATAATAGTGAGGTCTGTTCTACATATCAGGTTTTGTTTTTGGAGAACAGGTATATAGCATTTCTTTTTTAACCTTTTATATGGACCGTTTGCTAACAAAAACAGGCTCATCATGCAATCTGACTACGTGCCAACAAGTGTTTATGTGAAGAATGTCATCAATGATTACCACCGGAACAAAGAAGGTACCGTGGCTCACAAAGAAAAATGCAAGCACATGGATAATGATTCCATTATGCTTTGGCCAAAGCCAAAGCTACAAAACTTTGGGTTGACTCGTAAATGCCCCTTAGGCTGTTGTAGAGAACTTTGAACATGATTCAGGAAGAAATTGCTCACTTTGACAGCTCCTTCAGCTCTTCTTCGTGCACTTTCCTCCTTTCTTCCAGTTCCTCACGCAGATAGCGCTGAAGTACCTCCTCCATTAGGAAAGTCTTATTGTACCCTCTATTGGCCAAATACTGCAGTTACAGGAAAAAGAGACCATTTTGCTGTTTTGATTAAAGTCAACGCCCCCCCTTCCTAATTAATAATAACAAAAACAAAAAAAAAAAAACTATGAAATATGGAGAATATAAAAATATACATATTTTAGCAAAGGCATCAGCACATGTGTATTAGGTGCCTGTTTTGGTGTTTAAATTGACCTCCTGTCAGTCACTTTATGAGACACTCCTCAACGCCCCATTACTCCCCATCTCCATCTCTTTGGCTAAGAAAACATGGTGGAATCTAGTATGTGCCCTGCATCACCAGGTGTACTGGGGACAAAAAAAAAAACACGCTGTGCTGGCTAAATAAATACATAAATAAATAAATCATGTCAAGAAATGTAAAAAAAAAAAAGAAAAAAAAGAAAAAAGAAATCCACAATAGTTTCCGTTTTCCAAAATGAGAAAATAAGCGACGTTCCTTCTGGACATGTAGCTTATGTAAACGTATGTCTAATTGACAGTGTTACGTTACATATCTAATGTAGTATATACACCTTTATCACTTAGACAGCCAAGTATAATACTCTGAGTGAACCACATTCAGATAAATATATGTAATGCTGGTCAACTGCATCAAATTCCCTTGTAACCAACGATGCTAAGTAGCTAACAGCAAAATAGAATTTCACTGTCAAGAAGCTAAATTTCATAGTGGGAAACATCAGGTTAAAAACACTAACACCATCATGCCTCAGCAATGGTGTAGGTTTTATTACAATTTTGGAGAGGGGGTCATGGCTTACACCACCCAAGCAGTGCAAGCAGGAATTAATGGGGAGGACACGTCTCCCCCCTCCCAAAAAAATGGGATGCCCACTCTGACCAATTGCTACCTGCTTTACCAAGAATAATTTGTAAAGTACTTGGGCAGCATGATTATACAATACATCTCTATGGGGGGAGGAGGGAAAAAAAAAAGTGTTTCATCCTCTTAAATTTTCCAAGCAGAACAAGTCAATTCTTTGACAGAGATCAGCATTGCAGCCCCTGCATACATGTACTTACACCCTGAGCTAACAGTTACACGTGATTCACTTTTTAAATAATGAAGTATTTATTAATAAACAAACACTCACTGCTCAAAAGGGAAGTCATGACAACTTGCTAAAAAACTGTAATTGAACTACAGTGGCCAGTGTAGATCTTGGAGGCATGCTTGGGCTCCATTGGCAAGAATGCAAGGCAGATCCAAAGAGTAGAAAAAAATCGTTCCAGTCTTGTGGTTCACGTACTTAACCGCTAGAGGTGGTGTTTCTTGAAACTTCACTAATGCACCTTTAACAGTGCTCATGGGAATTGTAGAAAGTTCCAACATGTCATGTTTAGCTATATTCTTGAGAGGAGGAACTGGACACTCTTCTGTGGACTGACGTAATGAGAGCTCTCAACCTAACACTCGAAGCTGCCGATGACTAAACTGGATAATGTGCACTTCCAAGTTGCTTTGGTTACTACTACTCCCTCAGATACAGCACCCAGACAGATAAAAAGCCTCATAACTACAGATCTGGAACAAGTACCTTTATTGAATTATCAAGGAATGGCCCAAAACCAGTAACACTTAAAACCATGTCCAAGTTGTTATGGAAGAGCTGTCTGAAAGACAGAGAGAGCAGAAAGAAAGTAGAGAATAACAGATGAACAAGTACCTCAGAAAGGTTCTCTTTACACAAAGGGCAGTTGGGATTGTGGTCAAGGCAGCGCTCCAGACATTTGAGACAAAAGGTGTGTCCACAGGGAGTAGTAACTGGTTCGTAAAACAATCTAAGGGGGAAGAAAAAATGTTTTAGTAGAAATGACTTCTAATGAAGTATGTACCATCAATAAACATGTTATACATGTTGCTTAAGTGCTGCTGGGGTTAGAATTAGTTAATGGGGAAAGGTTTTGAAAGGTTTTTACTGGTTAGGTTTCAATATTACATGTCCTAAAATTCAGCGTGGCACCCACCTAAAAACATGTTTTGCATTTTAAAAGCACGAGAAGAAGTTTAAAAATTTCACCTCATGCACAGTGAACACTCCATGTCTGCACTATCCAAGAGCTCATGTGGTACCTCCCTCATCCTGCACAGGACAGGAGGAGTCAGGGATGAGCAGGCTGGATCTGAGAGAGAGGTAGGTAAGGAGAAAGGACAGGAGAAAGAGCAGGCAGCAAAAGAAAGACAGACAGCAAGAAGACACAAGGAGAGAATCATGTACTCAAGGATTAGAACAGAAAGAACAAGCCTGAAATTCCATCATCCTGAACTGCGCTCTGTTTCGGTTTGACCTCATCATGCAGTCACTCTGCTGTGACTTATACCTTGTTTAAGAAGCTTGCTTGGAGGCCCAAGAGCACCGGCATCAACAGGACATTTTCTCTTAAGACCCGGAGGTACAGGGAGTGAGGAGAGGACAGCCGCCAGGTTCTTGGACTCTTCCACGCTGTTCTCTGTCTGCTTCAAGGATGAGGAGCTCCCACAGTGAGCTGCTTTACTGCTGAGGGTAGGGTCCTGCAAGGTGAACATGTAAAGGTGTAAAGCTTCAGTGACTCAAAAGTGCGACATGAAAAACATTTTTCACAATGTAGTTACAATGATTCAACCAGAGTGCATCAGGCACAAGAGTTGAAAGAGAAGGGTGACTGAATAATACCAGGATCAGTAAAGTTAGATACCACAAGCTTATTTTTAGAAATGCTACCAGAAATGCCACCACACTGATTTGCTTTCATCCATGTTATCTAGGTTTAAATGTTCCTTCATGAGTTGGGTTATTGATGTATCATGTACCATGTATCAAAATGTGTAGCATATCATAAAAGGATGCCCAGAGGGAGGGGAGGAAAAAAAAAAAAAAAAAAAAAAAAAAAGCTACAGACTATAAACAGACTGGCTGTACTGCTTTCCCTTCTCTCTGATGTTTGTTCCTCGTACGACAAACTGGACTACCTCAGAGAGCAACTGACCACCCAGCAGTACATGAGGGGTGTCTTGTAGAGAAATAAGGTTCCATGAATCCACCATACTAGTGACTCAACAAAACCGTAATTTGTTTTTATGTGGGAAGTAAAGACTCGCGGCATCAACTCCACTGATGATGCAATAATCTGCTCTTCACTTGGTCCTGTTCCACCTGGATAAGCAAAGCACTTATGTAATAAATGCTGTTTACAGATTTCAGTTCAAACTCAGAGCAGTCATCCCTCAGAGGTTGGTAGCAAAGTTTGGCCTACTGGACTTTAATACCTCTTCTGGAAACTGGATCCTAGACTCCCAGACTGAGAAACCACAGGCAGTCTGGATCAGCAACACCACCTCCAGCATCACTACACTGATAACTGATGTCCCACAAGGATGGGTGCTGAGCCCTCTGCAGTTCACAGTGAGGCTTGTAAAGCAAATCACAGCTCAAATCAAGTTAGCTGATGACACAACAAAAGTGGAATAAGGAACAATGAGGAGTCAGCATCCAATGCAGTAACTAATGATCTAGTAGACAACAATCCGTCAATATTGATAAAACTTAATCGAGATGGTCACTTCCCACTGCATAGCAGCAGCTCCTCTGATTCAAGATTCTTGATCTTAACATCAAGCTGGGCCCTCAGTTAATTCCTCAACACAATGTCTGCAGTGTCTCCATTTCCTGCAGGCTGCTAAGGAGACTAAGGCTAACCTCCATCCATCTATACTGTGGGAGGACCACAGAGTATACTGATCAGCTGTATCACAGCCTCATATAGGACCTGAAATGACCACGAGACTCCATATCAGATAGTGAAAACAGCTAGGAGCATCATTGAGGTCTCTCACCCTCCCACTCAGGACACCGATTAAAAATGCTACATCAGCAAGGTCTCCAACATAAGTGGAGGACTCCTCCCACGCTTTCTTTTCCTTCCTGCTGTCTGGCAGAAGATTCTGCAGCATCCAGGCCAGCTCTGCTATAATTTGCAACAGCTTTACACAGTTAACTCATTCAGGTCTGCACACCTACATACCACACACACACAATTTAAAACTATGAAGTGTATCTTGTCCAACCGCACTGTGTATTTATTGTACTCCAATTTACTATATTGTGTTTTAAAGCCTTATCGAATTGCACAATGCATCAGCTTCATGTGCAGTGCTATACATCATCTTATAGTATGTAGTCCTACAGACAGTGTCCCTGTCTCCTGAGTTACACAAAGGCCCTGGAGTAGCATTACTTCATTTCACTCTCTTGCCTTGATAGAAACAGATAAGACTTCCCTTTTGAAAATACAGACCATTTTGTTCTGTTTGATATATTTTGCTTTTCTGGAGTTCAAGATGGGTGAAAGGTCAAATAATGAGAGTAAAAATGAGTGAAGCAAGAAATAATGTGGGAACACATAAATAAACAATTATTTGTATAGTGTGTGTGTGTGTGTGTCCACCTTAGAGCAGCCAGCTCTAGCTCCATCTCTGGGTAAGGAAGAGTGAAGCGAGCTCAGGAGAGATGAAGGTTTAATGCGAGAGGAGAGCCCTGTGCCTTGATGTGGATGCAGAGGTGTGACCAGACTGTCCTTTTCAAAAATAGAGGAAAACATCTCACTCAAGATCTGCAGAGAGAGACATAGCACTTATTCACCCCAATATCAGACAGAAGACAACATTCCCAGGGTGCAAGCTGAAAAACTGCAACGGTGACGGCTCATGACTCAGTCAATATTAAATCCTAATTAATTAATAATGGCTCTTTAATTAAGAAGTTATAAACCCTTAATTAGGCTCTGATGACAATAATAAGATAATAGCCCAGGATGATTAAAAGACATGAAAAATACCAATTTATATTGCAATAATATATTTATATTTACCTTCTGCGCCTCCATTTTGACAGCCGTCCAGTCTGGCTTCAGTGCTACACAATAAAAATATTCCTGCAAGGCCTCTTCTCTGCGGTGGGAACTACACAGGGCTTTGGCCTTAATGTAGTGTGCCTGGTACCAAACAAATAATGTATCAGTCAAAAAATTAGTGCTTCCATATGAACTCTGTTACTGAATGTTCACAATGCAAACAGTGCAGTGGGCCTGTGGAAAAGACTATAGAAGAAATAAAAGAAGGAAGAACAAGAGCATGAGCAGGGGGGAATGTTCCGGGTAGCATTTCATTTTAGACAGAGTGAAAGAATTGAGTCCTTTGAATGTGCTCTTTGGGCCGAATTCGTGCAGCAGTTGTCTGTTTGATTATGACTAAGCCATCAGGCCTGTGCTGGGATGACAGAAAAATTCCCACCGCGAGTAAGCTGGTTATTAACTGAGAGAGATGGGAAATTTGATGCAGGCTTTTATAAAGTATATATATTAAAAAAAACCACATTTTTAACTTAAAAGCCCCCATCCCCCCCAGCCAAATATAAACGAGTAGTAGTTATTATTGTTATGCCATTATTAAGTTATTATCAATCTATGAGGCTATTAGAATTAGGCACCAAGTAGTAGGATATTAGAATTAGGAACTAATTACAGGCTATTGTTGGAATAACAAAGTAGGTGAATCACTTACGGATGTAGGAAGGTTTAGCTCCCTTTGAGCCTCAGTAAGATCTCTCTTCTTTAGCCAACTGAGTGAAGTAGTAGTCACCTGACGAAGTTTAAGCTATCTTATCATTTAGTGGCACAGGCCTGCTGAACATACCTAGTGATGTCATGGCATCTTTTTTACACCCAAAAAACTCACGATTTAACCCTGGAGCTTGTGCATGCAAAGGCAATCTCGGAGCACAGCTGTTAAAATGGGAGGGAGCATGAGCGCGTCTTCCTAACCTTTGCTGATGAAGGACAGAGCTGGCACAAGCTGTCCGCATCCTGGACGGCCAGGCTGAAGTTCTTCATGTCCATGTGCAGCTTGGCTCGCTCTGACAACAGCCTACAGATAGAGGGAGCTGTGGAGAGGAAAATAAGACTTTAACCTAATACGGTCCAAACCACAGGCATGATATCCTACAAGAAAGCCTTCCCAGATTACCTTAGACAAAGTCTCCAGTTTTTTCACTGCAGGAAATATCAGATAAAAATAAAATAAAATAAGAGAAAGATAATGGATTAACCTGCATCATGCTAAGCAGTCCCCAGCTGAGCGTCTATTACAACATTATCAGCATATTCTGACCTTTTTGTGCAAAATGTCATTTTAAGATTAGGATGTAAAGAGAAGAGCAAGAAAGAAAATATGATTCTTGGTGGCTTCAACATGTAGAATGTATATAATAAAGTAATCAACCGCCAATCACAAGTAGAGTGTAGACAGCATATGTATCTGAATATTTTATCATGAATTCTCTTGTATTGTTGCTGCTGTTCGCATACAGTTATTTATATGGTACCAAAATCTACCCTGGTAAGCTGTGTTTATGTCTGAGTGTAGCTTTACTGCCAAATGTTATAACCTTATGTGCGCAATGTGAGGGACTGAAGGCAGATCACATGTTAAACCCATATTGTACAGTAGAGTCCATTACTAAGAACTGTTTTTATTTCACCATTTGATCAAAAAACAATCAATTCTATTTAATTAATATTTAGAATTCAGCAGCATGTTATTTAAGACATTAAAATCAAATATGTTTTGATTTCCATTTTGAGGAATTCACACATGGGAATGACATCTGATATTTTGTTCACAGGCTCTTTGCTCAATTTATCTAAACTTATGATACAACGCATTTCCTTCGAAGATGTGTCTCAGACATGACGGGTTAACGGTGCTCATCCCTTAAGGACCAACACCCGTCATCAACTCAATTAGTATGGTTCCCTTTGAATCATTGACACTATTGTCAGTGCTTTAACTATGCTGCAGACAATAAAAGGAAAGTTCTCCAATGTGAAGAACTTGGTGAAGAATCTCAAATCTGAAACCATCCTGAATTGACAAACATGTTACAGCCCCCAAGGCTGTCCTCACTTATCTGGATGTTTCTTTAATACTGTTCTCTTAGTGAAACCAGTAAACCATCTGATTACATTTTGATCTCATTGGCATGGCCTCTTACAATGTTCCTTTCACACTTCCAAGTTTAAAATAGATCTCCTTAAATGTCTGGTCTCCAACGTGACAGTCAATAACAGACAATGAAAACCTCAATTTCCAAGAAATAGCATTTTATAAAGCAGCAGGCTATTTATGTCTGCCTTTACAGACACAAAATCCGGGTCATCAAAAAGGAGGTCAGCTCTGTTGTAACGTTCTGCATTTGTCCCATACAAGATCTCATCCAAATCCTCATCACAGTCAACAACAGACTACTGCTGTTCCTAAATCCCCCCATTTGCTAGTTTTAAAAGTTATACATTCAAATAGAAAATGAAGATGCAGATTTTAGCATTAGTTGAATAGAGAATAGTCCTGTCCTTTATTGCAAGTTAAAGAAAACATGCACTTGAGGCAACCCTAGAGAATGTCTTGGGGGTACACGAGTTTTGTTTTTTTTTTAAATATAAACAAGAGTTTATATATATATATATATATATATATATATATATATATATATATATATATATATAATAAATTTTTAGACATCTTTTCAAGGGTGATTACGTAATTGTAATTCAATACAATACAAAAATGTAATTCTATACAGCAGTTGGATCTTTGTACCATTACAGTCCAAGAGAAGACCTCATTTTTAAAAATGACTCCATCTTACATAAGGCAGTTTTTCTGTACCATCCTGTACCTGGTGAAGAGACGATGTGCTTTACAGAAGTCTGCTGAAGCCTACCCAGAATCCTTTTCAGAAGCATCAGCTCTGTAAACAAATCATTTTATAAGGATACAGAATCTCTATGATCCTTTATGTTATTAAAATTTTTAATTAAATGCTTAAAATCAATTTTTTCTTCATGTAAAGACTCCGTCAAGATGTGTACGTTTCATTTAGGCTTTTCAGATCTGAGTAATGTTCCTTAGTATTTAAAAAAGAAGCCCTGTTTTTGCTGAGGCTAGAAATGTACCAGGATGCTACACTAGCATTAAACAGACATTTAATGTACTTTACTGTAATTACTACTTAATCTAGGGCAATCTTTCAAATGTATTCATCACATACTTTTTGTTCTTCATGGATACTACTGCCAGTGTGACAGAACTAGTGCTGGATGGTTAGAAAGTAGGTCTAATCAAGATGGGACACAAATTGTTTTTTTTTTGTTTAAAAACCCCAACAAAAAAACCCACACACATTATTTCACTTCTTCTTACATCTAGCTGCTTTCATCAAAGCAACAAGCATTTCTATTTAAACTCGATATCCTCCTTGTAACGACGAGACTTGGGTTAACAGCCGATTGCTCTGCTAGGGCTTCTAGTTTGCAATAATAAGCTTATCTTATTTTCATGCAACAGGCACAGTGCCCGCCAGTGAGGAGTGTCAGCTGAACATATGTGTTTACACTCTGGCTCTTTTCGCAGCATGCTGCGAAGTGAGAGAAACCGCCAAACGAACGCCCACGCTGGCTCCATCAGAAGATGGAGAGACTAAATCAGAAAACCAGGCAATTCATAATTCTGATTCATAATTCGAAACCATTAATTCCTAATGCCGGAGCGCTACAGCCGGAACCGCATTTTGCACCGGCTCCTGGATAATAGGGGAAAGGCTAAAACACGATTTAACCTTTTGGGCTAGCAAGCAAACACTGGATTTCAATACGGTGGCTCACCTTCTCACCAGCTAGTCAGCTTTCCTATCTATATCTAGCGTGCTCCTTGACAGGTTAATTAAGCTTATGTCAGCGGGGGAAAAAAAGGTTCTTCAACAATGAAATCTGAGACTCTCTTAGAGTAACAACTATACGTTAATTGAAGGGTTATCGGTTATTTTTTTTACTACGTTCACGTCACTTTGGTGCAGATAATTAGCTTATTCTTAATAGAGGCCAACACAGGCAACAGGTAAGCCTATGTAACAATTCAAATCGTAGAGGTTACGCGGAATGAACTGATACGTTGTAGCCTATGATTAGGGCATCATGACAAGTTACTTGAAAATTCACGCTGCCTGAGCAGACCACCAAATTTAGTTAAAGGTTAGCATCCTCCTCACTGCCTAGGTACCATAAACCCCGAGTCGGTTTTATTTAAATGTGGACTGGCCTTTTCGTACAGACATCTCCTTTCCTCCTCGAAAGAAAATAAACATATGAATAAGTAAATATGAACAAAGTACAGAACAGCATGGCGCAATGGACTCCGTAGTGCAACCTTTAATGCTCAGCAGGTTAAGACCTAATGCAACACGATAGAAACATTTCATTTGCCACGCTGCAGGGCTAAATACATGTGACAAATCGGTGTCTGCCTTTGTGACATCAATTAAGTTTAACTGAGAATGTTTGCCTTAACGAATGTAGCTTTCGTTAAGAAAACCTGACTATGTTCATCTAGATTTGTCAACGATTCCATGTTCTTCTCCATAAGTGACCGGATATTAAATATTTTGTGCATTATTCCAACGGTCTTTGCAATTCCTCCCGGTCTAACTGCGGGTCTGAACCCAGAGATTTGTAGTAATTAGGTTAGACAGAGCGGAATGAAGGCATACTCCATACAACACCAATTCCCAGATTGTTTTCTGTTTTCTCTTATAAACGACGAGCATCTATAGAACAAGACAACATTTACTTATTTAAAATGAGACCACAACATAGCCTACAGCGAACACAGCCACTGACCGTGAAGGCCAGCTATCCTGAGGCAAGTTGCAAAGGTCCTGAAACAGACTGATGAAAAGGCATGTGCTGGGGTGTTTTGGGTTTTTTTTTGGTCCCCAGGTCTTAAATTCCGAGCATAATGGAAACAGCAAAGGTGGTTTCTTTAGAAATGTGTGTTAATATATTTCTGTATAGTTATTTTGAAATATTTGCTGCAAAATCGGACGTGATGGGGAACTTCAGAAGAACAATGTCGCCCCCTGTAGCTGTTTCATAACTGCCACCGATAAAAGTAGGTCAACTGGAATTATAAAACACTCTGCTGCATTAAATATTAGTAAAAATAGGCTATATAATGTACATAAACAATAAAACAAGAATATTTACCTAGTTCGACTGCCTTGTCGTACTTTTCTAGGGCACTGAAGAGATCTTGGGTTTTCCAAAGGCGTTCTCCTTCAAGCCAGTATCTTCGAGATGTACTTTCAACATGGAACCATTTTTCAAGCACGCCGCTGAGAACAACATTAATTCTGAAGCCGTTTGTGTTCGTTTGTGACGAACATTTGTTTATTTTACATCGGCAACATATGCAATCATTGACAACGGCATCTTCATCTTCAAGGCAACGTTTACAAAAAGTGTGTCCACACACTAAGGTTGTTGGCTCTAATAGTAAACAATTGCAAAGCCGACAAGAAAACGGGTCTAGTGGTTGATTTGTGTCAAATTCGTCTCCATCAGAACAGATGCCCCCATTACCGCTTGGCTTTGTTCTACCTTCACCGGTAAAATGTTTACTCTCAATCAGTCCTTTTACGCGTATTGTTCGGGCGATGTTTTCAACTAAAAGCTTAAGTTCCTCTGGCTTAAATCTATGGATGTTTGCAGCGATACAATAGGAGTCTAAAGCCTCAGCTATCCGACCCCCACGGGCCAAGGCATCCGCTTTACGCAGGCAAAGACCTCTGTCAGGCTGTTGAAGATCGGCCAACTGAGAGGAATAGATCTCTACAGCAAGGTCGAAGTCTCCAGCCCGGCATGCCTCTTCAGCGACTTCGAGCATTTCGGAACACAGACCAGATGCGCTTGGATTGGATATGTCGTGAACAAAATGTTCAGTGTGATTCTGGATTCCAGCATCCATGTTGTTCGTATTCAAAGCAAATGCAGCTCTTGTTAAAAAAGCGAAGTGTGAAAGTTATAGGTACCGGTCTTTGGTGGTAGGCTATCCAGGTTACAAAAGCCTATCGCTACCTCGTGGTGAACTGCATCAACACCAAATCCGCATGGACTTTAAATAAAATTATATAAATAGCGTTCAAACTAGCTAAATATCCCAACAAAAGTGAAGCCATCGAAAACACTACGAGTAGCCCAACCTCCGAAACTCTACAAATTGCGCAAATGTATCATAATGTATAGGCCCTGAATGGTCCATCAATCGCTGCTCCATCATATATGGTCCGTAAAACACTTGTGGATAGGCTACATTTTAACAAAAGTGATAGAGTGACCAAACTATATCGGTCCAAATGAGAAAAACCATCAGAGCACAAAAATACTCTTTTAGTTATATTGGTTTACGTTTGATTTTAACCGTGAAAGGTCCCTTGCTACAAACAAAACAGAAAATAGGGTACGTTACCGGTAACAACGAAAGAAAATGTTAGCCAGTGAAGTCCCAGCTCTCAGCATGTCATCTTTAGACATGAACACACTGAACAGTAAAATCTCTAGTTTGTGAAGAGTATCCGATGTCAATTTTTAGAAGGTCCATTAGTTTTTATATAAGACCCGAGATTTCCGGCAAACTGCACTTTGCGTAATCCTACGAACTCCCATCTTCTGCAATCCTTGATTAAGTTCCTTCCATCTCCAATTTTTCGAAGAGTCCAAGCTTCCATTTTAAACATGTGGCATGAAAGGTCAATTTAGCCTAAAATAATTGATAGGCTCAAAATTGAATGGACGGATTTTCAGAACATCCCGTACTATCCACCTCCATAGATAACAACGCCGTGCGTTTGCGTCCGCCCAGTAAGAAGCACGTGACGTCAAGGAGGTAGTCCTATTGGTGTATTATATAGCTCACTTATATAATGACACACAGTTGTGTAACCAAAATGAGTACAGACGGGAGACGTGCTGGAAATTGATCAGGATCTAGTTAACGTTGCAAAAAAGATGTAAAAGCTGGAGTTTGTTACTTTTAGACATTCAAGACAGCAGAAAAAGAAATTGACAGAATTACTAGTTTCAACTAAAGGGTTATTGTGAGGCTTAACAAAAGTGTGGATAAAGGAAACATTTATGCAAAGTTTTATATAACAATCTACTTTATGTAACACGTACTTAAATAGCTTTATGCGCTAGTTAACAGCGGTTCTAAGAAGTTGAGGCACTGCGTAAGATGTACTATCCAAATTAGGCCTATTTACATTTGTGGCATTTAGCTGACACTTTTATCCAAAGCAACTTACAATTGACTGAGCACAACTTGAGCAGTTAGGGGCATTGCTCAGGGACCCAACAGTAGCAATTTGGCAGTGCTGGGGCTTGAACCAGCAACCTTCCCATTACAAGTTAAGTACCATAACCACTGAGCTACCACATATAAAGTATATGTTTCTATATACTTTAAATAATGTGAACACAGCAAGAGGTAATTGTTTTATTCAATATAAGGTGGAAGGTAAAACTGGAAATGTGGTGGCCTAAGTGATTTATGGCCTACCCCCTTCCAAGTACACTCCATAGAGGTCTAGAGTTATAGTTCTTGAAACGAGATAAGTTTCAGTCTAGTTTGTACTCTCATATTATGTGAGAGCTGAAGAAAAGCATAGATGTTAGCATTAGCTGTTGTGTGAAGCATCTTTGTTAAAACTGTTGCAGTGGGGTGAATTGAGCTGTGCATCTTGGGGCTGGTCGGGACACTATCTTTCTCAGCTGGGGCTACTGTCAGGATAGAGAAGAACAATTGGTATTCCCCCCCCCCCCCCCCCCCATGCAACCTGAAGCAGGAGCAAATAAAGCCATGGAATGTTTAATAATAATCCTATCTTCAGTTTATTAAGTTATTGGAACCAGTCTCAGTCTCTCTCTCTCTCTCTCTCTCTCTCTCTCTCTCTGTGTGTGTGTGAAGAGGTCTCACTGCTAATATGAACTCAATCACTTCAAAACACTCCTTATTATACTATCAACACTTAAACAAGCTTCAAACCAGCGTGCACTTTCCTTGTCAGTGTTTTATGTCATCTGTTGCTTATTTACTTTCAGTCTGAATACTCACTGTGACTTTATTGACATTTACCATGTCAAATGTGCATATGACAATAAACATCTTTGCCTTTTTTTTTTTTTATATCTTTGTGATGTTTGTGTGATGGGGACTGTCACTTAGGAGGGATATCAATGGTTGATCTGACTGCTATGTCAGGAAGCTGGCTCTTTGGTCTGGTGGTGGGAGCTCATGTTTACCTTCCATCAGACCTGGGATGAGCCCTGGGTAGGGTGGCTGCCTTCAGCCTCTGTTACATGTGGTACCAGAAGTGAGATGGTGGTGAGGCTATTAGGACTGTGCCCCAGGTTGATGAACCCACCCCTCCTGTGAGGGGATGGTGAAACCCAGGGTGGTAACAACTGATGAGGGGTATGGGTGTAACCCTGATGGAAGGGCAGTTGTGTGTGGAGGGATACATGGATAGTGTCATGTGCAGGGGCACTCCCCAGAGGTGAAGGCATTGTCATGGAAACTGTCTCCCTCTGAAGGGGAGGATGGTGTGATGGAGTTGACTCTTTGGTCTGGTGGTCAGAGCTCATGTTTACCCCCTGTCAGACCTGGGGTTGAGTCCTGCCTAGGATGGCTGCCATCAGCCTTTGTTACAGTTGGACTATGATTTAGACATTTTAAGCCTTGGACTCTTTACATCATATAATGGTGGGAGAGAGTGTGCACTGAAATGTCAGCTAGATATTGGTATTTTGATACAGTGAATCACTGTGATAAGGACTCCAAAAACTGTAATGCAAGTTTTGAACAGAGCATAGTTATTCATTAATTTAGACAATTCCATCAGCAGGCATACACAAAATACATGCTGAAATGTGCAACTAAAGTGAATCAAGAAATAATATACTTTATAAGTATAGATATGATCCTGAGAGAGGTACATGAATATGATTAGTAACAGTTATGAAACTGACATCCTTTATGACAAAACTGAACAGCCATTTTTAATTTTAAGTTGCATACAATGAGTCATAACTAGCTCTGTTCTTATCTGGAAAATAACAGGAGGGGGTAATGCAAGTGTAAACCCCACAGCACTAAAACATTATGTTCCACAGAATTTACAAAGCACATATATGCTGTTTTGGTTATAGGCTATTAGGCTTAATGCTGCTGTTTCAAATGGTACAGCAGCACATTTGGCTGAACAGATAATGACAGCATACATAATAGCATTGACATTTAAATAAATGACAATTGAGTTGTGAATACACCCTCATGTCCTCAGTACTCACGAGATGCAAGCAAATTGATATGATTGCTTGATGAAGATTGGACCTCTAAGATGTTTGTTTTTCTTTGGTGTAATTTTGTATAATGATATGATGTGGACCATCGATTTGTGCAGAGAGCATATTTCACCAGTGACCTTTTCTTTGAAATGATGTTATAAAGTTATGCTAGTTGTCTGTTAAAGGATTCAGATGAAATATCTTGAAAAGGGTGAAATCAATGAATGCTTAAAGAAATCTGACAAAATAATGAAACATCATAATGAAAAAAATAAATATTTTAAGCCATTCTCAGCTATTTGTTTAACAGAATATTAAGATCAATGCAATTATGATAACTATTTAATTTTGGATTGCTAATGTTGATTTATGAGTGGCTATACTTTGTAGTTGTTTAAAATTAAATAACCTGGTCTTCCTTGTATTGGGCAGTGACTGCATACAATAAGGATTATATTAAGTACATATGAAATATCACAGAACCTTGTTTTCACTGAGGCATAGAACTTTATTATAAAAGTTTCAAATAACACACTCTTAAAATATTCAGTTTGAATTACTCTATTCTGTGTAAAAGATTTCAGTGAACCTCATACTACCAGTTTTCACAAAACCATTACACTACTGGTGTTCTCACCTCCTTCATAATGCACACTCATCAGCTTTGTGAGAATCCTCAACCACTTTGCATCTTTTGGCTATAAACTCTAAAGAAAACATATGGATTATGCTGAATGATGTCCAAACTAATAAGCAATTTATTCTGAAAACAAATTGTCGCTCTAATGCAACAAAGAAAAACCACCGGCATATTCAGAATCATTTAGTTCCCAATAATTGGTCAGCCTGAGACTGCAGTTAAGATCGCATATGATTGTGTGTTTTTTCTGCATTTCAAGGAAACAAAGGACACCTTATGACTGGAAATAGGATCATGAAAGAAAATGTTGTCAAAAGTTTATTTAAAACTCTGAGCTTTTGTACATTCAAGATGTACAAATATTGTGGATCAGTTAACCTATATACAAATCTTAATGTGCTATTGTTAAAATCTGTATTCACTGAGAACAACTAAATTCAGCTACACCCAGTCACTTCATGCAACTTGTATCTGGATGGTATCCTGATAAAATTTTATCCACATGCATTTGCACTTTTCAAGTGACACAGTTAAATGTGTTGACATAGTAAATGTCAGTTGTTGTTTGTTAGTTTTTAAAGAACGTTAGCTTGTGCCTTGCTGCTGGAAAATTGAGCAATGTTTGAATTTTTCTCAAAGGAAGACAAAAGTAACAGCAGTACAAAAAGGTTTGGACTGATCTAGCATTATAGCCACTCTGAGACCTTTTTTGGTTTTGATTTTTGGCCAGTACTTGCATAAGGGACAAAATGTTAATTAAAAACAAACAAACAAACAAACAAACAAACAAAAAACAGGGTTTTTTGGGGGGATAATTTTGGTGTCTGAAACAGTTCAGATTAAAAATAGTTTACCTGAGCCAGGAGCACATGTTATGAACAATATTATAATTAATACTATTCGGCCTTACAAAAAGCCTATTAAGTTGTACAATAACATTTATTACAATAGGCTTCACATTGTTCCAAAGAAAAATGCATAATTCTGGGCAAATGAACAACGAAATATTGAATTGTAAATGAACTGTCAGTATGGAGAGAGACTATATGTATTTATTTTACTAATGAGATCATGACCCACCAATAAACAACACAGCAGGCAATGATTTAATCACAAACAAAAAAAAACTTAGAAGGTCTGATCAGCATATAGTAGGAAGCAAGACTGTAAACAGTTGTTTTATTACAGGACAAATCAAGTAAAATGAAAGAACCTCTGAGAACACGCAGAGACCCATGAATGGCATAAGAAATGCATATGGAAAGTAGCACTTGTGTTATGGTACAACAGATTATTTACAAAGAAGGCTGCTATTATCTGCAAACCTTTTATAGATGGAATGACCAAAAAATACAATAATATATATATATATATATATATATATATATATATATATATATATATATATATATATATATATATATATATATATATATATATATATGTTCAACAACAAAAAGACAAAAGATGGAAATGGCATCAATCAAACAGTAACCGCTCACTGCTCTATTCAACCCCACCCCATTCAAGATGTAAATTAGATGGACTGGCCTGCTTACGGTGTGTCAATGTCAAACTGTAAAATAGAGTCATCTCATTTAAAGACTATATGTGTAAATAAACATGAAATTATTAGTAACTGTTACTATCGTTCAGAAAACAAATCTCTAACTGCTTACTGAAAACTGATTTTATGTGAACACTTCCCTGCACATGTGGTACTCCACCTTAAACCCCATCCCTCCCTACCACATTACAGTTTAATAAAGCAAACATGGCGTGAGAGGTGTAAAACATATGAGTGTATTGGTCAAGTCTGTATGTTAAATAAAAAAACACCGACATTAAAAATAGAAAATGTATTGTACATTTAATGTTTTGTTAAACTGTAGCTTTTCGTTGAACTGTTTGAAAAGTGGATATGCAATGATTAAATTGAGCTTTATATAGGAATGAATATGAACCGTGTTAGCATGACGAACCTTAATGACTTGGTATTTGTGTCAGGCGTGCACAACCAGAGCATTTAGGTGATATTTTGCAGACATATAACATTCCACAGCGGAATGTTTCAATCGGTGACATTTGAGCTTTCGGTTAATGTTCGGTTAGTGCTGGCAGGCGGTATAATCAAAGTTGTTAAATATCAGCAGTAAAGTATTTCAGCTCAATACACCCTCTTGATAAAAAAACAAACAATCGAACTGTTAGCAGTCAAACAAGTTGCACATAGCCGATCACTTTTGCGTGCAAGTTAACAGAAAGTTTGTGCCTTTAGGTAATCAATACTCCAGTCCATTTCACTAGTTTAGTAAGTAATATGAATGTAGGAGTGTCTGTGGGGAAAGAAGGTGAGAACCACTGAACAACAGCCTGCTATGTTCGCACCGCTACCACAAAGGAACCACAATTTGACAGGATGCCACTGGCATCAATGCATATGTTTGAGAGCAAAGAATGTTAAGCAAAGGATGACTGGATTCTTTTACAGTCCAGAAGGCTCAACTTTATCTGTCAGCTACATATTCCAGACCAGGACAAAGCATATAACAGTAATTAAAAAAAATTACTGGTTATGTCAGAAACAGTATTAGGGGGTTGCTTATATAAGCACTGAATGCAGAGATGAAGCATCTGTCAGAAATGCCTCTGTTTCTCTGGAAAACTACTGTACTGCTATTTTTACTATATTAATCCAAAGATGATTCCAGGCGAGTGACTGCAGTGTACAGTAATAAAAGATGTGGAATTTTCAGAATTATAGTGAAATACTCAAGGTTTTTATGGTGAGCCACAACTCTGTTATGCTTCTTTTGCAGTGGATGAATGCAGGCTAAAATAGCATAGTGCAAGTGACTCACTTCAATTTAATAAACCCTGCAATTTTCTTAGATCCTTGTAATGGGTTGATCTCACATGTAAGAGCAGGTTTGGGCACTTGCTGGAATCACCCCACCCATCTAAATATAAGAAAAAAACAAGATGCCAACCATTACCCCAGCTCCTGAACTGGAGATCAGACACTCTGCTATGATTAGGTCCAACTCCAGTCCAGCACACCTGATCCAGTTAACCAAGGCCTGTGGTATAATTTGTGGTATAACTCTGGAGTGTGGCACTACAATGCCTCAGATTATGTACATTCACATATAACTTCTTGGAGGTCATTTGTATAGCATCTAAAAATGGTACTGAAGGTAGACTAATGCTCAACCAACCATTTATTTTAAAAAGCTATGAGGTCAATTGAAAAATCTTCCACTTACTTTCACTCATTAATAGCTAATTAATAATTACTTAATTATTTTATAGCCACTTGAATTATTTAAGACACTTAATCTTTTTTACAAATGCTGACATAAGAGCATGACTCCGAACCTGAAATGCAATAAACCCAAAAACAGGGAAGCAGACATAGTGTTCTGAACATTGGCCTGGGGCATTTTTTTTTAGTTCACATGCTGCCATTGGTTGAGTAATCACCCATCTATCCTTCACCCAAATTACCTGACATTTTTTCAGAGCATGACTAACGCGCAATTACGAGCATGTGATGCATACTTTGGGATATAAAGACTACAAAAAGCAAAAAGTAATCTCCAGTCCTGCTCGACTCTGAACCTGGAAATATTATCCTAGTTTCCAGTGCCGCTCTAATACCTCTCGACTCCCTCCCCCCAACTCTCGGTCCACCCCTAAAAAGACCCATGCTTCCACAACACCTGCTGGCTTCTCCTTATCTACCTCTGCGGTGCAGCAGAGCACATGCACTGCAATGCCTGTGCATGTGCCCAGCTGGCCATTCAGAGAAGCCTCCAGGCAGGGGTGGTCAACCGCCTGCTGCATGTGAATTAACTAAGGCCACTAAAAGTGAGGACTTCTTATATAAAACCACGCGGAAGCGCATGGCCAGGATGCCTTCTCTGTACAGGAACAGTTTGGGGAGATGCTTAATCATGGTTTTGAATGGAGTGTTCAGAGCAGCATGCAGTGCCTTTGTGTGACTGCGCACACGAGTGATTCAAGAAAGGAGCACATGCACCTGAGACAGCAGAGGGGAGGAGGAGGTGAGAGATTGTTGCCAGGGCAACATGGTTTCACACACGCTCAATTTGCCTTCAGAATGCCAGGGTTTAGAAATTGTTGATTCATAGATAACAATACTTTGAATTTTATGGAGGTACTCTGTGGACATAAGATGCTTGCCTGTTAGGCAATGCATAAAAGGAATTCTGGAAGTTCTGTTTAAAATGGATAAAAGGTATTCTGGAAATTTTGTTTAAAGTTCAATCCCACAGAAACTTTATGAAGTACATCTTTAACTATGATTAGAATATGTTCTACTTACCTGCACAATTAATTGTTTGAAACCAACAATATATCACTGTATATAATTAAGTTTTAAAACTTGGGGTTAATAGTATGTTTTGTTTTGTTTTTTGCAGGGTTATTTGAATACAGGATTACCCATAATCCTTTCAGGGCATACCCTGTGAAACTGTTACTCTTTGTTCTGTAACTCTACTCTCTTTCATGGCCTTTGAATTTCACAGTGTTCTCTCTTGTGTAACTCTATACTGTACCAGGACTGTTTGAGGTTGTGAAGGCTGACTTTTATGTATTTTTTTTAGAGTAACTATACTATGACAAACTGTCACAGAAATTTGTTGGCTCAGAGACAGTCCAAAAGGTTAAACAAACAAACAAAAGCTTTTTTCCTAAGGCCACTTTAACTAATAGCCAAATGCAGCTGCTCACAGAAGGAGATTTTGCCCTTTAAATCCTCTACGTTTATTGCATCTCAGGTGCCTGATAAGTGCAGTCATCTGAACAGTGTCTGTGTGATAGGTCAACTCTGCGTTGGAGCTTCAGTGATACTGTGCTCCTCCCTGTTGAGTGAGGCGGTTACTGTCAAAATGGTAGGTAAGGTGTCAAATGACTCTGTATGATTAATTTCTCTAGTAACAAAGAACATGAAATTGCCTATGAAGTTTACAAGCTCCGAGGACTTAATCCACTACAGCGAAGCACAAAACATTTAGGTGTCAAAATTCATTTGGTGTTAGACATTTTAATTAACCCTATATATAGATATAACCTGACATAGGTGTTGGGGGGGGCTTTCCTGTTTTCTGAAATTCCATCACAAGCCACTTTACTTATCCTGCATCCCCATCCCAGATCACTCATCAAAGTAGTGACACTAACATGTAGAAACCCCAGCAAAACTACTGTGACTGGCATACTTGTAACAGTTTAACACTTACATTCTTACCAATTTCAGAGATAATACTGTGTAAAAAAACTAGAATAAAGGACTATTTCTGTTTGACTGGCATGATTCCTATCCCTGTATCAAATTATCTAGCCTTTCCTAATTTATGAAATTAAATTCCTTCTTTAATGTTGGCCTCAACACAATATGCTGTGGTTAGTACATGCTGTACCTATATAACACTCCACATGGAGCAACACCACACTTAAGTAACAAACACTTGGAAAGTTTGTGTTAGCTGAAGACAAAGCTTGCATTGTCTCCACTGCTTGTCACTCCTGATGTTTCTCACCAATGAGGACAATCAGGCTTTTCCTATGCAGCGTATTGCCTTGGGCTTTTGGCTTTAAAAAGACCATGTGCTTGTCACACAGGGATGCGATTGAGAGCCAACTTGATGGTTGTGGGTGAACTTATACTCATAAACTCACCAACCTGTTTCTAATAAACACTTGTAAGTGAACTGTTGAAGTCTGCAGCTCATCTGTTGACATGCATAATGTGTTATCTCTATATCTTTATGATTTTTAATCATTCCTGTCCATTCTATGTCTAAGCCCAATGAACTTTAAGCATTATTTCAATACCTATAGTGTTGTATTTTGGGCTAAGCTACTATAAGAATGAAACAACTGGAATTATTTTTTAAAACACCACTTAAAATGCATAAAGTCACTATCAGTCTGTGCCAACCTCTATACATTTACTTTTACAGATATATTTAACTACAATCGGAGTTTGAGAAGTGCTTAAAAATAAACATTCAGTGTGAGATGTTTTAATATTTATTAGAAATCTATATTGGGAATCTGCAATAATAACCTATTAGTAAAGCAACATTGAAAACCACCTGTATCAAAGGAGAATGAGAAGCAATGTTTTGGAAGACAAAGTCAATGTCAATGTGTGTATATATCAAACAAAAAGTTCCCAACATCCAAAATCTTAAAAATGACCAAGATGGTCATCTTGAGACTGCAGTATTTGATCATTAGTTCATAGTACAATTAATAGTTAGTTACTTTAAAATCCCACTCTGTGATTTTCTTCAAGGTACTCAACTCTTCAAGGTATCTTTCTTTCTTTAAATTGAGGCAACAATTCAGTATTTGTTAAAACATGCTTTTCACCACAACATAATAACTTAAAACTGAAAGATATGTTTTTTTGTTTAGCTTTACAGGAAATCTGAGGAAAGACCACTTTGTGGTTCTGTAGTCACAAAGTCTACTTTTAAAGCAGACCTCTCTTCAAAAGAGTTAAGAATCTCATCATTTACCACTACTTAAATAGCTAATCAACATTTGTTAAATAACATCTTTATATGATACTGTCATGTTCATATAGCCAATACAGCAGCAACCATTTATCAAGACTATAAAACTTGTACAATTTGCATACCCTTAAATCCAGTAAGGTGGGGCTGTTCCACCTAACAACCGCCCCATGGCGCTGTCCAAAGAACAGCTTTCCTTAACCTTTCCTTCTATCCTTCACCATTATAAGAGAAATCATGAAACTAGTCCAAATATAAAGTATACAAGAGGCAATAGCTTACAAAACCACCTGTCAGAAAACAGAATTTACTCGTTTGTCGATAATCCTACATCTCTCTTCAGTACTCCAAAATATCATTTAAGCGGTAAGATCCATAAAAATACTCAACCAAGCCTCACTTTTTCCCCCCATTTGTGCATCAGTCCAGCAGGAAATCGGGTCTACGGTAGCCGAAAAGGCCGAAGTCGCCCTGGTAACGAGCGTAAAGGTGGCGGACGTCGCGCTTGCTGATTCCAGAGAAGTATCTCTCCACCTTGGTCCGGTTGTAGCGGGTTATCCCCGGTGGGATGCTGGGATACGTCACCAGGCCACCGATGCCGGCCGCCCTCAGGATGTAGGGTGCATCATGCTCCAGTGTCTCATGGTGGCCCACCACGTCGTACGAGATGTTGCATGGGGCGCAGAGCTCGGTGTATGTGAGCCAGTGGATGATATGGTCGCCGAACTGCCGGTCCAGGTACTGGCGACCAGGCTCATCACCCAAGTAACGGACGAAGTCCTCGAAGTGCAGGCCGGCAGCATGGCCGGTGTCACGGTGGCTTTTGCGGTACTTGCGTATGATGGCTGGTGCTATGCTGTGCTTGTACCACGGCTCAAAACGTGGATTCTGCACAAACTTGTCCTTGAAGGCAGATATGAGACGCTCAAAGGGGTCTCTGACGATGAAGAACTTGAAGTATTTATTTAACCTGAAACACCATTTAAATCAAAGACTAAGTAGTAGTTTTTAAGGCACTAGGGATGTAGATTGAGAATGTAAAGTATAAATGTAGGAGATTAATGTGCTGAGGATCTCAGTGGACTGTAACAGTATATAATTTTTTGTTCTTTACTAGCTCTAATACTTTACGTAAAACACTTTGTATTACATGTGTGTATGACATGAGCTATACAAAAAACAACAAAAAAAAAACCCTTGTCTTAAAGACAACATGTAAAACAATCTTTCCAATTCCAATTACTCATACAGACCAGATGTTTATTGGTATTGTATTGCTTTTTTTTGCCCTGCCTGTGAGTGTAAGTTAAGCACAAAAAGTTTCCAGACCTTTCAGTGATCTCTGAGTCACTCATAGAGGACAGGCGAGGTAAACCATTTCTCTCGTGGTCATGGACCATATTCTCAGGTATATCTTCAACCTTGGAGAACTTTCCTAAAAATCCAGAAACAAGACACACTGTGGTGAGGGACATGGCCAGAAGTGTTACACAGTCAGTCACCATAAAGTAAACAAATAATGTCTATGGAAAAAGAGATGTTATCCAAAATATGAACTGCAGCTCATAAATTCATAAAATTGCAAGTTATAATGTTAATATTTACTTGGGATATATATTACATTGATTTGCACACTAGAGGAAGATTACTTTGCTTTGTAACTCTACACAATGATAAAATAGTATACTTAATGTCTACATACAGAAATAAAAAAAAAGTGTGCAGTAAGCAAAATCTCTCACCATTGAGGACAATGAGCACCTTCTTCCACTGTGTGTTTCCCACTTTGGGGGTCTGGCAAAAAAGGATCTTGTGTTTGTCGCACACGAAGATGCGGTCAAGGACAAACTTGCGCAAGGGAGTGTGAGTGAGGTTCCAGAGAGATGAGTTCCTGCAAACACTTGATAAAAGCTGCAAACGACGTATGGTCACTGTCTCCCAGTTTGAGAGCTCATCTTCAGCTGGGCTATCTGAGGACTACATATGTGAGCAGGTACACAGGCACACACGCGCACACAAACACACACAGACCATTTTCTATTAATTTTTTGTTGTTTTTGTTTTTTATTTTGAGGTGGGTGAGGTGCATGGTGTCTGGTAACATTCCAACCTACCTCACCATCTCAACAATCTGCTAACTAGCATCAGATGATGATCGGATTCTTTCCAAGGCATGTCAGATAGATTACCGTACACGAAAGTAGACGTACCATCTTTGGTTAAGGTTGTTATATTAAATATATTTACCAACCAGTTATGCTGAGTATAAGCAAAAAGTCAGCATAAACCCTGTAATACCCATGCCATATGCAATATATGGAAAAATTAATGACATTTTACTCAGTTGACTCAGTGGATGACCAATCATACACACATCACAGAGTAATACATTCACTGCATAGACTGAAGAAAACTAATGCACTGTCTTCACTCCTCTGAACATTTGCTCATGCTTCATTTGCTGAATGTTCACAATAAAATGTGAACTGTACAGAGCACACACTTTCTTATTCTTGATCATTAGTTTTTGCTTATGTTTCTGAATGTGTTGGATTTCTTATTTGGTGGAGCGATGTGTCTGTGTGAGAGAATGCATCAAGGTCAGAGGTAAGAGCACAATGCCATAGGCCTTATTCATCTAGGGCACTACCTCCCCCACCTCTTCTCCCCTTCTCCACTCAGCTCTTTCAGTACTTGAGTTTGGCCTTAAGTTTGGCTTCTCTATTGTGCATTTGGCATGCTCATTCTAGACTTCTGCTGAAAACGGTATAAGCATGCAAAAGAACTGATGATCAGTGCAGTCTCCTGACCCATACTTAGCAAATTTCTGATATGTAATTCTGAATGACACTTGGATGTAGTAAATATTGTAGTGTTGCAAATAATGCTAAATAATGCAACAGATGATAAAGGAAAAGCAAAAAACAACAACAAAAAAAACCCCTCACATACATTGGTTGAGAGCTGACTAGTCACATGTTTATGTAATATTCTTACAAGAAAGGTGCCCATGTCCTCTAGTGGCAATTTTGGATATGAATTGACTGAAATAAAAGGAGAGGAGCTTCTTAACCATAAGCACTGCAATCATGAGTTTAATCTACATCACAGTTCCCTAATACAGCCTGTCATGATTCAGTTAATGTGGTAATACTTAAAGAAAAAGTTTGATAACATTAGAAACTAGCTCATTTCTAAAAGCACAACAGAGCAAAACAGATGGTGCTCTGACATGAAATCTTTCACATCGGATTTTTTTTGTAGCAACAATAGCCAACCAAATTGACTCACCACTGGAGATGGCTGTGAATCTGCCTTTTGCACAAGCTGCTCCAGCTGAGCCTTCTCAGTCTTTACAGATGGAAAGGTCCAGTTCAACATTTCAACTCTTCCTCCATAATCTGAAAATACAGTGTGTTTGGAAAATCTCTAAAATTTACTATGTACATGACACAGGGTACAACTATACACAAGTTGTGTGCATCACCTATATACTATAAGCAGGATATTACGTTAATCAAGTTTAATGTGTCACTGTTCACAGGCTCTTTATTATCTTAAGATCACTGCCTTAGGCCACAGGGCCTAATGCCAAGGACACTGTGTGATGAGAACGTGTGATGCAGACCATCTGGCATCCTGAAGGTGAAGTTGATAAACTTGCTGACGAACATAAGGACGAGCAGGACCCACCCACAGGCACCAACCAATAGCCAGTGACGGCGCATCATTGGGCCATGAAGACGCCGACAAAGCCTGTGGCAAAAAGAAACAACACAGGTAAACAAATCCCCAATTAAATAACATTAGAAGATGACTACTACCTAGACAACTACATTAGTACAGATGCTAAGCACAGAGTTAACGTTTATTAGCACTCTTTGTGTATATGTGGTCATTTCTGACTTTGAGCGAAGGTGAGGCAAAGTCAGCCCATACTATATGACTAATGTTTACGAGAGCAGCCAGCTCTTTATCATGCCCTTGACAGGCTGGCATGATTGCTGATCCTGAGCACTGATGCTCCTTAGGAGAATACAAGTTAGCACAGCACATTTCAAGTTAAAGGCATAGAATAGCGCTGAACTTCAAGAAAAAAAATCAACGTCCGTGGTTTTATAGGTTTAATTTATAAAAAGCTTGGTTTTACTGTAATAGACAGTCCAAAATATCTCTCACAGACTTCCACGGGATATAATTTTCGATTCAAGAAACGGTAGCCATCATTTGTACTGGAGTACTAACGGTATTGGGTGGCGCGGATGAAAGCGGAACTCTCACTGAAGGACGAGCAGAAACACATCACTGGTACAGTTAAAGTGTTTGCTAGCTGTTTAACAAAACCTTCTGTTCTTTCTCAGGTCGCAACATAAAATTTCTTTAACAGCCCAGATGTCATTTAGCTACATTATTGGTGCATTAGAATTTCTAAACGCGATCATGAATTTACTCCAAGCGGAAGTCTGTGGGAGGTCATTTCTACGCCATCTGTAATGCCAAGCATTTCACAAATAAATACTGCACTTCCATTAAAATTACCCCTACTATTGAAAAACGCTTTTTGGACTTTCGTGCTAGACTATTTTTATTAAGGCAATTTATACATAGTGAGCAAATAAACATGGTACTGTACATGGTACAATTGGTATTGAGACAAGAACACAGCTAACCGACTTGTTTCATAAGCTAACGCCAGCTAGCTAGTTATAACGGCTAGCTAACGCTAGCTAACCTAGGTTACCTAACGTTAACTAACGCTAGCTATTTTATTTCCAGAAAGCACTCGCTATAGCATAATTTGTCTAACTGTGCACTCATTTGTCGTGCAAAAAAATCCATGCTCTTCCATAATGCCATTTACGTAAAAATAATCCTAAGGCGGCGCCAACTTGTGAAGGGTGAATTTAACATAACATTGCTGAGGGAGGAACGCTAGTTAACCTAACTGAACAAGATAGAAAGCTATTCTCCACTAAAGCTTATCATCTTGAGTAGCGCTTATAATTATCATCTGATGTAGAAAAAAGCAAAACGAGGATACATGTTTTGAAAGCTAGCAACAATGAATATATGCATAGATCTAGGATAGCTTACGAGCTACACAGAAAAACTACTATAACGTGGTTTATAACTTATGCCAGCGAGCTAGCTACTCAAAAACAGGCAGTGTCTACCTTATCAGTGAAAGTCAGAGTTGCGTTGCTTTATACTGAAGCATCTTCTCTCGCCGCGTTGATGCGACATATTCAATACTTTCCATAATTTCTTAAGCATTTTCGTAGAGGCCGTTAGATGATGCGTGCGCTTGCTTGAGCGCCTCCTGTCATAATGCCGATAGAATAGGAACCTTATTACTCCCCCTGTTGGTCGACGATAAATCCCCATAAATATAGTGTTTACCTATTCTGTTTATGGGAGAAGAGTTTGCATTTGTTGTTAAGATATATTACAAATAAAACAATACCAAAAAGCAAAAAAGAAGCTCTGACGGTTCCGTCACTCAGGAAGGTACGTGTGTTCTGGATGCTGTATCGGCGGTGAAAGGTTGCTGCCCTCAGCCTTTTCCACAAACTGTCAGAAGTGGGATAGTATCATTAGACCATCAGGAGTGTACCCATCCATGGTCAAAGGACAACAAATCAGAGTGAACCCCTGGTGAGGGACATGGATATGGGTGGATGCATGTGAGACACATGGAAGGTGTGAAGCGCAGGGGTATGCCCCCTGAAGGAGAGGGCAGTGTGAAAGATACTGTCCCCCCCAAAAGGAAAGGGCATTGTGATAGAGATTGTCACCCATCAAGACGAATGTTTGTTCTGAATGCTGTGTCAGAGAGCAGACTCTATTGTCTAGTGGTCAGTGCACAGTAGCAGGTTTCTCACCTGAAAGGCCCGAGTATGAATCCAGGTGTGGCTGCTGCCTGTCATAGCAGCCTTGTGCATAAAATTAGATGTAATTCAGTGTTAACTAATTCAGCAAAAAAAATGTATAAAAGGGTTAAATGAAATATCTAGATTTGATAATACTGACACTAATGACCACTGGCTGCAAATGGTTTCTGATTCTGTGTAGGCAATTTGTTGACACTTTATCTTTGAAATTTTCCAAATTGTTCAATCACCATATAACTTTCATTCCATAATAAAACCAAACATTTTAAATGTCTTCTATTTAATGTAATGTGCATAAAAATAAATATCAAATTTTATAAAACTGATTATAATTCCTATCTCCAAGCCAAAGATACTCAATCAATCATTGTGAAAGCAATCTTTATTTTAAATGAGACATGATGCATTAACACAAACAAGTAATATGTGGGCAACTCAAACCACGGACAATGTGGGGAGTTCCACTGCCTGAAGCTGTCCTCCACTCACACATATGCAAAAAGGAGTCTTCAACTACTGCCAGAAATGAAACCAGGAAAGGCTGATGTTCTGCTAAGCCACCTTTCCACTGGATAGAAGCGATCCCTGCACCACAATGTCCATTCACTTCATTCTTGCTGGCAGAGGTTGTCCTTTAGTGTTGACCAGTTTTAAAAATCTCTTATAATGGTTCTAGTGGGTTGTGGAGAATGGATAGATTTTGAAGGACTGAACACCCTTTTTCTACAGGGATTGGCTATGGTTTGGCAAAGCTCTGGAAGCTACTCCTGGATCAGCATGGGAGGCCACCACCTACTGCTGTTCCACTACACAAAGAGCTGCTTTCAACCAGTTGGAAATAATAGCTTGTAGCTTAGCAGTGACGGTGTTCAGCTGCTAACATTGTGTGGAACAATATAAAGTGCTGACTTTATGCTCAATTGGAAAAAGGAACCATTGCTGGAATGAGCAGTCTATGTGCTGTTTGTTAGACATGTAAGGCTACAAGATTACAAATTCTCAAAACCTGAATGCAATGAAATGGAATGCATGCAGTCCAGGAAATCAACAACAGATACAAATTTCAACATTTAAAGGCCAGTGGGGTCTTTCCATGTCACATCTGAAACAGTCTATGAGCCATTCTGATACAATCCAACTGCATGTAGTCATCTTTCTGAAGGTGCAACAGTTAAGACTTTCACATTTAAATTCCACAGCTGCAGTGGATGACTGGTCTCATCCATTGCTGACTTCTTAAGTTTTCAATGGCATTAAGATATCAACTGACATGTACCATAGCTTCCCATCTTTTGTTTCTAAATAGACTTTTGTAGACTCAGTCACATGGTTCACCTCTAATTCCTAATGTGTCAAAAACAAACTAACCTGGCATACTTATTTTTTGTTGTACATTAATGTTAGCTTGTGAGAAAGAAAACCACTGTCCTATTGAAGACAGACATTGTAAGTCAAAGTATCACTTTGGTTTGTAAAATGAATCACCTTTATTGGTGATTCATTATTCATATCAAGAAGTGATTGTGTTTGATCATTATTTAAATCTAGTGTACAAGTACACTCTGCTTTACTAAGTGGTTCCTGATATTCCACAACACTGGTGGTCTGATCATGATGAGCTGGTACTGACTGTAGCAAAATTACTTCTGCTGTTTTACAATAATCTGTTGTGCTGCTAAGGTTTTTGGGAAACGACATCTGATTGTAGTAACGTGAAGAGTCTGAGACAACTTTGAGGAGACGGATTACAAAGATATGTCTGTTGTGTGACTGCTAAACATGCACTCAATACAGGGAGAGTAAAGGGGTCAATAATGAAATGTTTTTTTTAAGGTGACCCAATAATAAAAAATAAGTACAAAATTGGGAACAAGATCTTTGGTCAGAACCCAGATCCAAGACAGTGACAGACCAAAAAAGGGGGCTATGGGGCAGGGGCTGGTGTGTACAATAACCGAAAATAATAATTCCCCACATAAATACACAGACTGTCCAGAAAAACAGTTTGGTTTGACTATTGAATGATGAAAGTGATGTGCAAGAGCCAGTCACTTGCTACCATCAATGACTGACACCTAGGATGCCCATTGGCTACTGAAATGACTGATGGCTGAGGAAGGAAGTCCAAGCACTCTTCTTGCCATGTCTTTACATGGGCACATGGCTGAAAAGGTATGAGACCGATTCGCCGTTATGGGTTCTCCGAATGGCCTCTGCTAAGATCATTGAGATGTCGATGACCTAGAAAGGACAGCACACTGGTTAGAATTACCCTCAGCCACTCAGTCAGTGCAAGCTGAAAATGCAATGCTCTGAAGCAAAGGCCAGTCATTATGGAATCACAAGACTTTTCACCTATTTATATAGGTGTGCTTTTTGGTGGCAATGGGCCAGCTTCTTTTTCACTGGTTTTGCAGTCTCAGCCACAAAAGTACAGTGATATTTTGTTTAGGATTAGCAAGGTAAACAGAAGAATTACAAGCAAAATTGTTTAAAAAAATCAAGTAGCAAAACCATGAACATAAAAACCTGACATTTGATAAGCTAGGGTACGTACTAAATCATAGCAATAACCTTGCATCTAGTAACAGCACACATGAAAAAGACTACCTGAATTTTGGGACACTGTTTTATCTTTTCCTCTTGTGGTATGGTATTGGTGACAACCACGGCCTCGAAGGGAGCACCATTGATGCGTGAGATGGCAGGACCAGAGAAGATGCCATGGGTGAGGATGGCATAGACCTTCACAGCACCCGCAGAGATCAACCTAACAGCCCAAGTCCAGACAAAGAAATGAAGCATTTAGAACTAGACCAGAAGGAGATTATGCAACAACTATGTTTACCTTCCTACATAACATTAGGAAGGAAAAAAGAGGATGCCTGTTATGGAAACATCATTCCAGGTTAGGGGTGCACACATTAACTGTTTTTTTGCTGCATGGTAAAAGAAAAGTATTGTTTTTATTTTTTTATAAATAAGTTATGCAATATCTTGTATCAAGGTGGCTATGCCAGATCTGAACAGTGCACTTGTCACCAAGGGGCAGGGCCATGATACATTTAGCAAGATGCTGGAGCCTTAAACAAATACCAAAACATAACAGCAATGTTTGCAATACCAACAAAATGTATTTGTTAAAACCAGGAAAGTCAGTGTTTAGCATTAAATTTAAATCCTCGTCAATAATCAAAAGGTGAATTTGTGCAGGCCAAAAATGCACAACGTTGCATTTAGCGACATAGTCTCAATAGCAGCAGAAAAAGCGGCAAGCTCTGGCATTTAATTCTGCACTGTACGGTTAAGACCCCTCTCCAATTAACTTTTAAACCATAAATTAATAACATTACTAAAACGGCATTCTATTATTTAAGAAACATAGCACGACTGAGAACCTGCGAGTTAGGGTGTAAAATGTTCAAGCAGACACTAGACATTTCTTATGAAGAAGAAAAAAACCCCCAAACATTTGTTGTAACACATTATGCAAGCATCTCAGAATTTGTTGCGGGTTTTGTGGTCCCTAACCTTAAGAGCAGTAGAGTTTCTGAACTTACTTATCGGCAGCGTGGCAGATGGTGCCACACGTGTCGGCCATGTCATCCACAAGGATGGCCACGCGGTCCTTCACATCACCAACCAGCACCATGCGGTCCACCTCGTTGGCCTTCTTACGCTCCTTGTGGATGAGTGCGAACTCGACGTTGAGGCGGTCAGCGATGGACGTCACCCTGAGGATGCAGAACCGTAGGAATAACCTGAGGCGGTCAACGGCTGAGACGAAGAGGCCAGCAGTGCAGGGCACTGATGAATACCCCTGAATCTCTGGTGCTGAATTTTAGCCTGAAGTAAACCGGTCCCTTTAGAAAGTACTAAAGTCAAATTTAGATGTATAGATGCCCCATGGAATATAATCTGGTCAACAATCAAAGGAATGAGGCTTTTTTGCACCATTATCAGTTGGATTAAATCTGATTAAAGGTACTTTGTGAGATTCTCAAACAGCATAGTGGTGGCCCTATGCTGAGGCTATGAGGAAGTGAATGTAAACGTGAATGTAAATCAGTTCACACAGGAGAAAAGCCCCTTCAAGCTCTTATCTGCCTTGGATCATTGCAATGCCAGTGTTATTTGTGAAACATGTTCATCAGCAAACAGCCAAGATAGTTATGGTGATATGTCTCCTTGAAATCCCAGGAAACCAGCTCACTAACGGTGCCAAGTTGGGCCATTTTCCACTGCACCTACACAATAGGCTATATTTAGGTCTGTCACTTTAAATGGAGCCTGTTGGCCATCAGTATAAGGTCATTAACACAAAGCATTTACAGGCATATACGCTGTATTGATATGATTGCACTCAACTTATTTTATAAGATCTCAACTTATTTTATAAGTCAAACAGCATTTTACAGTGAATATTGATATTTATTTATTTTGGACAATCAAAACTCACCTTTCCTATGTATTGGACCTGTTCACCTGAAAGTTTAATATTACTTTTAATTGTATTACATTTTGATCAATTGTATTATTAACCTCATTAGTTAAATGTTTATGCAAAAATGCAATGAAGTTAGTTTACTTTTAAAGAAAGGAAAACATTATGAAATCTTTTGGAATTAACACAGATCCTATGTGTGGCAGTTGTACATTTTGTTTGCAGTCAGAACTTTATGAATGTTTACATTTACACAGAAATTGTTTTCTAAGACCTGCTGTTTGAAAAAAAAAATTCTGTAAGTCATATAACCTCACATATAATTTCTACATCAGAGTTATTAAATATAATTTGTTTAATTGGCTTATTTAAAGTCTTTCTACAAGTTCATACCTGATGTAAACGTCTTTGGCATTAAATCTTACATAAAGTAAAAAGAAAACAGCACAAATGATTTCTAGAAGTAGTGCAAGTCATTCAACTCTTCTGGTCACAGACCTATCCAGTAATTGGGTACATTTGTAAACACTCAGAGAAATGCCATTCACCCTCCTCAGCAAACCACACTGACAACCTTGACACCACTGCTTTGTCTGATTAGCTCTTGGAGAGGTGAGCTTCAGAGGACCATATGTCCCACACTGGCATAACATTCAAGGCTCTTTATGAAAGCTGTCTCTTCCTCATGTGCTCGACCACTGGCCCTTAGCAATTATATGAAATATACAAATACTTCAAAACATAAACTACCTTTTTGCACCACCTGCGTCCGGCGACACGATAATGCAGTTTTTCCACTCCGGAATGTTCTCTCGGATCCACTGAAGGACTGCCGGTTCCGCATACAGGTTGTCTACAGCAATGTCGAAAAAACCCTGGGGTGGGTGTGGACGCCAAACAAACAAGAGGATTTTGAAGAGGCCCTTGTTTTAGCACAGCTGTCACTGACTTCATGTCATATTTCCATCAAACCGCCCACCATACTACCAATATATAACACATTAATGGTATGCACCATGCATAGTACATGAAATGCTACAGCATTAGCCATGACCAGGTAATAGGTGACTAGTGACCAGCCAGCCCCTGTTGCTACAGTAAAGAGAAAACATATTAAGCAGAGACTAGCAAACAGTATTAAAGCCTGAATCTGGGACTAATGGAACAATGTTTGCAAGTCTTTTGTATAAAAATAGAAAGAGCACCAACTGCCCAGTATGAAGAAAACACCAAGAAACAAATAAGCCTTTTTATCATGCATTCACCATCTTGTGGTCTGAGTCTTACCTGTATCTGTGAAGCATGGAGATCCATAGTGATTATGTGGTCTGCTCCAGCCACTGACAGCATGTTTGCAACCAGCTTTGCAGAAATGGGTGCTCGACTCTAGACAGGGAACATTTTTTGTTTTTGTTCCACTTATGTGCTCCAAATTTTAGAGTACATCCACATCAGGTGTGGGTTGCCTTTACTAAGGGAGCTGAACTAGTAGAGGATTACATAGCAAATAAACCCTGTTAACTTGAGGTTCTTGTATCTGACAAACCATTCTTCTGCTTTTCTGGCAAATACTAGTGAGATCAGAGGATATTTATTTTCACAACCTTAAAAAAAATATCTTTTGATAGCAATTTGGTAAACTGACAACTTTGAAAAATAAATTAAGAAGTTCACAATGCACTCTCACTGGAGTGTGCTATGATCAACTGAAAAACAGTTACCAGTGCTCAGCATGAGACCACACCAAACCTGCTGCATACAAAGGCTAGCAAGGCCTTCAGCATGACCCCAAGGGGGAACGAGGATCAATTACACCCACAGGTTGCTACATCTGGGACTGATGGCAGATAACAACAGATAAAATTCCATAAAATTCCACAGTGTCTGCGGAGATACTCCTGAAAGGATGATGAGAGTGCAGGGTCCCCTGCAGGAATGACACGGTGAACTGGGGTGGGGGAGGGGCTCATGATTGGTTGTTGCTGGTGGGGTGGGAGGTTCCATATTGTTTTAAAGGCACCTTTGGATGGTTTTTAAATTTACATAGGTTTTTAATGTAGATTTGCTTTTATGCTTTAGGAATTTTGACTGTCAGCCTATTGTTCAGTGAAATTACATAATTATCATAGAATAAAATGAAAAATTATTCAAGCTTTCAGTAGATATATAGATGCAAAATGATCATTTCTAAAACCCACAAAGCTGAAATGTGTTTCGGCACTCCAGACGACACCACCAAAGCTACAAATTCAGGAAACAGACTATAGATTACTTTGAGCATTTAGCTAAAATAAAATCAGCATTTGCAGGTGTTCTCCTGACTAACAGTGTGCTACTACCAACACCCTCTTCATGGGGAAGGGCTCTAACCTTGTCCTTCTTGTCCTGCCTTGCGTAGGGGAAGCAGGGGATGACGGCGGTGACACGGGACGCCGAGGCGATCTTACAGGCGTTGATCATGATGAGCAGCTCCATCAGGTTGTCATTAATTTCGCCGCAGCCGCTCTGCACGATGTATACATCCTCGCCGCGCACACTCTCGCCTATTTCCACACTGTTGGAAGAGATCACAGTGAGGGTTGACGTCGCCTTCATCATTACCACCACCATAACCACCGTCACTGTAATGTATATTGGAACACAAGTTCTTTTCTTTCTGGAGACCTTAAAACTAAAGCTCATTATTAAAGCTCATGTGACTGAAACCAAAAATAAAAATCAATAAAAGAATACAACAATAATTTTTCAATATAGCTTTTCAACTTTTAATCTTCTATAGGTTTGATATCTTTAGCTGATTTTTACTTATTTTATTGATCTTTGAGCACTTTCTTATTTTGCTAGGGAACCTGACATTGTACATGAGCAACAATAAAAATGTTGAAAAGGAAACTTCCTTAAGTCTGGATAAATTTTGCAGATGGACAGATCATCATCACTATCCGAAATGAAAAAATCTTCATCAAAAACTGGCACAATGTACACATTAAAAGCAGGACAAAATTCCTCATTTGCTGCAGACATATGAAGAAGGCAGAGTTAGTTGTGTGTGTGATTAAAACCTCCTCTTCACCTTACACAGAAAGGACTCAAGATGATAAAAAGAAAGCTTGACAACTGTTCTAAAAAACTTTGTGCAGTAAAATTCTCCCATTTGTCTCTCTCTACCTGTGTCATCTGACAGGTAAAGAAAGACAAATAGAAAGACTATTTTGGTCAAATGAATAAATACCATTTGCCAGTATTTAACCATGTCACTTAAGTGTTTGGCAGTTTGTCTTTAACATATTCTATGGCACGCAACTGCAATGATTGCAAGTTGATGCTGAATGCATTATGCTGGCCTTCTAATGATGCTGACACACAAGTGATTCAACCTCATGCAGGAGTCATCAGGCCCATTGCTGAATCTGCAATGTTGTCAAGCTAAATGAATTAAGTAGCTGTCAGAAACACAGGCTGGGTGGCTGGGGGTTTGGCTAAAATATCAGGGCAACCCATCATTTTTTATGATATTTTTGCAATGTTGGCCTTTGTGTATTCATACTGCAGAGGGATGCAATATGCAAATTAACCCTGAAACAAATCGTAACTTTTTTTAAAATCTTGGCAGTGAACAGCCTGATTATTGGTTCAAAGTGAGAGTTTTGGTGAAGCACAACATTCACATGATCCAATAACCATAAACAGTTTTGGTCAGATACAGGACAATCTTTGATGTGTCACATAAAGGGTTTGCAGACTGTCATTACAACATGATTTTTATAAAATAATATACATCATATTTATAAATAATATATTCTCTAACAGTAGCTTGGAACTTTCAGTCCTCAACCTACAAAAAACGGTTCGCGTTCATTCATTCATTCATTCATTCATTTTAATTAATGGTTATAGTGGCAATAAAAAAGAAAGAAAAAAAGACTGCAATCTACATGACCTCATATTGCGCCATACAGAGGAATGGCTTTTTTTAAGTAGGTTAGTCTTACGTTGGCTACTTTAGCAGCTTTCGAGTAAGCAGTAAGCACATAAGATAACCCGCGGTTAGGAAATGGCATCAAACATTACACAAGACAATGCAAACAGCGTGAAACAACTTAATGCCAAAATGCGCCACGTTTTCAGCCAATGATTAGATTCATTGTATCCAAATTTTAACAACTAACATATTTTTTTCTGTTTGCTAATTATCAGTATCTAGCTAGCTAGGCTAACTTATATGGTAAACAAACATGTAACCAGGTTAAATACGCAACAGCGACAACTGCAATTGCGAAATGTAGCCTAATATGCAGCAAGGTAATAGCTAGCTAGGTTAAACTACAGTTACAACCAGGATATCGCATTTCAGTGGAAATACAATCTCAAAACGCCCTTAAATGTTGCTTGCTAGTTAGCTAAAGCCACATCTATAACAGACATAACTTGGATGCTACTTAGCTACATAGCTAAATTAGCTGTAAACACATGTGGGTATCCAGAACAATCAAGATAGCTAGCTACCTGGTTTAAAGACAGCAAGCCAAAACCTTTAACTATCTAGTTTCGGAGAAGTTATTAAGGGACTGTAAACTCATTCAGCGCAACTAACTTACCAAGTCTCCTGATTACTGAACTTCTTTGTGATCACTTTTCCCAAGTCCAGTCCGAGACGATCAGCCACTTTCTGCGACAGATCGTGGTGAGAGCTCCCGCTAAAAAGTACGATGTTCGGCATGTTTGGAGGGACGGCAGACGTATGAGTGCGCAAAGGTGAGAAGGTAGAATTCGCTGTAAAGAATATATGTTGCTCCAATGCAAGGAGACGGACAAATTAAAGCACTCTAAAGCAAGAGATCAGCATCCTACAACATCACGAAGCGAAGCAACCGGCAAAGAGGAAATGACAGCGGTCCTACGTCCCAAAAAGGAAAAAAAAATGAAAAAGGAAAGCGGAAGTGCTTGTGTGTTATTGCCTCATGGGCTGGATACAGAAGAGTAGTTAAATATTACATTAGTGTGATGACACAGATAAGGAGTCTGGCGGTTACTTAATATCTGTTCCCTGCAGTTAACCGCTGAAACATTTTTGTTTTATGGCCTTTGAGAGTGAGATAGACTATGTGTTTGCAATCTAGGGCTGAATCAACTGTTTATTGCAAATGTGTAAGACATTACAATGCATGTAGGCCATGCAACCAGTCCATCAAGAAATATAACTCTTTGCCAGTATAAGAAATTACAGTCAATCTTGACTATAAAGCATATATAATCAGTTTACAAGAACATGTCCCTATAGCACTGACATTACTGTGAAATTCTGGCAGATTTCAGCTTCTCCTGTTTTATTAAACATGGCCCTCCTTGTGGATATGGTGTGTATATTGCAGTCACTTCAGTTCTTACAGGACATTCTATTCTGTTCTTTGATTGTTGTTTTAAATTCTTGCCAGCTAAGTTCCAGCAAACCCTTCTTGCCTTCAGACAATTATGTATGCAGTTTCACATCTGCAATTGTGGTACTTCACTTGATTTTCCTTAGTGAACGAAATTAGCTGAGGCCGATTTTCTGTAACCTTTATTTGTGCAAACTGAAATTTGGTTAAAAGATGTCACATTTTAGTCTGCTTTCATCTGTTAGTGATGATAACACAAGCTTCCAATTCCCTAAACTGAATATTACTCTGAATTAAACTGAACATAACAATTATACTGACATATGCATAAATTCTAACTTATATAGACCAAAAACTAAGGCTGTGTGTTATGCATGCAATGGTAAGTGAACATAAAACAATACATCTTTGGATGTATAATAATATATCATTGCTTAATCAGATGTGTCTTAAATACTTCTAAAGCTGTTAGTTCTTAGTATGCTCAAACAACACCCCCCCCACGACAAACAAACAAACAAACAAAAAACAAAACAAAATAAACAAACAGTGCTGTCCTTTCTTTCTTGTGGTACGTAGATAAAACGATTAATTATATAATTTATCATGTAATCAGTTAATGAGTCAATAAAAAAATAAGATGACTGATTTTGCTACACTTTGAACACTTTATTGGTTTCTGGAGATTCACGAAGAAAATGAAGAATGATGGTAATTAAGTGGATACATTTTTAAATTGTAATGGGGGTTGGTATTTGTAAAACCTTTTAAATAAATGAAACATAACCATGATGTTAAAAATACAAAGAAAACAGAATAACTCTTATTATTCATTATTTTTGAAAGACATCAAAGCTTCTTTGGAAAACATTAAATAAGTACAATATTATTTTGGAGTATTATGGATCTCATTATGTACTTTAGACAATTAAAAAAACACTGAAAGTAACTAATGGGAAGCCATTTTAAATAATGAGTATTACAACTCTTTAATAAATCCCCTATTTTAAACTGCAACATGTGACTGTACATCATTTTAACATAATTGTAGTAGCTGAAGAATATATTTTTAAAGCTCCTTTAAAAGTTCTATAGCTTTGTGTATATTTAAAAGGTATATGTATATACATTTTTACATATAAAATAAATATGCACACCACAGGAATATTTATTACAGTTGATTATTTTGGAGTCTTCAATCAACCCAGATGTCCATTTATGGCTTTGCAAATATCAGACTGGTTCAGTTCCACTGGATGAGACCTACTTGCTGAGCAGTGCTCTAAGGGAGCGAGTAAGTGTGTTGGCGATAGCTGACATGGTGCTGGAGTGGCGCGCAAGTGCTTTGACACTTTGGTCTTCAGGGGCACTTCCTGCAGCTGCCTCGGCTGCACGGAGCAGGCAGATGTAGTTCATGACGACCTCGTCGATCTTGGCAATGACCTCGCACTGCTCTTGAGTGGCTGAGGTACCCAGGCCATGCAACAAGCACATGCAGACCTCAGATATGCAGCAAAGCACCTGGAAACTGCAAGTGATGGCCAGCAGCATTTCCTCTGGACTGCTGTGGGCCTGGGCAACCCTCTGACATGCCCGGCCAAGTTCCTTCGACTCTGTGGCCAGCAGCTGCTTGTACTGGGTCAGCTCCTGTGCCTGCATGGATGGGCCACCTCGGTCACCAAGACGACCAATGCTGGAGCGAACTAGAGCTATCAGCTCACTTGCATCCCTCCGAATGTCAGAGAAATCAGCAGGGAAGACATACATGCGGTCTTTCAGTGCATTGACACGGGCCAGTCTGTCCCCAAAGGTCATGTTGGTCAGGACATCCCCATATAGATGCTCTTCAGTAGCATCTAGGGCAGGATTGGTGTTATTCTGGGACAGTCCTGCTTCATCCAATTCCCGTCTCCTTAAACCCTCCATAACCCCATCATCCTCCTCACTCTGCTTTTTCCTTTTGAAGAAGCAGGAGCTGAACGGACCATTGCAGCTCCAGTTACGGGTATCCAGCTTCTGTGAGGCCTTCATCTGCTTAGTGTCCTTCTGGAGTGGAAGTATGACAGAGGCCCCCCTGCTGTCTTTACTGCTTATAGACCAGCAACTGCTATGGGAAGCCATGGAGCCTTGTGAGTAGCTTTTTGACAGCCTCATCTTGGTAGGTCTTCTCTGCAGTTGTGGCTCGGTGGCTTGGACATTCCCCTGCTGAATTCTGCCCATCGATGTTGCCCGTGCTTTCTCGAACAGTGCCTCAATACTCCCAGAGCCTGTGGTTAGACTACTGGAACTTCTTCTAAGATCTCTGCCCCGTCTCAGACTAATGATGTCAGAGTCACACTGATGGAACCCTTGAGCAATCATATGGACATGGTTCTGTCTAAGCGGGATGGCCAGATTTTGTGCCGAAACACTCTGGCTGGTGCTCACTGATACACTTGATTGAGGTGGAGGAGGTGGTGTTGGCTGTGATGGGGGAGGGACCGGTGGTGGCGAGTGTGTAGGGCTTACACAGGTTCTGACATGCCTCGGTAAAATGGCAGGTGGGTCTCCTCCTCCTCCTCCTCCTCCTCCTCCTCCTCCTGACAGCATTCCAGGGTGTTCTGTTCGAGCTACACTAGGGGTGTTAGAGAGACAAAGACAATCATTAGGCATCTGCTGGATGAAAAGCTCCATCCCGCAGTGTGACCCAAGCCATTCGTCTGTGCTGGCGTGGGGTATGCCTCCGCTGCCATTCCTATTTAGAGACAGGAACCGGCTGGAGTTACAGTTTGGCTCTAACTTGCCCTCAGGGCCAGAGAGCGAACTTCTCCTTTCAGAAAGGTTGGGCCTTATTTCATGGCTGCTGGCGGGTCTCTGAGCATGCAAGTCAGGACTCCTCTTCAATTTAGCAGGCAAGGTGGCCGAGTGGTACATCTGAGGGCTTTTTTTCACTTTTAGAGAGGGCTGCACTAGACTTGGGTTGAGGAGGGGTGAGGGGGAGGATGGCATGCAGGGACATCTAGCAGCAATGTTCCCTTTACCTCTAACAAGGTCTAAAAGGACTGGATTATTTGTGACATGCCTTTTGCTGCCCTTATTGTCTCTCCCAACTCCTGCCCTATGTAGCCTGCCCTCCTGGTGCATCTGGCTAACTGTTAAATAGTTTATCAACTGCCTGTAAGCCTCACTCTCCTCCTTTGTGTTTAGGCTTCTAACACTGCTGTGGTTTGCATGCAGATCACTGAGAAGGTTGCTCCTCTGAGCTGTACCTGTGGTTTCTTTGATTTTCGTTGGCCGGGCACTGAGGGACGGATCTGACCCAGGGGGAAATGTGTTCGGATGCATCGTCTTCAGGAGAGCAGGCTCAGCATGAGTGGTGTCCCTGGAGGCTAGAAGTAAGGAGGAGGAGGGTTCCAAGAGTGGTTGTGGGCAGTCCGGAGCATGGAGATGCGGGTCTGCTGGGCCCACGAAAGTGTTGCTCCCTGTGCTGCAGCCAGCATCTGGAGTGGAGTGCTGGGAACTTTGCAGGGAACTCGGAGTTCCCTTCTGCAGAGAGGAAATTCGTTTGGCCAGGTGGTACTCACACAAGCGCGCCACACCCTGTCGTAGTGGTGGATGGACCTGATGGTCCTCCTTGCGTACTTCAGTCTGTCCAGGATCCAGAGGCTTTGCTGTTGCTGAGAGAGGGCGGGTGTTACACTGCTTCTCTCCTTGTCCAGTCAAGAGGCTACTGTTACCAACAGCTAAATTCTCTCCTGTGCCAAGAGGTCCTGCACCCTGACTCATCGCAGACACATTTTCTGGCAGAGGCTGTTGCCCTTGGATCCTTTCACACCAAGACGTCCGTTCAACGTCAAACAGATTCCTTCTATGGCTTTCTCTTCCACTGAAGGTGTTATACTTTTCTTGGGCATCTGTTACTTTCTTGTGTCGCTTTCCCCCAGCTGCTGTTGCTTTATGTTGTTTGCCAGCATTCAAAAGTGTGCTTGAGTGAGCTTTAACTAAGTAATTCCTCAAGGACTTGTCTTCCATCGTTTCTGGCTCCATCTCTAGGTTGTGAGAAGAAGGTAAATTGTGCTTTGAAGGCACTGTTACAGTCGCAGCCTCTGCCGCTTTGCTGCGTGAGACACTGCGTGACGGTTTCAGAATGGGCCCTCTAGTGTAAAGAGAGACAGGTAATTCTGTCTTCTCCTCGTGAAGGGGCTGATAACCTTCTGTGGTGGCCATAAGAAGGTGCATGGAATTCTCAGAGATCCTGCTAGCTGCAGCCTGTTCTGAGCTCTCAGTCATCTCTGAGGAATTGGTCTCATTTCCTGAATCTGATGAGGACTCTGGGCTGAAAGCTCTTGATATGCCATTACCTATAGGCAACAAGAGAAAAATAAGTTTTTAATACATTTTTTAAGTGTATAACACATTTATGTCACTTCCTGTACCTGCTGTAGCCTTCATCAAATTGTAATTAAGTTGAAATGAAAAGTAACTATTTAAAAATGGACCATTAGTGTAAATGACAGCATCAAATTACACATAATTTTACGTTAACTTGCTCACAGTTCCTGAACTTTGAACATTTTGTATAGATTTTACTCCTTTTTTTTCTGTAGTGCTTTTATCTTCATTTTGACTTTTGACTCTGGGTGTTCCATCCTAGCCACAAAGGGCTGGTGTGGTTCCTGGACAATCCTGCTTTTTTGCACATTAAACAAAAAAATTATTATTTTTTTTTCTATTTTAATGAATTTCAAAATACTTTATGGATTGTATAAAGTACTTCATTGAAGCCCCTAAAGCCCCTAAATAAATACAGTTAATTGACTATATCTCTTTAAATATGCAAAGGAAATTACTACAAAAACATCAGTGAAAGTGGCAGCTAGAGTCTTGTAATGCAGCTTTTACTTACAGTGCTTCATCCAATTAGAATGAATTGCAAAAACATTTGAAATTGAAGTAATTAATTCCTTGCCTAATTTTAAGATAACTGCTTGGTTTGTATTACTACATTGGTTATTGTTTGGTAGGTGCCCCCTCCTCCCTTTGTTATAACATTCTTTTAATTGTGTTATTATGTGCTGCCATCTTGTCTATAGATCACTGTGGTTAAAGAAAGGTTAAATAAATAAAACAGTCAAAATAAACAAGAGAAAAGGATGCATGCAGATTTTTTGAATGCAGTTATAAGGACCTGCACTGTTGTCAGACTGAGTGTGAGTGGTCTCCTCAGACACAGCAAGTGCTTCTAGTGCTTGCAGAGTGTCAACAACAGCATGATCCAAGTGTTTGACCTCACTGCCCTCTCCACTTGTGGGTACAGTATCAATCAGGGACACAGGGATGGGGTCATTCTCACAGGAGCTCTGTGGTCTGCTTTTGTTCTCCATGCCTTCCTCATCGGAACTGTCCCGGAACCCGGGGGGAGGTGCGGCAATGGCCATATTGAGCGAGTGAAGATCTGCATCATTTTCGTCCTCATCAGCGTCTCCCTCTGGTGGCGGGAGGGAAGTCAAGTCTATAATGTCATCGCTGGAGCCAGAGAGGGTGAGGAACGTGGCCTTGTTTGCGGGCAGGCCCGCCTCGGCATCTCCAGGTGTTGCTGCCATATCTTCCTCACAGCTAGCTTCATCCTCATCCTCTGCATCGTCGGTGGTCTCAGCATAGCATAAGTCACGTAAGAGAGGCTCCTCGATGCCTTCGGTGCTGTCGAAGATTTTCCCTTCGCTGATGTTGCTGTAGATGACGTCTGGCCTGATCTGAAATGATTCGCTGTCAGGAGTGCTAAAGCCCACGCTGCTGTTACACATGAAAGCAGGCCGGTCGGTTACATCAGGACTCTCATCCATGAGACGCTGATAGCCGAGGTTCTGAGGGCTTACACTGTGTAACGGCGGATCTCCGAATATGAAGGACACCTTTGCACTTCTGGGAGAGTCCTGTGGTTGAAGCCGTGTGGGTGGAAGAAGTTGAGGTGGGGGGCTTCTACTCCTAGCTGGTGATCTCTCTCTGCTTTGGACTGGATACTGGGGCACTGAAGCTTCTGAGACACAAGGAGAGCTTACACTGTCCTCTCCAGACTGCTGCTGTGGGTAATCAGATTCAGCCTGATAAAATAAACTCATGCTGGCTTGTAGGTTCAGACCCTCACAGGTTCCCAATGAAGTGTTGTACGGCCACTCAAGTTCTCTATGATCCTGACCTGAAATGGACAGAAGCAGCGTTATACTCACACTTAGCATGCATGAATGAATGAAAACATCTGAAACAGTGTCACTGAGCTGTGAGCTGTAAAGAAATCTTACCACTTTCCAGTCCTCCTGTGCTGTTGCTCTGGACCATATTGAAGATGGAGCGACGGGAGTCCACAAGAAGCCGATAGTATCCAGCTGTTAGGCAAGCTAGATTCATGGCATCACTGGACTCCATTATTAATGTGATAGGCTGTTGGATAAACATGCTTGGAATTAGTAAAAATGACAATAACATATGCTTACAACACCTAAAAGTTGTCTTGATCATAGAGTATATGTGAACCTCAAATTAAAATAATTGTAATCAGTAACATATTAATGATATGATGTGATGATATGAATTTACACTTATATAGTGTCTTTCTCAGCACCCAGAGATGCTTTACAATTAATACACTGCACAATGCTTGTACATCCAGTCATCACACCAGTGGTATTAATGCGTGCAGTCTTTAAATGTGTAATAATTGCCATTTTAACTATGGCGTCAACAAACCTCTTTGTATAGCTTTGAAAGCATACCTTGACATCCAAGACATGTAACTCCACCCGCACGTTGACCTCATCTTCAGTGAGAATCTCAATGCGATTAACATGGCTAAAGTCTGCCAGTAAGGCGACTAGGTTGGTCTTGGCATTGATGACATGACTGATACCATACCTTGGTCCTACAAGTAATGTAACATCTGTTTGCTTCTCTCCTTGCTTGAAAAAAAGCAATAAGGAGAAAGAAAAAGGTGCTAGACTGATGATGCAGGTTTATAATACTGATTTCTGAACAGAAAAAACAAAAAAAAAATCACAGGCACGTAATGTCCAAAACTGAATTCTGTAATATTACCACTTACCAGTAAGATAGATTTAAATATTCTTCCTCCATATAATCTCAGTTCACTAAGATACTTTAAATAGTGAACCTTTGCTTGCAAAATGGTTAACTGGAAAACAAATTACAAGAATGTTATAAACATTTCTCAAAAATATGACTTCTGGATTTCACATTAAATATTGATGCCATATACCACTGTTTTGGTGGCCTCTTTTATTAAGAAAAGTTTATATGAACAGTACAGTATTATATGCATAAATTATTTATTTCATCTAATATTGAAGATACATTGATTTATATTTAGTACATTTCATGTGTCATTATAAAGCTTTCATATTCACTTTACATAAGAAAAGACACCTTTGACAACTAGGATGCTCAAGGGAAGTAAATGAAATCTTTTTGTGTGCTGCCTTTGGACCAGTAGGTGTCTCTCGGCTGGTGCTTTGCCAAGACTCTCATAGGGCTTGCCAAGCTCATTAGAACAAGAGAAAGATGATAAACTAAATTGTTGTTAATAGAATCCTTCGTTATTGATCTGGTTTCTGTTTCTGTTTGACTATTAACATTGAGGTTGTGGACAGTAGAAACTGGTCCCAGATCAGGACAGTTGGGCTAATAAGGGGTGACCTACCTTCTTTCCAGGAGGCACCAGGCTCTGACTGGTTTTCAGGATGTGAGTTAGGGCTTTTTTGATGTTCTTCTCCTTCATGCTGGAGAGCACTGATGGGGGCAGGAAAAGAGCCAAACCCCACTGCTTCCTGCGGGACAGCAGAAACATGCAGTGAGATTCAAAACTAACAGAGGAAAAGTCCACATGTTGCGCAAAGTCTAATCAACATATAGTATATCTGATATATCTAAATAATATACTTCTTAAATAATATAATTTAAGACATTTATGCCTGTATGATGGCCCTGTCAGTTGTCTCATTTAGAAAAAGCTGAATATACAGAAAACAACAGATTGTTAATTAAAATCCATAAATCACCCTAAAACACAAACACTTCTATCAGTTCTGTTCCCAGTGCTGGGAATGTTGGGACATGGGAATGTTGCGAAATGGGAATTGGGAGGCATGGGAAAGGTTCAGAGTCTTCAGTCTTAACCCTCCAATAGATAAGGGGACAGAAGCAGGAGCTAGCCGACTCACTGGATGTACTTCAGCGAGACCTTCTGCGTGGGCCGCGTGGTGAGCGTGAGGACATACATCTGCAGAGCAGCAAGATGAAGTGCGGCATCGTACTTGAGCTCCGAGCCGAAGCGCTCCAGAACGACATCGTTACAGCTCTGGCAGAGAGGTCATGATAAAACCATGTTTTAATCAAACCAGACAACAATAAATGCTGGCTACGGGAATGTCGCATATTATCTGAGGCTATGCTGATAACATTACCTTAAATTAATCGTTAGTTGCATTGATGTCTTTTGATTATTTAGCATTTAAACAATTAGAAAATCATAAGTAATAGTGAAAATCTACATTTCAACACAGCACTTGTGAGAGTTGGAGTACGTTTTGCACATTGTATTCATAATACTCATGTCAGTATTGGGCCAATGCTTTTCCACAAAATACTTCATGCTGAATGTACTGTTGGATCAGAGTAGTATTGTTCGTCCCACCTGGACATAGAGGTATTCAAAAGCCACTACATCCCTTCTGAGAAGGTCCATTGGATCCTTTGGAACAAAGCTGATCCTGAAAAAGCATTTCATCTTGTGAGACCCTGGCCTTTGTGTAACCTGTCCAGAAAACAAAGAAACAGATATTGGAAAATGTGCCTTGTGGTGAAAGTAGGGACAGACACCTACTGCCAAACAATTAAAGTTGAGGAAAAAATGACTTGTTATCCTTGCTATCAAAACCCCACTCTTCTAATACTGCATATTAGTAATAACACCATCCTTCCTTACCTAGAAAGAGCTTTTCTTTTTGCGCCGGTCATTTCAGCCGATGTTCTTTAGATTTCGCTGATACTGTGGTCACCACATTTACATTTTTGCTTGCACATTGACTCTCACATCAAATGTTGACAGTGCTCAGTGCATATAAAACAATCCACTCGATGATCCTTGAGACCCTCATTAAAACACAGAGGGTGTCTTCTGTGGTTTGGCTGGGCTTGATAAATAGCACGGGGGAATCTATGCTACCTTTGGAATACCAATTGGTTGCCTGTCATTCTCCTTTAATCTCTCCTGTATCTGATTTCCGTGGCTCTGACAGGGATTGGGATTACATTTAAGAATCTATGGATAAGACTGTGGTTAAGACACTCAGGGCTTTGGAATTCTGATAATTCTGTTCAGTGGTTAAGGTACTTGACTTGTAATTGGAAGGTTGCTGGATCAAGCCCCATCACTGCCAAGTTGCCACTGTTGGGCCCCTGAGCAAGGCCCTTAACCCTCAATTGCTCAAGTTGTACTCAGTCATAATTGGAAGTCGCTTCAGATAAAAGCGTCAGATAAATGTAAATAATAATTATTATAGAGAATTATGAGACCAAACCCTGGGATAGTTGCCTTCAAAACTCATATCTTGATCTAAATTTTGTGGTCCTCTGAGTTCTCCAGACCAAGAAGGTATATTCTTTGTGACATCATGTGGCGTAAGAGGCTGTCTTGATCACAGTCCTGTCCTGTGACCTATATCTAAATATTTTAGAAAGTACAGATGATGGCTTGCACTCCAACATTAATTAATTGCTTTCACTGACCAACAGAACTTCCAGTAGCTGGTTAACTGGGGACAGAGTTTCTTTGCTCCCCAGTTAAACAGTTCTAAAATAACTTTTGTGAACCATAACAGAATTCCTCTATAATAGCACTCTCATAATAGAGCATTCTACAAAGAATTCTGGCTTCCAGAACCCTTTCATTTGGAACTGAATATGGTTATATGCGGCTGGTTGTCATTGACTGCCACTGTTTGTCTTCCCTCCTTAACTTTATGTTTGACCACTCCATGAAAGGCATTTGATTGCAAGGCCTGGTCCTAGTTGTGGGTGAGTTATGGCAAGTAGTTGTGCACCTGTTTCTCATCTGGTAGCGCAGGTAAAGCAAAATGCTAGCAACACCAAGGTTGGGTTTGAGTCCCAGGGGACCACATACTGTTACAGTGATAAATATGTAATTCACGCTGAATAACAGCATCTGTTGAATGCTGTAAATGTAGTTGGGGACTGGCAAGCTATTGACCAAATGTATATGAATCACTTGAGTCCCCATCTTGATTTTTGATCACACCTATTAAGCTGTGGAAAAAATGGAAAGAATGTCTGGCATCCCTCAGGATGGAGAACTGTCTCCACAGCAGTTGCTCTCTGAATCCAAGTGCTATTTATACAGTAAATTTACTGTTACTAAATTTACTATTTATCCAAGTGCTATTTACTGTAAGAGCTACGAACACTAATTCTTGCTGTGTTGGAAAGGGCTAATACCATTTTTGCATGCGAAGGCTTTAAGCAAGGAGTAGTCCTTTACAAAGTCTACACATTTAGGTGAGAATATTTAGCTGTAAGTTCTTGACTTCCATTATGTTGCCCTGTGGTTTTTTTACATTCACCGGTTTGTGTGTGGTAATGCCACCTTTCACAGCAGGGAGCTATTTGATGTCAAAACAGCATTAATTTCCAAGACATTGCACTTTAACTTATAGAATCTGTCAATGGAAATGGAAATGCCCACATATATACTTAAATAAGTGGTGAAAACCAACTAGTACACACATTCATTCTGATAGAAAGTAGATAGATTTGTTAATCCAATTTAATTTCGTTTCAGATAAGTCTAATCATTTTAGACAGTCCTGATTAATGCCCTTTATTTGGTAGAAAAGGAGTTTATAGCTGCATATTACTTTGCCTACACTATCGTATTAAGGACTGATATTCCGGACAGCCCTGTCTCTCTAAATTGTGATTAGTTTAGGTTTAGTCTTAACCAGGGTCTGGAAAAATAGTGCTGTTAAATAGTGCTGTTGCGCCTTCCACCTTGAAGCACTGTGCTGACCAGCTATCCCCAATGTTTACAGACATTTTTAACATCTCCCTGGAGACATGTCATGCCAGCTTGCTTCAAATAATCTACAAACATCCCAGTCCCCAATAAATCAAAGGCCACAGAACTCAGTGACTACAGACCTGCTACCCCAACCTCTGAAGTGTGAAGTGCTTTGAGCGCCTCATGCTGTCCTACCTCAAAACCATCACTGACCCACTCCTTGACCCCTTGCAGTTCATCTACAGAGCCAACAGATCTGTGGATGACACAGTAGACATGGCCCTCCATTTCATCCTACCAACGCCTGCACTCTGCAGGAACCCATGCCAGAATTTTCTTTGTGGACTTCAGCTCCACTTTTAATACTGTCATCCCAGCACTGCTGTAGGAGAAGCTCTCCCATCTGCATGTGTCTGACCGCCCCCTGCAGGTAGATCACAGGCTTCCTGATAGGAAGCAGCATGTGAAGCTGGGAAAACATGCCTTTGACTCTTGGACCATCACCACAGGGTCCCCACAAGGTTGTGTCCTTTCTCCTCTACTCCATTATCTGTAAACAAACAGCTGTGTCTCTAGCCATGAGTCAGTCAAATGCCTGAAGTTTGCTGAGGACACCACCCTCATAGGACTCAACCTGCCAATGCAGCTGATGGTGCACTTCTACACTGCCAACATCAAATCCATATTCACCTCCTGACTGACCCCTCACACTTTGGACATGACAGCTTTAAAACACTTCCTTCCGGCAAGAGGCTGAGGTCTGTTCTGATCTCCACAAGTTCAGTTTTGTCCCAACTGCAGCAAGCCTCATCAACAAGACCCAGGACTCTTACTGACATAAACCCTGTTACTATATTGCATATCTTTTATCTATTACATATTTATCATCTATTACACATTTTTAGCACAGCTCTTCAATCTGGGCAAATTTTCTTGAACTATTCCTTTTATGTTTATATTGTGTAATTTTATTTATCTACTGTATTTTTACATTTGATTGACATGCACCAGTTTCACCAAGTCAAATTCCTTGTATGTGGAAACATACCTGGCCAATAAACAAATTCTGACCATGATTCCGATGAAGCCTTACACTAACACCATCAGCTGAACTCATCAAATACTGTTCCAAGCTGTTAAATCTTAGTGCTAGGCTGGCCAACCACAAAAACAGAAATCCACAGGCCTACCATATTCAGCCCTACTCTAACATACCTGATTGGCCTCATCACCTAATCATAAAGCTACAACAAGGAAAACAGAGAAGTATACGTGGTGCTCCCAGAACCAGCACTCTAAGCTCCTGGGTTGGGCAGAGAAAGCCCAAGAAATGTAGTCCTCTGTGGCTGGAGCTTTTTGCACCATACTGCTGAGTTGTGAGCTCCCAGCTTTGCTTTCAAGGGTCCAGCATTAGTGCATTTTCAGGCCCAGGACCCTCAGAATAGCTCTGGGTTTACTTTGTGCAGGCACATGATCCCATCTTTACCTTGACTCTTCCTCACCATCTATATAATAGCTCTGAATAGCATGTTATGACTCCTTTCTTTGATTACATGATGTAGCATATGCTCCAACTAAATGTTCTATTAAGTGATTTACTGTTTATTTAGTGCTAGTCATGACAGTTTCTGCTATCAAACAGACATCTAAGCAACCATCTGAAGTAAATCTGTGTTAGTTGTTTTACTGAATAGATGTTGCACATTACTTTTCATGTCTAAAGATTTATTTCTGCTTGTTTGTTGGGCAAAGATTTTTTACATTTCACAACATTCACAACAGCCTCCCCTGGGGGAGGGGCTTTGGACATGGGGCTAGAGTGCAGCAGAGTGGGAATTGTTCATAGGGAATTTTTAAAATTTTCATAGATATTTCCATGCTCTTTTCAACCTTACCAACTGCACATTTAAATTAGATATATTAATGTTTTTAAAATATACATTTAAAGTTTTTTTTGGAAGTAATGGTGGGTTTGTCCAGCTTACCACAGTTTGTACTACAAGTAGCATTTTATGGGAGTGACCACTCCCCAATGTTTAATTTATAAGGCAGTTATGAATGCAAATCCAATCACATAAATTTCATTTTGATCTTGATGAATGCAAATCCAATCACATAAATTTCATTTTGATCTTGCTGTTGATAAAACAAAAACAACTGTCTATAAAATTACTATGTGAGCTTATTTGATGACCTCCATGCAAAATGCATGGACATAAACATGAAGTTTAGGGACTTTGCAGATAGATCCTTCTGACCTGGGTGAGCATTTCCTGCTCGTGCAAAAGCAGCATTCTCTTGCTTGAGCCCTCAGTCCTCTGCTCCAGCAGGAGGGAGAAATGCTCGATGCACTTGATGGACAGCTTCTCTTGCAGGGTGATCAGGACATCCTGCATTGCACAAGAATATAATAAAAAGCATTCACCCTTTGGCTCTCGTTTTATGAAGCATAATATGCTGGGCTCTGAAATGCAAGACCACTCTATTGAAATTTTAATGAGAACCAAAGGGGTGGTGGGGGTTGGTGATTGTCCACGATCCACTCTGATCTCATGCACGGCAATCAACTGCTCAAATCACCTTGATGGACGTGTTGTTGTCAAAGCGAAAAGACTTGGTCTGCCCGTTCTCCAGGTAGACCTTCAGAACGTTTGGCATGAAGAGCAGCAAATTGTCCTTCACAGTGTCCTTACATAAGACATATAATCTATTAGAATATACTTCCAGGGATTTCAATATGAATTAAGGCTTCCTTAGTGCTTATCCTCCCTTGCATGACTGACCTCAGTGCTCTGTTGGTGATGAGGCTGTCACAGTAGTTCATGATCTTTGGAACTTACCAGAACCTGTCCGTTGATGATGACCTCCTCAGCAAAGCGCACTTTGACTGGGTTTGACTTCAGCTTGGCTTTTTTGGCTGCACTGATAAAGGCTGATTTGGGAGACTGAGAGGGAAAGAATAAGTCATCGCTAAGACATTCAAATGATCATGATTATTATCTGCATTAGTATATCGTTTTCAGCAGAGTACAAATACAAGTCATGTTACCTGGTCACTGATTTCAAACATCCTTTTGTTAATCTAGGTCTCGCAAGGGCCTCAGATACAACAATACATATTACTTTACTGTTGTCACTGCTTACAGTTACTTTAATTCCTTCACTTAATTTTATAGCTGTTGTAGTCCTTTATAGTCCTATTGTAGCATTTGTAGTCCTTTATTAATTTTAGTTTCCAATACAGTGCCTCAGAGTTTAAGCTATTGTCATTGCTAATTAACACATCTTGTAGGCATGATTGATAGGTAGATAGGTTCTGATAGGCTAATAATACTGACACTAAATGTGTCCCATGGGTAAACAGAGACCTGGAACCTTACTACTAATTTGCTGACACAGTCACACCAGCTTGTTAATTTACCACATCTTGCAGTGGGTCAGAAAACTACATTGCTAGGCCACTCAGAGTTCAATTATGAGACTCCAAAAGCTACATGATTTGTATCTTAAAAAAATCTAAAACAACAACAACAAAAAAACAGCCCTGCAGCGTTTCATTCTCGTCACTCTGAGATTTTTAAAAATTGAAGTGCATGAGCCTTTGGTGTTCTGTTCTGCTCTCTCGAATGCATTACTTTATTCGAGGTAACACCCAGCCCTGACCTGGAGAGTAGAGCTGAGCCACAATCGCTGTTTACGTCGTGTGGTTAAAAAAAAAAGGGAGAGAGAAATGAGAACAAGGTTATAGGAAAGGAGAGTGTGCTGAGCTTGGAAAATCAGTGGAACAAAAGAATTTATAAAGCCAAAGATATTAAGGGGATAAAATAAAAGGAGGAGAAGAGATGCCAGTGGTAAAATATTAGGGTAGCAGGTCTGTGAAGTCAGTAGTCTGTTTAACATGATGGACATTCATGTCGACTGCTGCCTTTTGTTGAAAAGACCAAATTCCATGCTGAAGACTGATTGTCTAATGTTGACATTTGTTAAACAGCGAGTGGGAATAAAGCGTGCATTGAACACTGTGTGACCACAAATGGAAAATGGCCGCATTAGGAAAACAACAAACATAAATACCTACCCATTGCTCGTAATGTTCCAAAAATGAAATTTATTTGACTATTTGCTTCACACCTGTTAACAGCTTCTGAATGAACATTGTATGTTTTTTTTCTGCTTCTGATAGAAAAGCTAATACAATACTGACAATATTGTCTAGTCAAATTTATTATTCTAAAATATATTCATCTTTAAAAAATTTTCTACTAAAAGGTAGAGTAAGTTAACTTACTGGGTATGGTTGAACAACAGTCAATAGGATTGTCTCCTTGCAACTTCTGTGGGGAGAGACACAGGAAACAGAATATTTTTCATTATGTCATTAAGTCATTAGGTAATGTTTGTTGGCAGTCATTTTACCATGTTTTTGACTACTGTGATATCATGTAAAACACACACTTACACACACACACACACACACACACACACACACACACACACACATGCACACGCACAAACCCACACACAAACATACACACAGATGTGCAGCTAGTGCAAGTACACATTTGAAATTTATTTCCATCTCGCCAATTAATTTGATTCTTCCGCCTCGTCAATTAATTAGATTCTTCTGACTTCTGTGCGACCTACAGTAGAGCAGTGCTTCAACCAGCAGCACATCCAGCCCCCTTCAGCTCAGTCTCAGACGAATGTTGATTTGTTTAAATGTCACTAACCTCCATTTTCCACCAAGTGTAATTTTGCCGTTTGCCTGCCTGGTATTTTTTTGAGTGTTCTTTTGTTTTATGAGTCATTACCATGAAAACAAAATTATTTTTTTGCATTTTCTTCTGTCTTTCAGCTGCCAGTTTCACTCTGTCAGTCATTAAATCATGCTACTCACCCTTAATGGCACATGCAGTACATAAGGGCTTATTAAATGGAGTTCTAATTTAATTATAGGGCACTCTAAATAAATGTGCAGGTTTAAGCCAAAATCTAGGTTAAATTTAAACATTATTGCCTGGCTAGAATCAAATAACTGCAGAAATATGATGAGGCAGGATTTACTACCTCACTCCTTCACACAATTCAATGGTGCTGAATTCTGCAGTGCAACTGGAATCAGAAATCAGAATCGTTGTTTCATTCATTTCATTTTGGCAGCTGGGAGTTATGAATGATGAATTAAGCATGTCTAAGTTAAGAATATCTGTTCTCCAATAAACTTAGGTTGATAATGATGTATGTTGGACATTAAGACATAAGAGATTGAGTTATGTAGCTTGCAGGAAGGCCCAATAACATTCAACTGTACATTTATAAAAAAAGAAATTTTATGTAAAGAACAAATGAATAAATGAAGACTATAAAGGGAATTTCTAGAAGAACATATCAATGAATAGATAGATGGATAGATCAATGAATGGATAGATGGCTGAATAGATAGAAGGAATCTAACATACCTGACAAGGTCAATAACTCGTTCTCTTGGTACTGAGGCAACAGCCTCTTCATTGATCATTATGATCTCATCACCTGGGATTAGCTTTCCTTCTGATGGGCCTCCTGTTAATGTACACACACACACACACACACACACACACACACACACACACACACACACACACACACACACACACACAACACACACACACACACACACACACAGTATCATGCTTTTATTAACTTTTACATTACAAACATACCTGTGCTTAATTTCATTTAACACATAAACAAAAACATACCGAACACAAATTCATACAGTCTTTCTTGAAACTGAAACTCTTCACTGAAACTTTTGTCAAAAGAACCTTGAAGGTGATGCCAGCTCCCACGTGTAGTTTAAGACAGGTTACCTGGCGTTACAGATCGCACCACCACTGGCTTCTCGCTGCCTGCCACAAAGCCGAAGCCCAGCACAGGGTCCCTCTTCATCTCCACGTGGCGTGGGGTGGGAGTCGGAGCCTGCCCCCCATCCACACGCACCTCCTCCAGAGAGCTGCTCTGGGACACATGGCTGGGGTGACAGGCAGGAGGAGACAAACAAATGTAAATAGTAAAAAGGCCTAATAAAGCAGAAAAAATAATCTTGCTAACTATAGCTTTGCACACCACTATTAATATCTTAACCAAGTTCTTATTCTCTGAACAAGTTTTGGTCATGATATAACATTTTTGGTCATGATTGAACTTTTTTTGTTGCTTCCTTCTTTTGGCATGTTAGTTTTTTGGATTAGCCCTCAAAATTAGCCCTACGAATTCTTTCACAATCAAATGTAAAAAATCTATTCAGTTCAAAAGTACACAAAGCCGGTTTGGCTCAAAGGGAATATTAGCTACATAATAAGTCCATTATTGACTCAGATTAAAAGAAGATTAAATATCCCCATGCAGAGATTTCAGAGGAAAGCGATTATACAGTTATTGTTTTCTTCTATTCTTGTATTAATCATAAATACCGGATGATCATAATGTATGGACAGCAGCAATTGAGAACATTAACTTTACGCACACTGACAAAATTGCTGTGGGTTTGATGGAGGACTTGGGGATACTAGGGTGCCAGACTGCAGGAAGCACATGAGCTCGGACTGCTGGGGGATGGAAACACAGCAGTCTGGACTAACCGCTGGACTAACCGTCGCAAGAAGATCTCCACAGCAGGTTGTGCTAACTGCTGTAGAGAAAATCTCCACAGATATCTGGACTAACTGCTGTAGAGAACATCTCCACAGATATCTGGGCTAACTGCTGTAGAGAACATCTCCACAGATATCTGGGCTTACTGCTGTAGAGAACATCCTGCTCATTCCTCTCCATGTGACCTCACTGCCTCCTAATGACTACATGTTGGCATTCCTCTGGACTTCTCACTAACAGTGAGTGCAGGTGAGGAGGGAGATGCTACTTTACTTATTAACTTATATTCACAGGGACCAAAGACACATGCACAAATAATATTGCATTTGTATCTTTGCTTATTGCATCTTTTCTCTTTTCTCCCTCTCATTTGCACAATAAACATCCTATTGCCATACAGAGCAAAGGTTGCATCTCCATTATTTTGGTATTGTGATGCATCCTTTTCTTTCTCCCATTTGAGGGCTGAAAAAAATTACCACTCCTCTCCCATTCCCTTGCAAATCCTCATGTTTATCTGCTGAATCAAGAATGTTTACTTCCTTGGAGGCCCAAGCCCAATATAATGAGCCGGCCTCCAGAGGTCGGCTGTCTTCATGGGGCTTGTGTCAGCAGAATGATGTAACTTTACACTTGGTTTCCATTGGCTGACAGAATGCGCGCGCTGAGTACAAATATTTGTTTGTGGTAGCAGTTCATCAAAATGAAACCCCTGAAACAAATAAAGACTCATTTCCCATCTGACAATCAAATATCTAGCTATATAAAATCTACATTTTGTTAGAGGTGTTGAATTTATTTCAAACACTGGAGCAATTTAAGAACCCAGTGAAAGCCCTGAGTGTAATAAGCAGATAGAAAGGTGTCTCTAAAACTTTCTTTCCTCCAGAAGCTGCCTTCACATGTCCCTTTTACTGCATTGTCTGTGAACGGCAGTCTATTTGACTCCCGCATGTGAGAAGGACAAATTGTGGTAATGACTACTGGGTAACAAATCAATCCGAGAGTGTAAGCAGAGGAGAGGGAGAGGGAGAGAGGGAAAGAGAGACACAGAAAAATAGAGAAGGGGGAGGGGAGAGAAAGGGATTACGGGATAGAACAAAAGGGAGACAGAGAGTAAGGAAGGGACACAGAAAGGTAGGGTGTGAGTGTTTGTTTTAGTGTTGACGGAAATATTTTTAGAGTCACTGGCTCTGCCATGACCCAGTGAGCAGAAGACAATGGCTCCAATGAGAGAACCTTGAGCACTGACTCACTCTTCCTCAACCCCCCCCCCCCCCCCCCCCCCAGGTCACATGCTCCAACATCTCCCGTTCTGCTGCATGCTGCTCTCACCGAGACTGATTACAGGGACCACAGCTTCTAGATACCAGCAACTGGAAACGATACACTGCTCCTGGGAGCCAAACTAATGTTCTTTATATGTACCGTATTGCCTGTCCTGTCTTGCTTAGTGCGTCTCTGACACTTGTCACGTCAGAGGAGCAATTTATGCTGTTTACATCCTCGACTAAGCCCCGTTCAAGTCTCCAGGCCTAAAACCTTATTATAAATAATGTCCTGTTGCCACAATGTCATGTCTTCAGCCAATTTAACAAGCTTACTACCATAGCCTCCAGAACCTAGATAAGATAACGGGATCCTAGGTGAGCTGTAGAGGAGCTGAGGAGCAGTCTAGCATTAAACTGCTCTTGAAACACTTGGTTGGAGTGTGACTGATTCTCCATTTCATGCTCACAGGTTCAGCCATCTAGAGTACTGAGCAAATAGGTGCAGAATGGTCCATTTGAATAGGTGTGGAACGGTCCATTTGAGCTGTTTGCCAGGTGGGATGACTGAGTGCGATGAGAAAGGAGGCGAGAGAAGCATTACACACAGGAAGGTAATCAGTATTCCAGAATGAAGCATGCTTGGAGACCAGCCCTCTCATTGATCTTGTGCTGAGATAGAAATTTGCATACGGTTACAGTAACAGACTGACGTCCACTCGAAGGTGAAAAGCAGGAGACATCTATTTGATACTTTGATAAGGGCTGTGATGTGTATAGAATATCAACTCTGCCCCAGTACTGAACAAACATGCACATACACACATTCACCACGTAGGATCATGCTATAATGAACAAACCGGAGAATGAGATATATCAGTGACAGTGGCAATAGGACAGTACATTGTGATCTGCATGGTAACTGGCAAGCAATAATTTATTGCCTGGCAAAATTATTTATTTTATGTCTACCAAGAGATGAACCACGAAATGCTGCTAAAGCACACAGGTCAACACCATTGTTCAAGTTAAAGCAGAGATGCCAGCAGCAAATGTGTGAAATGTTGCATAAAATTAAATGTACTCTGTGTCAATTACTACAATTCACACACACAGAAACAAATTTCTGATTGCATCATCCATTTAGTAGGTACATGCTAAGAAGATGAGATTTTTCACTCAAAAGGCTTTTGAGACAGTTCTGACTTAATATAATCATGTTTCTCTAACGACATGTACTTTACTTATTCAAATGCAATTAAAGTTCATTATTAATTTACTTCATATGAGTAAATTTACTTGTAAACCCCCTATCACTTAATCAACCAAAACATGACAATCATGCAAAACCTGCTTATACTGTAACACCCCAGAATGATTTAAAGTAGGTTTCCCCATTGTTTGGGTAACATTCCTAGTTAAAGGTAACATTTCACAAGTGTAACCCACTAAGGAGGTATTTCCAATAAATTGTCTGGTGAGTGTACAAACACAGCAAGGGCCTGCAGTAGGACAAGCTTGGGCGGGGAATTCAGTACAGTAAACTTGGACGGTGACTGAACTAGGTGGCGCACTGGAGGGAACTGCTGTAGGAGAAGCTTGGACAGGGACTGGAGCAGGAAGAGTTTGGGTGGGGATGGGGTAGTAGGGGTTTGTCTGGGGACTGGGGCAGGAGGAGCTCTGGGTGGTCACTGGAGGTGAGCAGCTTACTCGCTGGAGCAGTCCCTGGAATCCCATGCCGGGGCCACGTCCCATCCATAGGGTGCCCCCTCGAGCCCGGCCCAGCTGCCTGCAGGGGGAGGCCAGCCCGCTGATTTGTTCTTGTGGCTGCAGTGGAGTGAAGAAGAAAATAACATTGAGTTAGTTGTGACAGTACGGCTAGTACAGACGCACGTCTCCTCACATGAAAAAACTTGACATTGGTCATGAAAAGAGGCAAGAACAGATCCCAGCTTGATGGGTTAAATCAACAGCTAAACTTTACAATCCTCTGGGATGTCTGTGTCTTCTAAGTGAACCTGGTGGTGGAAAGCTACCATTAACCAGAAACGACCAAAGCATGATGCAAAAATGCAGTAACTACAATATTCAATTCCTTCATTACTTCTTCTTACAAACACAATACATATTCTTCCCCTTGAAATGGTGGATATGATACTCTCTCATATTTATCTCTTACTGCGATATCTGTCACCTTGGCACTTCACCATTTCAGCAAATTGCAGTGAACAGAAAACTGGCACACTTGTGACCACAGTTGAAAGGTTAATTAAGTTAACAATGTAATCAAGGCAGTGAGGCTCCACTGCAGTGTCTGACATTGTAAAGATTACAGAGCCATGAAATTGGTTCTCAGCCAGTTACTGGGTCAAGATCAGTTCTCAGTATGACAATACATTCGTTTCACCTGATTCATAAAATCCTTCTCAACATTGCCTTTAGTTCTTACTGTGCCCACACCAAAATTGGATGAAGTTTCATTTATTTATTATTATTATTCAATATTATTATTTTACAATAGGGTGCTGGCATGATCGCTTGACTTTTTTGTGTTTATATGTTTCTATTACCATTTGCACAAGGTCTGTAAAAATCAAGATATGACCATGACTTCATAACTGTTTGTTATATATGAAACATGTTACTTTACAAATGATTATAACTGCCTTCATATATGTATTTTTCCCTATAAACCCCCTTTCAATATAATCAATATAATTTATGAGTTCCTATTTAACACATATATATCTTATTCTTTAAAATGATATGTTTAATATGAAGAATCATATATGTTAAAGAAAGATATAATTTTGGTGTGAAATGTACATGCTAGTTCTATACCACTTATTTATTTTTCCAGTGTGGTTTATGGCATATGTGATTCTTATAGGTTCTACGGATCTACTGACCTAATTGAAATGGGACAAATCTGCTGAAATAGTTTCCCCACATTTTACACAGGAGGTACATACATAGAACTCAGAGAACTTCATGCAAAACTAGTTTAATAAAACACCACGTTAACTAAGAGAATGATGCGAAGTAATGGTGCTAAGCTAATAAGAGACAACAGCAACTAGAAGTAAAAGCAACAAAGAGAAATATACTACAGCTAGTTATTGATGAGTATAAAGTTATGAAGATAGAACTGCAATAAACACATTAGTGTTTCTTTTCAACAAAGGCAGCAGTATTAGTCCATGAACAAAAGAGTTACACAATGCCATTTGGTAACTAGATAATAAGACAGAAATCAATCATGAACCTTAGCCTCAATGCATGCACCTGGTATTACAATGCATCAGTATGAAGCATGAATTACCATTCATAAAGTACACTGCAGCTAGTTATTGCTATGGATAATGCTAAACAGGTACTGCAGCAAATGGCACATTTACATGTCTGTTTAATGAATGCAGTAGACTTACGATGTGCATGCCGCAATGATGTAAAATATATTAAGGTATAAGGCATAAATTGGAACATTAATGACACTGCAGTGCACAGGCACATGCTCTGCAGTGGCTCACTATCATAAGTCTGCAGTTGGAGGACAGGATGCTTTAAGCATGATCTCACAAAATCATTTGGTGAGAAGGGTTCAATATGTTGACATCCTCTGGTACATCTGCACACTGTATTAAGTGTGAGCACTCTCAGCACAACGTGGCGTCCATCCTGCAAGCTCCTGCTGCCCCTCTGTGTCGGTCTCCTGTCCCTGATAGATCCTGGCCTACATAAGCAGTAAATGCCAGCGCCACATCGACTTTAGAGGCTTGCGTTAAGAGAAGCAGGTGATGCAGAGGGCAAGGACCTCCTCTTTTAGCCCCTAATCCTTCTGATTAGTGCGAAAACAAATGCCGTAAAGCATGCTCTGGGTGGGACACGGGAGTGGCAAGTTCCTCCAAATGCAGCTGAAACCCTCAAAATCATTTCCCCTAGCTGGCATGCCAAAGCAAGTCGGATGTTCTGGGAATTTGTGTGTTTATTTATTTCAGCAGGTTAAAGGAGTTTTATCATTTCGCTTATCTGTGATTTCACAGCTCTCTGGATCAGTGTGGTTTGAAGGGGAGCAGCACAATCCTAGGTATCTTAGCTAGTGCATACAACGTTTCTGCAGAGTGCACCAGGTTCCCAGAAAAATCATTGCCCTGTACTGCCCGATGTAGCAAGGTTTTACGATGTCTTATTTGCTATGCACATTAGCATCTTCCCTGAGCTTCAAACCTGTTTTGCTTGGTTCAAATATCCCTTATATTCAGAAGCCAAAAAGGTGAATCATGCGCTTTGTTTTTTTTTGTTTTTTTAAATTTTATTCATTCTAATATGCAGGTTTTTGTGCTGGGCCAATCGGGATCGTCTAATGAAGCCACTGAAACTGTCTTGAGGCTTAACGGCTGTTTCTGCAGCAAATGCTTTGGTAGCTACTGGCTGTTAAATCTAATTCGAGAAGTGATGGATGATTACAAGTCGTCAGTGACATATTGGATTTTAATTTCGTGGCCTCGTTGGGCCGTTAACGCAGCATTTTAGTAATTTTTTAAGGCGCACACGTTTATCGCTATTTGTTAATTTGACGGGCAGAAATAAATGCGCATGCGACAAGGTAGGTGGAGTGGCACACAGGCCGCTGTGACATGTCAGACCTGCTGGTGCAACAGTACTTTTGAACGCATTGGGTCTTAAAACAGTGCTTGCGTCACCATCTCCCTGGACCTGCTCTTAGTGCAAACAGAAGGGCAACACATGATTTTCCTCACTTCAACAGGCACATTAGGTGGTGTCCGATTTCTTACAATATCATTTTGACAAACACAACCCAACTAAAAGTTCTCTCTCCAATTACTAACTAAACGCCTTATTTTTTGTGAATTATTATTATTATTATTATTATTATTATTACTGCTGTTCTCCTAATGTCAGTGGAAGAGTGTTCATTTATAATCTGAACCACCTCTTTCTAGGCCAGTTTAATCTCATTAGACCCGGAAGGTCTCCTTCCAGTGCTATATATTTTGCGTGGCGACACGGTACTTCCCTAACAAGTATGTCTGTTTCCTCATGCGTGAATTTTTGTTTGCGCTGCCATTTTGCACGTTTGCTGCCATGACAAAAAGCCGGCTTTTACAGGGACTGAGAAGAGTTAATCTGATTGAATATTGTAGCGGCATGCCTAACCTCACCTACTGATCATGTATTCAGTCCACCTCTTTTTGTGATATCACTGTCCCAGATTAGTGACTTTGCATCAGATCATGAAAATAGCAAACAACATTTCTGCCACGCCACACACACCTGCACCACGGCCTTATACCCTATTTCTGCACATGCGCTGTGCTTATGAAAATAGTCCTTTACGTTCTATGTTTACTTTTAACAGTTTTATGTGGTTTTATACACATTGATGATCATTCTACATATAAAATGTATTTATGCACATGACACAATTAGGAACAGATTAAGTAATTCAACATTCAACTACTGCCATACCATACTACTGATATCACATCCTTTGGTCAGGAAGCAAAAGCCTTTGATATTGCTCTGAGATTCTCAAGTAACACATCAATATTCTGAAAGAGCTATTGTTAGTCGCTGGAGACCTGAAAAGTTGTGGTCTGAGTGAAATTACCTTCCTCTCTGGCAAAAACAAGGCCCTGCCAAGTGTAATAGTTCAGAGCACTTTGATTTATTTTGCCACATCACTGGTACCATTATAGCCAGCCAGATACCCCCCCCCCCCCCCCCAAAAAAAGTAAATAAAAACAAAGATAGGAAGTGATAAAGTTCAGAGCAGCCCTTCTTGCATCTTTTAGGCTAAAGAATTTAACATGCACCATTAGGTCATACACACCGGGACATGATTATGCCAGAAATTATACATTCTTAACTCTTGTGAAATGTCATATTTCAAGGCTCTAAAATAAAAATAACTAAAAAATATTTTAGAATAACTTGTAAGAGTTAAAACAGTACCTGTAACCACAAATGTTTCCATTATATATCATTTTAACTACAACTACAAATGTATACATTGTATATCATTTTTAAGGAAAACTGATCTTAAATCTTAAAAGCCGTCTTCTAGTGCAGACTGAAGACCCATCTATTTGTGGAATATTTAAATGACCACTGATCCTGTACCTATATTGAGTAACTGAAACTCTAGTACTTATTGTAGGGTAATGTTTATTGCCCTTATATTTGTCTGTTATAGAGTTTATGTGTTTTGCACTTCTAGGCATCAGCATTGATCCCTGTATTCCAACAGCATTCTAGTTCAATGGCATCTTATACTCTAACCTATTATACTGGCCAGGATGCATTCTATGAGTAAATGATAAAGCACTTTTGTATGTTGCTCTGGATAATGTAAATTAAATGTAAATGTTGTTGTATGGTAGATCTAATGATGCCTAAACAAACAAAAATAATAATAAAATGTATAAATAAAAAGAAATAAAATCACCAATACACTACACCAATACAATAACATCGTTAACACTGCTTGGCCTGTCCACTATGAGGCAAGTGCCATGTGAAAAAAGCACCATCATATTGTGCCAACCCAGTTTCTGGTGTGAGGGCAACGCTTTGGAGCTTCTTCCAGATTGACAAATGCAATTATCATTATACACAAAACCTAGTTGACTGCTGTGGGCCCTCAACAGGAACAAACCGGAGACGCACAATGCCAAGGCAATATATTTGGCACAGATTTTCAGGTGGGACCTTTTGAAACTCTTTCAGATAAACTGTCATTTTTAGTAATAAAAATAATGATTATTCCTTATTTATGAGCACTTCTTTCTTTTAAAAGAAGGTGCGAAAATGAGTCAACAATGGGCAAAAAAAAAAACAAATTATAAGACACAGGATTATGCAATTATGCCTCTTACAGATAATGGCCATTTTAGCATTCAGAGTAAAATGATCTTCAAAGCTATTTGGTGGCTAGTGCATCAGCTGGTTGGCTAAATGCTATCAGCAGACATGATCCCAAGGTTCTTTGTTGTGCTGGTGCTTTGTAAAGCTTCTTGATGTTTAGGACCTACACAACCCTTTCTGTTGTTTATTGGGTCAGTGTGCAGCTGCTGCAAAGCTTTGTCATTCTTGTGTAGTTTGAATTTTGCACTTTTTGTCTTTTCATTCCTCATTTTTATGCTGTTTAGGGGTTAGGTTGGGGGGGGGGTGTAATCTCACTTGTTTGTTTGCAAGTCTTCAGATTTGCATTTGTAGCTTGCTCGCACACAAATGAGACTTGATTAAATGGAAGCTAGGCAACAAAGGAAGGCACCTTAACTGCACAGTCAAGACCCACAGGTCTCTTATGTTTCCCAGACACGACTCAAAATATTGATCAGAAAAGCACACAAGTAAATCTACTGTCATAAATCTATTGCAGTTCCCTCTTGCTATTACACTACATTTATAGCAGGTCAGAAGTTGCAGTGCCAATATGAAAATTGATGAAAACACATGAAGAATTACATTCACCACAATATGAAACATGCAGAAAACAACAGAGCAAAAATAACTACACTAGCCTACACTAACTGTGCTGTGGGAATTTTGTTGAATGCTTAGAGTCATGTCTACTGCAGTAGTGCACAGCTTCATGAGTATTAAGGAGTGTGGATCCAGCTGAGTGCTTTGGCTGGATATCAGTGTGTTTCAGGCACTGCAGCATGTCACAGGACTGTTTGTCAGCCCATCCTCCATGCACCGGTGCTTCCTGCTACAACAGCTTTAAAGTTAGTGAGAGAGAGAGAGAGAGAGAGAGAGAGAAACCTGCATCCAAAACCTTATCCTAGTGCCCCCCCTCCTTTTCCTCCTCTCTCTCCAGATCATGAGCCCCAGCTGAACCCATTTAGCACCATGCAGAGGCAGTGAAGCTTTGGAGCCTCGTGACTGCATTCAGAGATACTGCCATTACATTCTGAATAACAATCAACCTAAATGACACCCCCATCCCCCATCCTGCACACAGAGCAACAGCAAGGGAACAGCCGGTTAAAGGGAACTTCAGTTATAGAGCAGAGGTGAGCCTGATCTCTGCACCTCTGTCAAAACCTTTTCAGCAGGAAAAGAACAGAAGTGCTGCATTAAAAAAAAACAACCCAACCTCTCTTAGGTCCCTGTGTGTGGCATTTGTTCAGTTCACCTGTCAAATGTGGTGACCTTTCAGAACTGCTGGTCCTTTTAAAACTTTGCATTTACATCAAGTTGCCTTGCATTATTCATTGACAAAGAGGGTCCATGCTGTAAAACTTGCAATGTGGGTGGCGGGCTTGTACGCGGGGAGGGTGGGGGGTGGGGGTGGTATTTTGGTCCACTGACAGCTAACAAAGTGTTGCAGTGTTGCCACGTCACTTCAGATGTCCATGACCCTCTTTCGCCTGAGATTGCCTTCCCCGGACTGCTATAAATGATTTAAACACAATTAGATGGGGTGCAAGGCATGACCACAGACAGCACCTTGTCCCAAGAGCCTTTGCACCACCCACACTAACCGCATGATGTTGATTGGTTGTTTCACCAACCTGTCTCAGTTGCAGCACCTTCTGTCCCAGAGCTCACCGAGCCTCCCAACTCCGCCCTCGGTCAGTCTAGGCTGATGGGTAAATGCGAAATGTGGGCAGTTTCCAGATCATTTGGACTGAGCAGAAGGGAGTCATAAATAAAGCATATTCACTTTGACAGAAAATGTTTGGATTTGTGTGTGCCCTGGGTTTTAGGTGCGGAGCTCCGGGCAAGTTCCTGGGAAGATGGGCTTGGGCTCTTCCACTAATACAGCTCAGGAGGCTTCACTCTTAGGAGGGCCCTGTCTTTTGGGGAGAGAGAGGGAGACAGGGGTGATGTTGGGTTACTTGGGTGATGTTCACAGCAGTGAAGGGAGTGTTATTTGAGTAAGGAAATGGTTTGCGGGTATTCCACGGCCATTGTAAAACTGACAGGTGATTACTTTGAATTCTCTCTCTAATCACTGATGATGTAATTTTAACACTACAGTCAAGAGATTTTTGGCCACACTATTGAAGACCAGAGAGAACAGAACAGAGCAATAATAATCAGATTAAATAATTATTCTTTCACTGCAGTACAGGGAAGGCCCAAAGTCAGTATACCCTACAGTTTGAGAAATGTAGTTTTTATAACACTGCTGCCCACCTCTGCTTAGTTGGCAGATTGACAATCAGTTTGGTTTGGTTTTTACAACTGCATGGAAATTTCAAGATTATTGTTCCACACTCTGTGCCTTGTGCACCAAATGACTAAAATACACAATCAATAAATACAGAGCAGGGAAACCCATGTCAGTGTGCTTTGGGCAACTGCACTGGTTACTGCATTCTGTTCTGCTCCAAAAGGACATAAGCAGATTCCAGAGTGGCTTCACTGATAGCAGACTTCTAGCTGCTCTCACTCGCTGTTAGGCAGTACTATCCGTATGTGTACATGACAGTGTTGTTTGCTCTCTGATGAATGGTTTATGATGATGCAACAAATCGATTTTCATGCATCCGTACTTAGATATATACACACACTTGTCACTGTATTTGATAAATTAAGCCCACCATATCTCCGTTGCCTAAACCATCCTCATGAGCCACAGAGAACATGCTGTGCTAAAACAAAGATGAATGGATTTTGAATGTTCCCTACGACATTATGGTAAAAGTCATTGGCTTAATTTTATATATTACACAGCATTGTTCAGAGGTACTAGCATAACCTGTTTTGACATTTATTTGAAAAATTGCTCAACACTGCATTGCGTCCTTTGCCTTGCTTCCCACATCCAGACATAAAGCTTTTGTGCATGGACGTGCTGATGCTCTGGAGGCTATCATAAATTCCTGTCCTCCCAGCATGTTGCCCGAGTCACTCCTCAGCTGTGTGGCCTTTTGCCAGCTGACAACAGCAAAAACAAAAACTCATTCATGTCATGCCCTGCTGACCATCAAAAGCGCCAACTGGCCAGAGGTCGACACGGCACTGTGGCGCTCAAAGGTGAAATCACACCATGCAGGCCTGTCCACAAAGCCGTCGCTTTCATTCTCAAGTGGTGGGCTTTTAAAAGACCTTAGACGATGACACTGCAGACTGTCCTCACTGTGTATCTGTCTGTGTGTGTAATGTGGGTTCATAACAGCTGGCAAAGAGCCCACTACCCAATGCAGCAGAACAGCGTGTCCCAGCAAGCTGAGAGAGAGAGAGATAGATATGCACTTGGTTCAATTCACCTTATTGTTGAACAGTGCAGGTCTCAGTCTGAAAGAAAACACCCCAGTGATAAGACTAGAAATGATGGTAGAGTTGTTAGCTAACACAAAGTTCTCATCATTTGACATACATACAGACTTTTAAAAAAGTTTTAAAAGTTTCAGTTAACTGGCATCACCAGAAGCATAACACCACCACTCAGAATAAATTACTGTTTATTGTTTAGATATGTCATTTAAGTCATATGGCGTCCATACTGATGATAACCTAATGAATAAAAAAACCTGCTAGCTACATTTAGCCCTTTGGTTTATCCAATTGTTTATGGTTTATCCACTTAGGAACCTTTCCCAACCTCAGATGGTTTTGAATGGCCAGCTAGGGGCCATCGTGGCTAATAGCATTAATGTGGCTAAAACGGCCATCATAATATCCTCACTGAGCAAATTTGTCAGCTGGAGTGCGGTACATCTACATGACTATTAAAAATACAAAAAGAAAAAAAAGAGGGTGGTGTAGCGGTGGTAGTTACTGATCATCTTGAGACACTTTGAACACGACGCCACGTTAACATGTTTGATATGCACTTGCGCTTCACCTGTGTCTGGGACTTCCTGTGAACAGCTTGTGGAAACTAAATTTTCTCCCAGCAGTTAATAGTCAACTTCCAAAGGGCTATATATTTCAGTATAAGTGCAGGAGAGAACAGAGGAGCCAGTTGACAGAACGGGTAAAAATTTCCCTTTTCATGATAAATCAAAACAAAGATACCAATAACGACAACATAAGGCAACCTAATAGATGATTTCTCATGAACCGCTAAAGTTAACTGAGCGAATTACGAGGCGGTATTTTTGGCACGTGAGGTGCACGTTAGGAATGCAGAATGGCTGCATTGCTGTTGTACGAGCAGCCAGAGGGATTTTGCGGTGTGGAAAGGAAGTGTGGGTGGCCAGGGCAGAAACCCCCAGGGCATCGGATATCACAGTTCCAGCACGGGACTGGGCTGTATTGATTGTGGGGCGCACCCCAATCATACACAGGTTTATGCAGTATCAAATCCAATCAAATCCCAGCATGCATTCAGAGCTATACCAGTCATTCCAGTGTGCAAGCCTTGTGAACTGTCACATGTGCAGCATTTGTATTTGTAGCAGCTTGGTATAGGCATTGGAGATAATATTGCAGTGCTAAATAGGACACCCACAACACAATGATGCTCTCTCAGTCTGGACAGGCCTATCATGTAAATGTGAGGTATCTATTACATGAGGTACAGTAATAAACCCTTGTGTGGACAGCCTACACAATTAAAAAGTGTAGGCTATGAACAGTCATCGTCTCCAAAGATGCTGAGATGAAGGGGACTTTGGAAGAATATTACTATATTTGGGATGCATTACATTTGAGTTAACAAGGAAACGAAGGTTGTCAGGTCTTGGTAAAGTGTGGGGCCTATGGGGGGATTTCGCTGTCCATATTTTGCTTCAGGAGGAAAAACACTGTCATTGTCAAAGATTCTCTGTGAATCTGTTAGTGTCGCTGACAGATTGTTCCCTTCACATCTACTGGGAACTGTTAAAGAGAAAGTCAGCCACAGTAACGTTTCACAGAGAAATAACTGATTTCACAAGCAGCTGCCAATTCCCCCCAAGCAAATATTGCATACCAAAAAAGTGAGAATTAAATGTGAGTTGTCCTTCAAAAAATTATATTAATTGGGGAAACTCAGTTAACCAAAAGCACTTTTCTATATTTAGTACACTACACAAAAGTACAAACTAAAAAGCATATCAGCATAGTTACTTTTGTTGGGAATTAGCTAAAAATATATTTTAACAATTGTGCTCAGCTATACACACAGTTTCACCTCGAAGTCCTGCTTAAAAACTGAGGTTGATTTCATTCAGACGCATCACTCCTTTGAAATTTCCTGTATTATAAACAATAACAAATCAGAAACAGTCACAGATATGAACATCTATTCTAAATGACTACTTGGACACACATCTGCCCTGTGATATTGATTTTGCTATTAAATTAGTCATAAAAGAAAAGCCAATTTTAGAAAAGCCAATGCCATTATTTAAAAAGAAAATGCAGTGTGAATGTACTTGTAAGTCACATTAGTAATTTAACTTGTTTTTGCCTACCATACAGCGCAAACCTAAGGTGAATTAAGATTTATTAGAGGATCTGTAATGTCGTTCTTTGTTGTCTAAGATCTCAATGCTGTCTTTGATATCATTAACCATAAAACTTTATCTGACCTGTTGTATAACCGAGTTGGCCTCTCTGACTCTCTGAGTCTTTGATAGGTTCAGATCTTGCTTTAGTAGTTGTAAATTGTGGATGGTTGTGTTAGGATGCATCCTGCAGTAAAAGCTCATGTTTGTGTTGTAGTGTTCAATATTGTGGTGAGGTCATTTATACTCAGAGTATAGGCACAGGTCAACAGATCTCAAGGTCAACTGAAGTTTGGGTCATCTCACATCCAAGTCCAAAGTTATAGGTTCTTCTTGTGTCTTCAGTGTGGTTTAGCTGGGACATACATAAATAAATTAAGATATGTTACAGAAAGAGAGTGATTTTAAATTAATTTATGGGTAGTTTTGCAAAGGCACACTTTGATTGTTAATGTTGAAACAGTTGTTTACCTGTTGACAAAGATAGAGCACACAAAATTCTGTCAAAATCCAAGTTAAAGTCTGATACTCATTAACTCAATGTAAGTCTAAAGACATAGACAAGTTATGACATTTGTGATCTTGTTGTTAGGTATGTAACATCTCTTTTCATAGCACAGATACCATTAATCTGTGGATGTCTTAATACTTTTCTGCAAAAAAAGGTATTGGGGAGTTTCTGTTTACTGGAAATGAAGCACAGAAAAAAGTTGTCTTTCTGTACAAAAATTTTTATTTTAAAAAATAATTTCTCTATATAAAAATATCTAAATGTATAAGGTCTTTCTTCTCTGTAAAGGCCAAATATGACACCAGTTGTTTAGGAGTTGTGAGTAATATCAATAGAATGGTATACTATCACCAATGTCCGAGCCATTCTCTCCATATACATAAATAAGACATAAATCCATAAATACAACATAAATAAAAACTTACATGCCATTATTTTCAAATCACACATGTGCACGGTCATATTGCACACTTTAAATATCCCCTTCCTTAAAAGTGATGTTAGGATTATTTCACTAGTTTAAACAGCCTGTGAAACACTTTTAACGGCATGTGAAAGCAAAATATGCCTTCACATCTGGCCACTAATTGAGGGAATGGAACATCTGTTCCTGGTAGACCACAGTGATTACAGGGATAATGCACAGCACATTAAGGATCTGTGCACAAAAGCATTCAGCAGTTGCATGCCACAAGCATGACAGGACTGATATGGTTCAAAGAACCACACAGTGCTTTATATACAGGGCAAAGAGAAATATTTTGGGAGGCTTATAAAGCCCTGAACACTGGTCTGGGATCAGCTTTCCTTGAAAAAACCCCCAACAACCTTAACCTTTGAAATAGAAAACTGCAAATCAGCAGTTTTGCAAGCTCTGTCAGCATTCACATTCATACATGCATTAGCATCTGTCCTGACCTTTATTTGCTTGCCATGAGCACCCTTCAGGCCACAGTTGTTTAGACCAGTGATAACATCTAGAGTAGAAGAAATATGTTCATTGCAATTCTTAGCTAAGTAAAGGAGATCAAGGGCAATTGATGAATGAAGGCCTAATATATGGATTCTTCTGCTGTTTGGTTTTGGGGCATTCCACATCCGGTAGTGCCTTGCAGCTAATTCCTCCCAATTTGGATGTCTCAATTATTAGTCTTGTATCCGCAGATTATATCTAGTTTCAAACAAGCACACTCTTTGGTGAAATTTGAGTATGGGAGGTACAATCGGCTTGAGAGATTCTCTATACCACAGGGTCCAGCAGTTGACCTCAACCTTGCTTCCTGGGTCTGGGGTGGAGTGTGAGACAGATGGTGAAGGCATTGTACTACTCAGTGAGTGGAACCCACTCAGCAAACAAAAATGATGCTTAAAGTAGAAAGAACAATACTTGCATGCTAGAAATACATTGACAAAAGAAGCAAATCTGCTCTTCCCAAAAAGAGTTTTGCCAGACCACCTGGCCTAAAAAAAAAAAGATTTTTGCTGAAAGACTGAATATGTAAATGTGCATACATTATAAATCTAGCAAGGCACATTTTAATCTAGTTAACATTAGCTAGCAAGCAGTGAGTGATAGGAATACCCATATACTTGCCATGTTGGTTTCCAAAAGAGCCCACCTCCACATCATTTGGCTATAATTGCAGCAAGTTAGTTAAAGTCGAATTTCATGTGGTGGTGTGTACTTGAAATATTATTGTCATTATGTAAATGAAGTGGTTCAAGAATATACTGAGTCATCTACCCATTTTTGAAAGGTGCATAAACAAAATATCATGTTTAAAATTTACTGTGAGCTGTGGCTCTAACTAACAATTAAGAAGTGCAAGGAATACTAATATCATTAGCTTGTAACATGACAGCATGCCTCCAAGTGCCAAAGCATCCTTCTCAGCAATAAGAGACAGAAGACCACTCAAATTCTGTTTTTTTTTTTTGAAGAGTTCCAAGATTTTGCTTCACATGTTGACACAGCATGAAAGATGTTGTGCACTGCTCCAGTAAAACCATCCTTGTCTGTTTGTGTTGTTGTAAACCACTCACTACAGGAATAGAAAAACCTTCCAGAGTACCCAAAATAAAATAAACTTTTCAGAGTAACTTGAACTGAAGTAACTTTTCAGCTACTATGCCCAACATTAGTGTTCACCACTAGTCAAGGGACCTTAGAACTTGCAGCTGTCAGGTTCGAGGGTGGTTCCCTGTAGCACTGAGCCCAAGTATCAAAACGATTGTGGAGTGAAGACTCATTCTGGTGGGGCTAGTGCTGAATTCTCTAAATTGATGGCCGAATTCAAACAACGTTCCTTGTTATTTCAGTTCAGCTGAGCTGCAGGCCCGAACAGACAATTCTGGGGTCTGCCAATTAGCGTTAGTAATTAGTAAACACACAGACAGGGCAAACCCTCAGAAAGCCAGTTAGCTTTTCTCCACTAAAAAGGGGCAGATTTCCAATGGGGGGGGGGGGGGGGGGGGGCACAAAAACAAAACAAAAAAAAACATATGTATGTGTGTGTTTAGCAAATATTACATGCCAATCAAAATACCATGTATCATGGTTAGGTTATACTATTAGTGTGAGAAATAACACGTACTGGTTTACTGATGCATCTCACAGATTCATTAAGCCATGGTCTAGAGAGTGACTTTAACATGGAAGTGCATATATGATGCGTCATTGTTAGCCAAGCTGAATGTAAATGACCAGATGAGTATACTGCATAGCACAAATCATGCTTTCTCACAGCATTTGCCTGATTGACAATTTTTTATCAGATATACAAAACTCTTTTGTGACAAGTCTGGTCCCTGCACCCCCACAACCCCCCCACCCAGAAAAAAACCCCTAGAATGTTACTATTCCCTTTACACTGCAAAGACTATCACACTTTGTCTTAAAAACAATTCTGGATATGAGTGCTCTTCGACAATACCAATGGATAGATTTTACATAACTAAATGTGTAATAATAAATGTGACATCAGCACACTGTTTAACCTTGATAAGATCAGAATGTTATACCAGGCCCAACCTCACAGTCCTCCACAAAATGTGGGTGTGCAATGTGCTTTATTTAAATCACACAAGTATGTAATATGTTAATGTCCCTCTAAGTGTAAACAACAAATGACACTCAATAGTCTAAGCACATTGCCTAAAACCATGATCATGTGAGAAGATATGTAAATCTAGTATCAATATTTCATACCTTAAATTAATCACGGTCTTCCAGTTTTGTGAAAGTCTAAAACATAACAATGTTTAAACTCTGGACTGGACCAGATTCAGTGGAATTAAAAATGATGACCCAGCTATTCAACCTGCACTGTCTGAACAGAGCAGAAACAGTCTTAGTAGCGATTTCCACATGTGCACGATCCTAACCAGGGTGAATTCAATGAAATATCCAATCTCTGCACACATACATGATAGTAATATTTCTTGCAGACAAGCAGAAAAATGCAAATAAGTTTCCTGTATTTTTAAAGCTCTCTATTCAAAGCCATAGCAACCTTTAGAACCAGGAAACATAATACAATGTCCCCATTTCTGTCATTCAAGCTCCTCTCGAGAGCACTTAAAAATCCCTGAGACATTTTTACCATTCACATCAGGCCATATTTCGTGTGTTGTTGTGGAAGCTGTCCTTTGCTGTTCTTATTCTCCCACCCCTCTAGTAGACAGCCGTGCAGCGGGATGCTCATCCAGTGGGTGAGGTGAGCCCAGGGGCCAGCGGCCATCACAGGCCTAAATCTCTTAGGAGGATTATCTGGCCTCAGATCAAGCACATGTTGTCACAGAAAGGCTGCCATGGTGCTGTGGGGCTGTTAGCCAGCAAAAATGATTTTCTATTCCGGGGCCCAGAGAGACAAACAGTAATCTTTGTTGTCGGACTACCAATGTAGTGGATACAATTTAAGAGGTTGAGAGCTGTTCAGTAAAATGATCTGCCTTCTGTCTCTAAAGCAACTGTATTTCAAGCCACATTTTTATGGGATTCCAAGCAAACAAAAAAGGCCCAGTTTCCAGTCAGTATTAAAATTATATTTACACATCCGTTTAATGTTTCCTCTAATTCCCCATATTAATGTAACTCAGTGAATTATTTCTTTCATTCTTTTACCTCAATATTTGTAAATAGTAAGCTGTCATTTATTTTTCAATCAGGTCTATTCCATCATGCCTCTCTGTCCATCTCTCAAGTGAGCACCCCCTAGCCTCTCACACTTGGCCTGGGTTAGCTCTTTACTTTGGATCACTTATGCAAACTCAGTCTCAGCCAAGAAGTGCTGACTGGGCTCCTCAATACCTTAAGACATCTCAAATACTCTGCATATCTGACCAACCACTGACATGTGCTTTGTATGCTTAAATCTCTCCCTGATCTCCTGACCTCTAGAGAGAAAAAAAAAAAAACTATATAGGTTGCACTCACCCTGACAGTTTACCCATCTTTGAGAATCCAAACACATCCATGCGATCCTCTGGACAGTCTTGCCTGTGGCCTGAAACTGTGATAGCAAAGCTCTCTGTGAATCCAGATGTGGTTCCAAAACCTTATTGCCACCCTTGACTCCAAATTACAAATTTGCTCAACTCTCCACTGTCACCTTTGACCAGGTGGCCAGATACTCGGATTAGAAACAAGAGTGATCCAGAAAAACCAAATAGAATTCAGCGGCAGAGTTTGCACCGAAGGGGATCGGACCCCACGCTGAGGAACTAGATCCAGTGGAGCAGGGCCAGGCAATCCAATCCGACTGTGCACCCATGAAAAGAGCCCCGTGGCGCTAGCCCTGCTGGAGGCTCTGTCCGGATGCCTCCTTCATAGGCAGCGCAGTGAAACCCAGCATCTGTCCTGCTCCCATCAGCAGCGGCGGGGAGAGGAGCCGGAGCTGTGCGCCGCTGACAGAGGCTTTGAATAAATACCATGAGAGACGGCGCGGGAGAGAGAGAGAGAGAGAGAGAGAGAGAGAGAGAGAGAGAGAGAGAGACGGGGAGGGGGGAGAGAGAAAATGATAGAGAGAGAGAGAAGAGAGAGAGAGAGAGCAGGCAGAGGAGGGGAAGAAGGGAAAGGAGGAGGAGGGACCACGAATCACCATCAACAGATGCTGCCGTGCACTCGCTCCGTCACTCGAGCTGAGATGAATGCTGACTTGCTCTCCCCAGCGAGCCCTTCACCCCCTGACTCCCTGAGGGATGGGTGGGGGGAAGGTGGGGTAGGCAGGAGTGCGGAGAAGAGGAGAGAGAGAAAAGCACAGAAAGCTGACGCGGCAGCAGAATGCTGGACTGCTGTTGGCAGGGGACCAAGACCCTGCTGCCCATATGACACACACATACACACACACTTGCATTATCAGGTAATGCATGCTGTACATGGAACTGCTTCGGGAAAGAGACCTGAGACATGTGTCAGCACTCAAGACATAGCAAATGAATGTGTGAAAATATATATATGCAGTTTTCATTTTTTCTGTGTAGACAATTTCTACAATTTATCATATGGGTTGTGGACTGAAAAAGCTTTTGATAATTATTTTAATAACTAATAACAAATGGCATAATAAAGATTGACATGTTAGTACAATATCAGTGTCAGTGATGCTTTTTTAAAAAACAACCCTAGTGCTCTTTCACCCATACAGTCATACAAATCCACAAACAATCTTGCATGAATGGCTTGATAGAAGATCTAAGGTAAACAATGTTCCAGCTTAAAGCCAAAGGAACTTTGAGAATGTTAACTCCTCTCTTTGTGCAGAGTGTCCACCTACCACTGGGCCATCTGGGCAGGCTTTTGTTTACACAGTAATGTGCAGATGGTTCGGGGCAAAAAAGACCCTCAGTGCAGTCTGTCCAGAGGACCATAGGGAAGCAAAGGTTCAGCCATACTTAAAAAAATGTCACTTCCAATGGTTCGAGCTTACGCCTGCCCAGAAAATTCTCTAGATGCATTTCGAGGTGGTAATGCCATTCAGCTTGCTGGTTGTAGCTCAGTGGTTGAAGACTTTAGACAATATTTAGATAGATGTGGGTTCGAAGCCTGTCACTGCTAGGAGACTGTCAGTAAAAGTCAACCTTCTAGCTGGGGAGGTCTGGGTATCATGCTCTTGCCACCTGCTGCTGAGCCCTTGAATAAGGCCCTTATCCCTCAGCTGGCCAACATAAGATGAGCAGGCGCTGGCTATTCCCACATACCCCAAATCCTCCATCCTCTAAGTAAAATGACATTCTGAAAAGTAGCAAAACGGTGTATGGGACAAGACACTTTGGTGCACGAGTGCATGAACACAATGTGCTTTGCATTTATGTGTATCAGACAGTCTGAGTATGAGAGCCACACCAGTTTGTACCATACCATGTGGGAATCATACCATTTCATACTATACCATATGGGTGTCATAGCAGTTCATAGTATACCATATGGAAGTCATACCAGTTCATAGTATACCATATGGGAATTAAACCAGTTCATACTATACCATATGGGAGTCATACCAGTTTGTACCATTCCATATGGGAGTCATACCTGTTCAGCTTTTTGGTTCTTTTCAACTTAATAATATAAATAGACATTATATATTTTTAAACAACCGCTTTGCAGAGTAGAAATAAAACAGAAGATATTAGATGAGATAAACATAAAATATGATATAAAGAATAAAATGCAAAGAATAAAATATGGCCTTATTCTACTCACTCTTGTTCCAGGAATAGTGTTTATGAAAAAGGCTGAATGAAGGTATAGCCCAAGCAGTCCATCACTGGTACATGCCTACACTCCATCAACACAATGAACAATAGAGCTGTGAGAAAAGGCACTTCAAATAGGTAATCTTTGCTAATTTGCCCTTTCTGTTGTAACTGATGACAGATGTCAGTGTTCTGATGAATCAAAGCAAAGTTAAGCAAAGCTGAGAGGAAAAAATTGCAAGCAATACTAGAGGAAAAAAAATGAACTCATTCAGGTGAGATGGGTACCAAGCTTTGATCTGGGCGGCCGCTTTTTTAAAATCACATTTATTTTTCATATCAGCATTTCAGGTGAGCTGGGTTTCCAACTATTCACCTCCTGTTACTGCCAGTTGTTTTTAAAGTGTCTCCAGTGGAAACACTGATGGCAAGGTGTTACACTTCAAAATAGCTCTATAAACCATAAAGAGAGATGCCTTTAGAAAGTCAACAAATGATGGATAGCTGATTTTTTTTTTTGTGAACCTAAAAAAGGAGATTATACAACTACACAATTACATAGAAAAAATGTTTTACTAACAAATGTAATTAATTTGACATACATTTCAAAATAAGATATCCAGTCCTGAAAAATAATGTCTATGTATGGCAAAAAATCCAATAACACAAAAATAATCAATGTCTATATAACATTTACCTTGCCATTTTAAAGTTAACACGTGATTATTAAACAACAAAGGTTAGGGTTATTTCCCTTGCTGGTGTCTGTTTAAGATTTAACTGTACACTGTGCAGAGGATGATTACTTTGTCCTAAAGGGACGAAGCAATATAGCCAAGGTCACCATATTGTGCGGAGGAAAGGAGTGCATTAGCATTTAGTTTGGTATTCCCCTTGGCACACTGGTGCAAGCGCAGACCAAGGGTAGACGGTTGGACTTGCACATGGGTGTGCCTGTGTATCTAACTTCCCTGCAATGCACATCCCAGCAAATATGAGACATGCTGAGCAGCAGTAAACTGATACAGATCTCAAAAATCCTGACATTTGCCGGAATTTGAGGATAAGTATAGCGCTGTTTAAAAAAAAAACAAAAAACAAACAAACAAAAAAAAAGGCTTCAAGTAATCTTCATTTATGGAGCACATTAAAAGTCAACTTTCAGCCAAGTCCCCCCTACAGTAAAATCAAATGACTGAAACCATAAGTTAAAAGAAAAAATGGGGTAAGATAAAACATAGACATAAAATAAAGTAAAAGGCAGCAAACTAAGACCCAGGTAACACAAGAAGACAATAGGACAAAACAAATACTAAAGACCTTAAGACTCAAATGCTACATTTTTAAATTGTATTTTAAAAATCTACTTTAAAAAGGGACTATTCAAAGCTCTCCTGTAATTATATGTTTCATATATTTTACAGTTATTAAGAGTTAATATACTAACCTCAGTAGCACATTTGGCTCTAGTGTTGACTGACATAAAACCAGTTCCGATGGCAATGATGGCACTAGTTCTTCTATGATGATGAATGGCACAAGCTGGTCCGAGGACAGTTTAAAAGGTCATATCTAACATGTCTGTCCACTATCTCAATTTATTTATTACAGTTATGCAAGACCCAGGTTCAGTAATATACATGGCAAAGACCTCTGGCAGGGATAATCAATCATCTCCTCAAAATGGTGTAATTAAAAGGGACAGCAATGTCTAGCTTTATGATTATGATGCTGTTAGTTGGCTGTCATCTCAGTGTGTCATCACCAGTAACAATGATCAGATGATCAAACACCCAATGAAAAATCTTCACCCTTATCTTATTTGCAGAAGAAGAAATATAATGCAAGCCTAACAGTAATACACTGTGTATGAGTGGCAGCTTCAATGGGTCCAAAGCACTGCACATTTTAAAGTTTTACGTCTCAGACATGCCTGATTGAGCCCATCAGGTAAATACTAAGCTTGTAAGGAGCTTAAAAGTAAATGTTCCTTTTGAAATGATTAAGAGGCAGCTGTACCTCAACATCCAGAGCATTACACCGTCATAGTCATAGAAACTACCCATTTTTATACTCAAGCTTCATCTAATAAACTTTTTTTTTAAATACTTTTTTCTTCAAACGTGCTGACTTGCTAGTTATGCCGACACAATTTGGTCACATTTTTTTCCTTCTGTTGTCTGATTTCAGACAGATGTAAAACATGCTTTCCATCTCGTGTGCTTGTCGCTGCTGTAATGCACACAATCGTGCTTTCACATTCCTCGGCAGCAACAAATCCGAGCTGTAATTTCCTCTCTCAGAAAGCCTAATCTCCACAGATGCACAGTCTGTGTATGGAGTACATCTGTGCACGCAGTGTACAGGGTACTGCAGACAGCGACTATGCTCTTTGGAATTTTGCATATACACACACACATACATACACATATATATATATATACATACATACATACATATATATATATATATATATATATATATATATATATATATACACACACACACACACACACACATATATATATATATATATATATAAATAAATAAATAAATAAATATATATATATATATATATATATATATATATATATATATATATATATATATATATATATATATATTTTAGGTGTGAGATGCACCGCACAGCCACACAGAGCCACACCTTCTCACTACAGGGTGCAAGATTTCAGGCATTTTCAAGATTTCCGGCATTTCCTCTCATATCTCACATTATGTCATGAGAATATGACAAAATATGCAGTTAGACTTTCATATTGTCATTATTTGGCTGCTTAGATGTTTGCTGACCTGGGCTGGAGCTTCCCTTAAACATTCCACCTCTCCCGGAAGTTCCGGGAGGCTCCCGCATTTTTATAGGGGCCCTCTGACGCTCGCAAATTATAGACTATGTCTCGGAAATTAATTTTGAGAGCGAGTGAAACACGACACACACACACAGGGTGTGTCTCAAGTAAAGGACCATTGTTAAGTAGGCAGCTTAACAACGTAGCAACTGCGATATGCAGAAGACCCTCCTTCTGCAGCAGACACCTGATGATACAGTTCATCAAGTCCTCCTACCTACCATGGCATCATACATAATGACAGAGTCCATCAAACACTCATACAAACTGTGGTATAATGTAGTTTGGCAGTCATAACATTCATGATTTTACATTTAATGACAATCAACGTTCATAACATCTCTTTACAGCAAATGCTGGAAACATACAAGCCCTTGCTGCATCGCTTGCCTGGCTCTGCTCCATTGTTGCGATAACAGCTTCACGGGGGGGGGGGGGGGGAATTGTTGGAGAAGAAGCTGCCATCTCCTTGAAATTAGTTTTTTTTTTCTTCAGGGTGGCATGTCTGTTCCCTGCTCTTCACCTCTGCTGGCTTCAGCTTGACATCGTTGTTACTCTGTTCTTATACTGGCGCAGAATGTTCTCACTAATATGCCTTCTTTAGGCAAAAAAACTTCAAATATCCATGTGACCCCATTTTTTTCATGCTTCTTGTCTCTGCCAAATTGACATATGTCAAACACAGGCAGGCAAATTACTAAACGCTTAGCTGGATAACGTTGAAATTAGTATTTGTCAGGGATAGCTGACTAATGCTAGCTAGCTGACTAATCTAACTAGGTTAGCTAGCTAGGTTAACTAGCCTATGTCATTTTTAAACCCCAAATACATATGGTACTATTTATGCTCAAAGTCATAAAAAAGTCATAAAAAATTCTGGGTCGGTCAGGATAACCTGCTGGCTTTCAGAGCCTCCCATTGGATAATTACTGCATGGGTGATTATGTTTCAGCTGGCAACAAGGTATTTAACCCTAACTGATGCAGTGAGTGGCTTCTCATTTGTTAAACAACCATGTCAAAAGACAAATCCTGTGGTCATGGAAAACATGTTAATCTGTTTCAGAAGGGTCAAATTATTGGCATGAATCAAGCAGAGAAAACATCTAAGGAGAGTACAAAAAGTACTAAAATTGGTTAAGAACTGTCCAAAACATTATTAAAAAGTGGAAGGACAGTGGGGAAACATCATCTTCGAGCTAAGAATGTGGTTGGAAAAAAATCTTGAATGATCGTGATGGGCGATCACTTAAACGTGTGGTGAAATCAAATAGTAGAAAAGCAACACTAGAACTCAGGGATATGTTTAATAGTGAAAATAAGAGCATTTCCACACGCACAATGCGAAGGGAACTCAAGGGATTGGGACAAAACAGCTGTGTAGCCTTAAGAAAACCAGTGAGGCTAACCATCAGTGAGGCTAACCAGCAAAAACGGCTTCAATTTGCTAGGGAGCATAAAGATTGGACTCTGGAGCAATGGAAGAGGGTCATGTGGTCTGATGAGTCCAAATTTACCCTGTTCCAGAGTGATGGGCGCATCAGGGTAAGAAGAAAGGCAGCTGAAGTGATGCCTAGTGCCTACCGTACAAGCCTGTGAGGGCAGTGCTATGACCTGGGGTTCCTGCAGTTGGTCAGGTCTAGGTTCAGCAACATTATGTGCCGAAAAAATGAGGTACCTGAAAATACTGAACGACCAGGTTATTCCATCAATGAATTCTTTCTTCCCTGATGGCACGGGCATGTTCCAAGATGACAATGCCAGGATTCATCAGGCTCAAAGTGTGAAAGAGTGGTTCAGGGAGCATGAGATCATTTTCACACATGGATTGGCCACCACACAGTCCAGACCTGAACCCCATTGAGAATCTTTGGGATGTGCTGGAGAACACTTTGTGCAGTGGTCCAAATCTCTCATCATCAATACAAGATCTTGGTGAAAAATTAATGCAACTCTGGACAAAAATAAATGTGACATTGCAGAAGCTTGTGGATATGATGCCACAGCGATTGCTTGCCAAAATCAAAGCTAAAGGCAGTCCAACGAAATATTAGAGTGTGTGAGCTTTTTTTTTTGGCCAGGCTGCGTGTGTGTGTGTGTATAGATTATTGTAATGCATAGTGTTTTTCATAGTGATGTATTCCATCAGTTATATAAAATTCATTAAAACGCAGTGTCTTTAATTTCATAGTGGTGTATGAGTCCATGAGTGTTTACACATGCATCACTACTACATGTCTGCAGGCTATGGCAGATAGGCATAAGAGGCATAAGAGGATCATAACATGCAAAGTCCATAATTCCAAAGTCCAGAGTCCTGTAGCCGCTTACACTAAGGTGGAGGTCCGTTAGAAAGCATGTCACTTTCTGACTTTGGGATAAGGAAATGAATACTTCCTACAGAGTCTTTGTATATTATACACACACTCAAAGATTCCAAAAAAAGTAGTTTTGATTTAATTTACATATGCATCAACAAATGTATCAAAATAATTTATCGACGTCAGTGCATTTCATCAAAATGTAATTTGCAATTAAATTACAAAAATCAAAGTACACAAAATGTTTTGAGGACATGCTGAAAGCTATAGACTAAACAGCATAGGAACACAGCTCTACAGCAGGCCTGAGACTGAGTTGAGAGCCTGACGGCCAGAGGAGGTTTAGTTCAGACACGTGTCATCACACCATGCTGCTCATTCGCATATAGCTGACAGGAAATTCAAATTCCCCTGTATCAGGAGGATACATGCTGATGGATGCTGGCTTTCTTATCGGACTGCTCAGGAATAACATGAGCTGACTGAATAACCAACTGTTTAAAGCACTGACAGCACAGGGCTGAGATGCATGACAGTGATCGTTGTAACAGAACACACATTCATCACACAGTATGAAGCAGTATATAAAATCAGACTGAATCTCTCAAAACCTCCCAGGAATAAAGTGCATAGGTAAAAAGACACAAACATGATAAATGAGAAAACAACTAGACTATATGATAAAAATTTATATTTTTGTACAAGGTAATTCACAAACAGCTTTCATTATTTCAAATACAAAAAAGTACTGATGCCAAAGTATTCTGATAATTTTTTTTTTCTCTTTCATATTATAATGGGCATTTCAAACACATGTAATTAAAATATTGCCTATCTGCAGATGTATTCTGTTGTCATGGGTTGAGAGTCGTCCGTATAAAAATCTTACTGGGGATAATGTGTTCTTCATGTCGGCCAGCTACGAAAAGGGGAAAATGATAATCAATCATCGAGCCTTCTCAATAAATCTAGTATATGCTAATAAGGGGTGAATACAGTTGGTCAGCATTTACGAGCAATCATAACTGAGGCAGCTGACAGCATAAACACAGACTACATAAAAATGGGTGCGTGTGCGTATGTACACGTGCACACGTGAGCCGTGTACTACTTCCAGTAATCTTAAGATCCCTGCTTCCTGTGTTGGGCGTGGTCTGTTTCCCCGCACCTCCATATATTTATTAGGCAATGCTTTAGTAATTCTATTGTGAAGGAGTTCCATTCAGATGCATAGCTCATGATTTGTGAACAGGTAGTGGCAATGTAGTAATTCATGCAGGTAATGTCTTTGCATGCAGCAGTGAATGTGTGCACCCACATATCTTTCCTTTGGGTCCTCTACACTGACCACAAAATGTTCAATCATAAATCTTCACGGACTGACTACAAATCACAGACACAGCACTCACCAGGTCATTCCACAGGTAAACCTCACTTATTACAGACTCATGTCTGTAAAATGATCTATGTCCTTTCAAAAATGATCTATGTCCAAGTACCACTGTCCAAGTATCACTGCTTGATGTATAAGAGAATCAGCACAGTTGGTCTCTGAACAATTTTTAGCATGCAGCTTCTGCCCAGAGCACACCTATTCCCAGGACCATTTCTACCATATACTAACATGAAGAAACATTTGTGATGATGATGATGATGAAATTCCTATCTTCCCATGTCCTCTCCTACCATACAATTCCAATTCAGTCCAGTTCAGCATCAGAAGAAAATGCTGTGTTCATTGTTGCTCTAATCTTCTTAGGCTGATATGTTCCAAATCCAAGCTGTCCTCTCCGTTTCATCTTCTTTTGTTTGTATAACAGTATGCCAGTGAAGTTACGTAATGTGCTGTGGTGATATGGACTTTCTGGGGACTTAGTGGACAGATGAGGTTCAGTAGAGGTAAGGGTGGTGGGGCTTTAAGTACAAAGCTCCACAAACTAATGAAATCACTTGATCATGTCATTAAAACAATGACAGCACATCAAGAAGATATTAAAGATCAAATCTCTTTGCATAGATAAAGCTGACTGAAAGGGTTCAGTGGGGACTCTGTCAAAAATAAAGACGCCATGGGTGCTTAGGCTGCAGTTACTGTGTGGAAGACTGTCACATAACTCGGATCCAGGATTAACAAACCTGAAGTACATTATGTTGAATGAGTTTCCTTATAGGGAAGACACTGAGGTTCTTTGTAAAATACTATACAGAGCTAATCTATTACAACACAGTATCTATCAAAGACCAAATTAAATGGGCTGTTCGGTATGGAGAAGTTAAGCGAGCAGTATAGTTTTAAAAAGCATCTAAGAACTCATATTTCTAGATACAAGGCATATTAATAATCCTAGGAATTCCCTGTGATATTAAACCCATGTGAACTTTGCACCTTGATCCCATTGGCAACACATAGAGCATGCATATAATTCTTAGTGCTATCACTTTGAAGTCCTAAGTTCTTCAGTGCATCCATAACTTATGCAGTGGGTTGAACTGTTGTCAATCTGTGATGAACTGCAAGATGAAAAGATAATAAAACACCAACAGGTAATCTGCTAAGCACATATTTCACTGCCAATATGAACAAGTGTTTAGAATGTACTGTATTCTAACCTTACTGGAAAAAAAAAAGCTTTTTATTTGTTCCCACAAGGGAGTTTTTATCATTTTGGTTTGGTCACAGATCTTACTTAATCGATATTTTCATTACGAGGGATTTACCACATTCTTGCTAGTGGCATTGCCTACACAAAATTATTTTGGCTCATAAATAATCTTATAACAACTGTATGTGGTGCTTTTTAAACTAGTAACTATTTTAATAATGTTCCTACCAGCAAACAGACTCCATAAATACTGCCAACTTAATGTGCTGAACAGTGAACGTAGGCCATTAGCATTCATTCAAATTATTAATGTGAATACTGAGTCATTAGTCTAGAATCAACTAGAAGCACCATGAAAACCCAGAGGTTTAACAAATGGCTGAAAAATACAATTCATTTAACACAGAATGTCCAGGTCTATTTAGCAATATTCCTAGGAACAGGCATAAGAATATTACAAAATGTCGAAAGAGAACATGAAACATGTAAACTAGTGTAGTTTACTAAATCTAATTCAGAAAGTGACTCGAGAATACATTCCTAAAATGCATTTTGTAGAATTGTAGAACCTTCTAGAATCTAAAATGTGTACACTCCATGTAGATCCCATTACCCCAAATGTAACTAACATGGCAGACTTACCTTTAATAAGGAGTCAGACTGGGCTTCGTGATGAGATTAAGTTGCACTTTACAAATCAACTCAACACCTAATGGTTTAGAAATGAATTAACTTGATTGAGCACTACTAGACCAAGCATCTAAATCATGATTTGGGAAAGTGAAATTGGTTGTTCTTTTGTTAAAGGTCTGGTTGTAAAATTCACCAAACTGAGGGTGAAGACAGGGATCGAAAGAGAACAGTTATAGTGACATGGAAAAGGTCTTTTCATGGTGAAGAATTTGGCATATGAGAAAATGAAACAACATGCAGAAGTCCACGTATGACCTGCGGATTGGCTCCAGTATTGACATGGTATTGATGTATTGTACAGGTTGGTTTATAATTTGGCGTTTACATGTAGAGGAAAGAGAGTGTCAAGTCAGATGTTCGATACTCCCTTCACCATCTCATCATGCAGTCCTGAAATACTACCGACAATGCTGAATACCAATACATGACATAATGGCTTATCTACTCTACAAGAAGACCACTGATAAATAAAATAGTCAAGAAAACTGCAGTCTTCCCAAGAGTGTGGCCCCACAATTTGACCTACTTCCTTATAGCTAATTTTGGAGCCAGCAGGTTGGGACACATGACAAAAGTAGCATAAAGGATACCACTGACATAATCATTGCTCAGCACTGATCGTAGTCTGCAGTGATATCAATGCCCTGGGTATCAGAGGATGGAGTTATCCCCAAAAGAGGAAAAGCGAGACCGGGAAGGCTAAACTGCACGCACACCCACACACGCATGCACACACACAGGGAAGAGAGAACAACATGCATCCCGCCTATGACCTACAGTACCATTAGAGTGAGAGAGGATCAATGCTTCAACAGCTGTGGCTACAAATAAAGCAGACAAAGCAGCCGTAGAGCCATGTTGAGAGAGATTAGAGACTTCAGCCTGCTGGCCACACCTAGAGAATTACAGCAAAGTCTGGTATCATCATATTTATCCAACTACATTTTCCCATGGACATGAGATGACTGACTATAATGAGAGGATTTTGCAAGCCTTTTAAAGCTGTTCTAAGTGATAGATATATGACATTTGTATTTGTTTTAGTCCAAGACTGCATGATACACCTGATTTAGAATGATCTCTTAATAATAATGATAATAATAATAATAATAATAATAATAATCATTATCTCTTATTACTTGGTATCATCCAGGTATTATGAAAAGGACAAAGTTAAATCTTAAAAGTTAAATCTTTCTCCAAAATGCTTTGACCTTGAATTTTTCAAATGCATTAGTAACACACCATTTAATTCAATGTTGAATTTCTAGGATTATGGAGATTTGCAATATACTAGAACAAAGTTCCACTCTGGGCTTTGCATGTGTAGTTAGCGAACTTTAATACTATTCACCAGACATGAGCTCAGGGCAGCTCATCTGGTGAATATCCCTCTCCAAATAAGGATGTTTGAGTCACTGTTCTCTGAAGTGCGGGACACTTGTAAGGTGACACCCAGGGACTTTTGCTTTGTTCTTGCTCTTGGATGGCTCATCAGCACCCTGTCTAATATGCTCTTATTTCCTGAGATGTTCCTGGCTGTAATCCACAGTGAAGCTCAATTTGTCTAGTGGACCCACATGACAAACTTCTTGCTATTGACATCTTTCCACCTATACTATGCCACCGGGATGGATCTGGATTTGTTTGAACCATATTCTGCATAGGTACAACTATATAGCTTGGTGTCAGGAGAATAACCTTGACAATTCCTGATGTTTTAGATCAGTAAACATTACCTTTACAGGTTATTCAGTTCATTTAATATTTGCGTGGTAGGGTGCTATTTATTCAAGTGTTAGTCTAAGCAGGAAACCGCTGCTCAAGTTACCTGTTCTTTGATGTTTAGGTGAATATTATTCCATCCAGCAGAGAGGTGGCAAAACAGATATACCACAGTACAAGATAAGATAAGATTCCCTTTATTGATCCCCATAGGGGAAATTCGAATGACACAGCATCTCCAGCACAGAATAAAGAGAGTTAAAGATAGAATTACAATAAAATAACTACAAATAAAAACTATGGGGACAGTTACTATACTATACACAATTACACAATTGCCCAAGTGCCACCCCATCCCATAGTGATATACCGTCCTGGCCAAAGGTTTTGAGACTAGCACAAATTTTGGTTTTCACAAAGTTTGCTGATTCAGTTTGCAAAAACTCTAGATTGTGAAGAGTGATCAGCAATTAATTGCAATTAATTGTAAAGTCATTCCTTTCCATGAAAATTAACTTAATCACAAAAATTAATGCATTCCAGCCACTGCATTTCAGCCCAATCACAAAATAGCCTGCTAACAATTTCAGTGATCTTCTCACTATCTTAGGAGAAAGTGTTAACGAGGATAAGGCAGCTGATATCACTCTGTCATGGTGATTAGAAGGGTAGACTGGTTGCTTTAAAACGGTAGTGGTTTTCTTCTGTTAACCATGGTTACCTCCAAGGAAACACATACAGTCATCATTGCATTGCATCAAAATGGCTTCACAGGCAAGGACATAGCTGCTTGTAAGATAGCACCTAAATCAACCATTTATGGAATCATCAAGAACCTCAAGGAGAGAGGTTCAATTGCAGTGAAGAAGGCTTCAGAGTGTGCAAGAAATTCAAGCAAGCACCAGGACCGTCTCCGAGAGAGGATGCAGCTATGGGATCGGGTTGCCACCAGTGCAGAGCTTGCACAGGAATGGCAGAAGGCAGGTGTGAGTGCATCTGCACGCACAATGAGGCGAAGGCTTTTGGAGGATGGCTTGGTGTCAAGAAGGGCAGCAAAGAAGCCACTTCTCTCCATGGAAAAACATCAAGGTCAGATTGACATTCTGCAGGAAGTATAGGGATTAAACTGCAGAGGACTTGGGTAGTTATTTTCTCTGATGAAGCCCCCTTCAGACTGTTTGAGACATCTGGATAAATGATTGTCTGGAGAAGAAAAGGTGATGGCTAACATGAGTCCTATGTCATGTCACCAATGAGGCATCCAGTGACGCATCCTGAGACAAGGCAGTGGGTTTGCTCAAAGTTCTGCCTAAGAACACTGCCCTGAATAAGGAATGGTATCAAAACATCCTCCAAGAGCAACTTCTCTCAACGATCCAGGAGCAATTTGGTGACGAACAATACTTTTTCCTACATAACGGAGCATCAAGTCAAAAGGCAAAAGTGATAACCAAGTGGCTCGGTGAACAAAACATTGAAATTTTGGGTCTGTGGCCAGGAATCCCCCCAAGATCTCAATCCCATAGAGAACCTGTGGTCAAGCTTCAAAAAGAGGGTGGACAAACTAACACAGAAACTATGATCAACTCCAAGCAATGATTAGGCAAGAATGGGTTGCCATCAATCAAGATTTTGCCCAGAAGCTGGTATCCATCATGCCAAGGCAAATTGCAGAAGTCTTAAAAAGAAAGGCCAACACTGTAAATATTAAGTCTTTGCTTAAACTGGATCTATTTGTCAGTAAAAAGTTAAACTTATTAAATGCTTATAATTGTACTTCACTAAACCATCTAAAAAAACTGAGGCAGTAAATTTGTGAAAAGTCTTTTTTCCAGAGTGCCTGTACTTTTGCTAGAACACAATGACACTGCTCTTATTTTATTATTATTGCTCTCATTTGGCTTCTATCCTAAGTGGAAATGCAAGTGTTTCACAGTGTATTCTGTTTAATCATCACCCAAAGTGACATAATAGCAATTTAGAACCACACTCTAATGACATGTGTAAATAATGAGACGCATCCAGAATGGCCACTGAACAGGGACACACATCAATGAGACCAAACAGACACATTTATTTACTTTACATGTGCAGTACAACTACAAAGAAAAAGTATTTAATGTCCTACATGTATCAGGTTGTACAGTGTGATACAGTTGCTGATCACCTCTCAGCCATAGTATAAATGAAAACAGAGACAACAGTCATTCTGCATGCAGTCGTCATTCTAGTGTATGCAAAAATTCAGGACTGAATCATTTGATCTCATGAGATGATTAAAAAGTCTTTAAGAGCTTTCTGAAAGATCAAGGATTTCCATGATCATGATGCATGTGAGATATAGTAGTGTATGCACACATAGAACCCATTCAAAGGCCAACAAAGACAAGCACTGTCAATAAAAGGAAAAGTTAGAAAGGTCGAATTGGAAATGACTTCTCTGAAACAAGATCTTGGTTTATAAATGTTAGAACTGTTTAAGATCCACATTAAAACAAGGATCAAGTGTAGAATCTGTGTAAATGAGTCAAAAGTCAATACATTAATTACATAGGATGGTGCATATTTCAGGCTTATTCTGTTTATAACATAATTCGCCACTGGTATATATAAAAATAAATATCCCCAAATTGCAATAGCTATGAGACAAATTCTAGCTATCAAGATTCCATGGCTGACTTTTGCAGATATAAAAATTCTTCTAACATCTACATCTCCCATTCATTAAAAGTACTTTAAAACATTGTTTTAAACCTCCCACAATTCCTACCTCATGAGTCAATTAATTTTATTCTTCATTTATCTGCTTTCATGTCCCACCAAAGCTGGCCATCTCAAATCATTAACATAAGTCCATGAGGGAAAAATCAATCTGTTCTACCAGTAACCTGCAAGACTATAAAACCAAAAGAGGGAGGCACAAAAAAGACTGATACCCCAAATAAAACAAAACACTGCCATTATGGCAGTAGACAAAGCTGATAGCATAGCTATTCACATCATGACAGGGTGCTGTTCATGCACATCTGGGAGCAGGTGCATTACTTCACGTGCCCCTGAGCCAGCCCGTCCCAATCCAGATGGCGCATTCAGATTTCCCTCTGCTTCACGCCCGCCTAAGCTCCTCAGACATTAACTACGCCATAAGAATATTAACCATTACCGCGGGAGATGCGCTGTTGTTCCAGCGCCTCTTCCTCCTGCCTTTTGTTTGTCTGCATTTGTTTCCCTTCTTCTTCTCGTGATCTTAGTAATCACTGGGTTTGTTATACAGGTGCCATGCAGCAGAAAAATGATCTAACCAGAGAGTTTGGTGGAGAGACTCAGCAGTAATGCAACATAGGTCGCTGCATAGGTGTGAGAAAGCAGCTCTGAAGAAGGGACAAATGTGCAAGGAAGGTAAGTGTTCTGCTTTTTGTGAGGTGAAGGGACAAGCAATTAGAAACTCATTAGAGACTCCTTTTAGAAGATAAAGAGGATCAATGAAATAAAACATGTGCACGGTTTATCAAGCGCTCTGGCCACAAAGCTCAAGCCTTCTATACGTTATGTACTCAACCACCACTGGGTTCCTTTGCATGGATAGTGAATCCATGTTAATGGATAGAAAGGCACCATGAAAATAACACGGTTCTTTTTAGATTGCTGAATGAAAGAAATATGCTGAACACCTTGGTCCCCATCATCACACCTCTTAAAATTTTGTGTGTGAAAGAGAGGGAGAGGGTAAGCACGAGAGAGAGACAGAAAGAGAGAGAGAGAGACAAATACAGAAAATTCAAATGAATGAGCACTTGAGCACTTGCACAGTGTGGTAATGAACTCTTTGGAGATTTCCACCTTCCAGGTACAGGGACTCCCTTACATTATGCTCTAATGGCTGCATCATGCTAAATGAGAGCCCCTAGTTTTGTTTAATGGTCAAGGTCTTTGGGATATGTGTACACCTTACCTGTACCTAAGGAAGCAGTCGGGTTGATCATGCTATCAGCACCTATGCTAAACATGACTACACTAAGAAACCTGGAACACTGATCCTGCATGCACTTCTTCCCTGCTTCCCACTGTCACGAATGCACACATGGGGGGTATCAGCATGACTGTCCTATCCTATATGCGCATGCCAAAGGCTTGTACACTTTCCAAATCAACACACATACAGCACACTCTGCTGTTCAGCTCCACAGAAGAGTGCAGGCATGCAGGGGGCAGGGGCAGGGGTGGGGATAGTAGTGTCCTACTGGAAGTGCACTAGCTCTCAGTAAAAACATTTTGTCGATTCCCTAGTCAATTCAGCTTCTGGAGCGTGCTAAGGCATCGAGGACAGCTTGGCCTAGGATATCGACCACAGTTCTGATTAGTGCAGCTCAGTGCTTTATCACCTTGGACACAACTTACTCGACTGATTGGTAAAGGATCAGTAAAGCCCAGCTGCGTGGTGGAGAAAGTGCTGCAGTGTTCTCTCCAGCAATGGGGTACTGTTGGAACAAAGGGAGGCAAGCACACTTATTGCCACAGTGGAAACTGCTGTAGGCAAGAGGGCAAACCGCCTCCATGGACAGTGGATAGGGGTTGCCCCGTAGTTCTGTGTTAGCCTTTGCAGAAACAGTAGTGTTTCAAGATGGCTAGGACTAGGACTACACAGCTGCATGCACTGACCACAGCACCCATGCACCCCTATTAGAGTTCTCTTAAGAAAGTCAGGAGTCCCCGAGCAGGGGTCTGACTACATGTTCTGTTGTGCCATTGTTTCTAAAAGGTAGGGCAAGTTCCCTCAGCGAAAACTCAACCATAAAGCCAAGGCTAAACATGCCCCCCACCCAACCCCATGTTTCAACTAGAATGCACAGCCCCAGGAGAATTAAATAATCTGGCGAAAACAGCTATGTTGGAAATAAAATACATTATTCACACATACAAAAAAAGGTCATAACAACCAGAGCGTGAGTGGTTAAAAAAAGAAACGACAAACTGTAACACTCACTTTTGCATCTCTAAAGGTTCCTCAAGCCATCCGACATCTGCTGCAGTCAGGGATGTCTCTGTGTTGGCCCTGGAGTCCATGTTCACTGCTCAGAAATCCAAGGCAGCTTATGTGTAGGAGACGTGATGAAAAAGAGAGAGTGATAGAGGCGGAATGGTACTGTCTGATGGAAAACCCACCTGCAGATGCATTTCCAGATGCTGGTACTCTAATTTTAAATTAAATAAAGAGAAACAGATATCAAGAGGATGGGTGGAAGAAATCAGTTTATCAGAGGCCCAGACGTACGGCTGGCCTGATATTCCTCTGCAATTGGATACCACGAGGCTGAGCTGCCCGGTTCCGATTTCTCGCCTAAGTGCTCCGTTGCGCTCTGCTAGGGCATTCCGATTGAATTAGCACTTAGCGTGCTGTCCATTTGAATCATTATGGCAGAGAGAAAGAGAGAGAGAGGAAAGCACACACACGTTTTGTAATCGCCTAGGAGTGCGTTTCGAAATGAAGCTCAATGCGCGTCTATGCGTTATCCTGGCGCAGAGCGACAGAGAATGGAGGATTCTCTTAGGATGTTATAGTGGTTTGTAGCCGACATCAGTACATCAGATATGATACACGCGGGGTGCAGTTATTTCACTACTGACAAAGCAAATAGAAACATTCAAATTACGCTATATTTTATGGTATATACTACGAAACTAAATGAGTAGATTAGGAGTTAACTTAAATCTGACTGTATATCTCTGCTTTAGATCATCTGAACAATCTTCAGCTGTCACTCACAAACCAATGAATCTTCAGAGTACAACTCTCCAGCTCACTCACACATTGATACACCCGAGATCACACCGACGGATTTCCACATTTTGCTCAGTTGCAAGTGAACCAGACCATCTTGAAATATGATGCATGACAGATAACTAGCCAGGTAGCGTTAAGCGATACAAAAACAATATAGGATCATATAGGAACAACAAAAACTTCACACGAGTGGGTAGCCACTCTTTAATACAAGCAAATACCACATCTGTATCTATATTCAACACTATAATTAATCCTATGAAATAGTTTTTTACCACCTTGTACTTTCCACATAATTATTGAACCATCTTTTCTTGATTATGCTTATTTCAAGGGATCTTCAAATTACTGCACTTTAGATGCTCCTAATTTTGCTTTCATTATTTATTACAATATTAGACAATTTGACTTTAATTAAAATAGGTAAAATAATCATGTAATCAAGAAATACACTGGACTAGCTCCCATGCAAAGTGCTAGTTAAGAAAGGCATTTATGCAGGACAACTGCTTTCAGTGTAGCCTACATCCAAGAGGTTTTTATATTGCCAAGATATTTATTTTGCTCCGAGTTTATACAGCAGCCTATAAAAGTGGCATGGCATTGTTAGTCTGGACACTGTGGCTTTTAAAAAAGATGAAAGAACATACCTGTGGGTACAATGAGTAGGGTGAGGACTTCTCTGGTTCTGCCACGCATGCTTATGACCGGAACATCTCCTCAGTGATATAACATGCTTCCGTTTTGAAACCTCACACAATGTGCAGCTAGTAAACAACAAAAGAGGGAAGGTTTGCGTACACCAGAGATGTGATAACGTAAGAACGTGCAAGGTTCAAAGAAAAGCAGTGTTTCAACTGATGTGCTAGAGGGTCATGGCAAGGAACAGCTTGGTCCATGAGTGACCAGCCAGCCTATTCAATGTACTTCAGTACTATTAAGCATCATCACACCCCTAATAAACTGTTTTTTACTGTCATTAACTTGTTTACTTGTTTGCAGTTCACCAAAGATTTTGTCTAATAGCATCTATAACTTAATACCAACATGATGTGTTTAAGCAGCTGTGTCACGAAGATTTCATTAAGACTGTGTCTTCCCAGTGCAAGGGTTCTGCACTGCATTGTAAATCTCAGGTATATATAGCCAATAGTGTCTTTGGAGTAGCCCATGTGTTTATACTCACAACGTTACACATACTACAGTTCATCTCTATTTTATAGTAGCATAAAATTACATCAAGTGACCTGAAAGTACATTTTTATAGCACTTAATCCTGAAAAATGTTTTAGTGGTCAAAAGAAGGTTTATTCTGAATGGTCTGCACACACACAGGCAGAAACACAGGACCAGGAATCAAGCAGTGGAAATGTCAGAACATGTCAAATTATTGTGGAAAAGCTGGAAAATCTAGAACCTGAAATGATTTTATTTTTTTACTTAGGATCTTAAATATAAAAACAAGAGATTTCATTTAACAGAGACTTAACCAGCAAGTGTACATGTTTTCTAAGACATTATTACAGACGAGACATAGAGTCGCACACATTTATGCTCTTAGTATAGTAGGTGTTCAGGGATAAGCTTATGAATGTGATCTGATCCTACATTCGCGCTCCTACCCCAAGAAGCTTAATAAATAAAAGCTGACAGCTTCAGAGGAAGAATGCTGCCCTAAGAGCAGATTTTGCCCTTTACATTGTAATAAATGACACACACGCAGTGCCTGTTCCCAAATCAGGCCCTCTTACTCTAGTTCATTAAGTATCCGAATGTGGTATGATTACTAAAAGACATCATATTCCATCAAAATGTAGGAACATGGCCAAAAGGGAATCAAATAAATGAACACTTGCCTTGCTGACAGGTGTTGATTAACAACATGAGGAGAAAAACAAAAATCACAATTAAAAACAATCCTCACTGGGAAGGAGTAAGTCAAAGGTAAAAATGGTTCACAGATCTCCACAGTTCCCACATGTGGGCCTCCAAACTGAGTCTTTTCTTGCTGCGTTCAGCGCTTGCGGAAGCAAAGAGGGCGGGAAGAGCCAGAAGGGGCGAGGCAGAGGATGAAGGAGGAGAAAAACACAACCACTAGGTGCCAGGAGACGGAACCTTCAGAAGCGAGTCAAACACAGGGCGGTTCTTAAGCCATCATATGTCCAAAAAGCTTTGAGCCAAAGAAAACCATGAAAAACAAAAAGCAATAGATGTCGTTGCCCCAACAGTGGGGGAAACAGGACAACAAGTGCTTGGCACAACAAGGCTGGCGGCATGGGGGTGGGACTGGTGCTTCTTGAGAGGCGGAGTCTCTCAGTAGACTGGACGTGGTTGCTTCATGCAATAGTGGGCCTCAGTGGCTGATACATACGCTGACTCAGGAAAGAAGTCCTCATGAAACTCAGCCAAGAACCTGCCCAAGAGACAGATCAAAGATGATGTCAGGGACCAGCACCAGGAGATGGCGGTTCCGATGTTTTTGGCTTCCTCATTCAACAAGTGTCTCTCCCCACTTCTTTTGTTAGATAAAGGACGCCATGGCAGATATGAAAATGTCGGCACACGAACACCCATATTTAATCTTTTTTACATTTGTGACAGGAATAAGGAACAAGGGTAATCAAATTTCAGGTTTAATCTGAAAAACATTAGGTAAAATGTACAGAGTGTTAGTCAAAAAACAAACAAACCTTTACAGAACATGTCTGCTCCTCCCAAACACAAGCTAATTAATCACTGTATCAGTGCTAAACAGAGCTCAGAAGTGCACTCATCCAGCTTTTTGGGTTTAGAAAGTGACCGTTCAGTTTCATCAGAATTCCCAATATATTGGGCTCTAGGGTATCCACACAACAGAAATAATTCAAGAAAGCAAAAACTGGTTCTGAAAAACTCATAGGTTTATGGATTTAAATTATGTGAAGATCACTGTGTGTAAACACAGTGAGCATACGGTGAATTATAAATTCATACAGTGTAATAATTCAACATCACTCATATGATGATTAATCAGCATGGTATAAAACCCTGAGACCCATTTGTTTGTGTCTGAAATACATTTCCTTTTTTAGAGATTAACTGGATGCCCCAGTCAATACTGAACAAAAATGTCAAGCCCTGCTACATATCTAAGGGACCGTTAACCTGGAAAAGCGTCTCTTAACGGTCGATGTAGGTCCCCTGAGGCGCCAGGGCAACCGGTCTTACGAACCCAAAGTTCGTAAGTAAAAAACTCCCTATCTAATCATGACAACAAGCTGAAATGCACTTAGCATTTTGTCCTGTGTTAAATCCCCCAAATCTTGCCTTGCAATCTTGACCCCTGCTGGATGGGACAGTCACTACTGTGTACATTGCAGCAAGAGAGCCTGTAGTTGTGGGCTTGGTGAAAGTCAAAGTATACAATTTTACTTGAAAAGAATAACGATATAGGTAGACAAACAGACTTGCACATCGTCTCTGTGTGGTTTCTGTTTTAAAAAAGATACAATTCACCATCAGTCTGACGACCCTCCACACCCAGCCACATCCAAGATCGGCTTAACCTCAATCATTCTTGCAGAGACATACTAGCCCAATATCCAATCATGTACGGTTTCCACACATCAAAAGTTGCTCTTTTGCGTTGTTTTCTGAAAAGCCATTTGTAAAAAAATCTTTATAGAAAAGGAAATTCAGTTAAGTGGAAATTTGACATTAACAATTAGAAAAACATCTCGTCTGACCGCAGGCACTAGCATTCAGAGTAAAACACCTGAACGCAAAAGCTTCTACACTGTGCTCTATAGCACCAAGTAGTGGTGGCAGACAGATCTGCAGCCTTTTGATCAGAGAGGAGAACCTTGGGGCAAGATTTAAAGATTATTCTGTAGGCTTGGTTGACGCCCACTTATCTTCAGCACTTTTATGGTGAAATGACACCGCACTCCTACCCTCCCGCTTCTGTACAGGGGTGTCGGCATCAGATAATGCCTCAATCCCTGCTCTGATCTCTTCAACCCAACAATACAGACAACAGCTGGGGTAGGCGCCATCCTCTGCTCCTCTGGGCTTCATAGGTATGGCAGAAAGTGGAACAGCCATATCCTACCATAATGGGACAGCCAGGTCCGCTCAAAGTGCTGGAAAACCTGCTCCACACGTGGAGAACATGCTCAACGTGCTGTCCTTGCTGCAACGCCACCACTGGTTCTTTGCCGTTCGGCCAAGTCCGTGTTCCCAGCACTGAGGGAAGGAGCAGGCAGGGGCCTGGTGGGTGGGTGGGCCCTGCCCATCGCTTCAAAGCTCTCAGCCCGTTGTGAAATTGATGATGCTAAACATTCTGTGCAGCAAACCTGAGCCTCTCTTTCCACCACGCCCAATAATACGGTGTGCCTTTTATTTAGCACCAGAGCAGAGCAGGGAGGTGTACAAGAATGCTACTGCATGGGGCTTGCCGCCATGACACTGAAAGAATCAGTTTCGTCAAACAACACGCATGACTGTAGAGAACGGGGATGCAAGGAGCAGTCTCAGAGGGCTACTGCAGCCTAGTCCACAACACCCATCTCTGTAGAAACTATGGCTCGTCACTGCCCACAGGAGGCCCTGCTTCTGTAAATTATTGATCTAAACACAGAGTTTAATTGCACACTGTTCTGATTAACTGCCAACAAGGCAAGGTCATTGGGGGAAGAGAGAAGCACCATCAAGCCACCAGGAAGAAAACAGTGTTCAAAATAATGAAAGCAAAACAAGAATTTGGCAAACATAAAACACAAAAATGACACCTAAATGCAATATAACCATGGACAAATTAGCATATAAAAGTACATATACAAACATGCATACTGTATCATATATCTGACAGTCAGCTTGTTGGATATTTATGTGTAATTAGAACTCCTATGAGTCCGTAAAGGATGACGTTTTTGCATTAGGCTACTGCACTGAAAGTCACAAAGGATTTATAATACTGCATTTCAGGTAGTCTGCTGTGGACATTAATTACAGCCCACCAATTTGTGAAAGACAGCTTGGCATGGTTTTGATTAAGTGAGATTGAATATTTATTCCTGTTTTGGAGCAAATCCGACATGTTTAGCTAGAAGTCATAACATCACAGTGTCGCTTAGAGCTTAAGGTACTGGCACAAATATGACCTCTGTAGTTAATGTTCGTTGAGTTTGACACGCATTACACGTTTAGCTTTTAAAAAAGGACGTGTGGCTGACAGCTCCACAATGCCAGGTGTCCCTCCTACTTTCTATTCAGTGTTACTCAATGTCACTTTGTAAATATCTGCATGGACTAAATGAGTAAACATGGGTGTGGAGTGGGAGGTACCTCAGAAACAACTCCAGGTGCTTGACTAAAGCCCTCAGGTTTTTCTCAGGTAAGTGCATCTTCCCAAGGATCTCTGGAAGCTTCACTGAAGAGAGAGAAATGTTCAAAAGCCTTGTTATTTAACTTAGTAACTCCACACCATCAATCTGCACAACCTGCACATTTTTAAACATAAGAAAAATAAAGCTTATTCAAAAGACTCAGCGTGAGGGTGTCTCGGTTACACACACAAGCGCCTGTAAAGGACAGGCTCTTGGCATGTGTAAGGGAGAGGGCAACCCCCCCCTGCCCCCTCAGCCCACTTTTGTACTGTTAATCCAAAGCAGACAGAAAAAGGAACAACTCCCTACTAGGGGTTGTTTTGCCCTGCTGCACCTATCTTCCCAGCACCAGCATCAAGAACCTGGGTGGGTGAGATAGTGGGCAAGGTCGGGGTCAGAGAGCCAGGAGGAATCGCCTGTAACATCTAAAAGGTTGATTAACTATAAATTTTCTATTACATTAACCCTGCAACCTTCATTTTATACTCTTAATGGGCATTTTTGGGATAATAGTTTCACCTAGTTTTTGAATTCTGAAAGCAGAACCACATTTTTATCTAGAAACATTGTTCATTCCAGCTGTCAATTTGGCTCTTATAGAAACAAAGACATCTTTTAATGCAACCTAAATATATCCCCACGCTCTTGTTAAACTTATGGATGGATTCTCATTTTACAATTACGTCCTCAAAAAGGGTACGCACAGAGAGCATAGCCTCTGGCCACTCACCGAACAGGCGGAGCAGGTGCTGCGAACCGTAGAGGTAGGACGGTGGCGGGGGCTGGTCGCTCAGGGGGTAGTTGTCAGGAGTTAGTCTCCAGCTCAGGACCTGCAGTAGGCATTGATACTGGCATTCAAGCATGACCATCACCAGTCGGTGTGTAGCATTACGCTGCCAAACAAGAAAAGAGGCCCTACAGAAGCATATAATGATGGCAAGTAACTTGACTCTCCTTGGGCCAATGTCAAATGAAATCACCTAGAAAACAAGAGCAAGTTTATCAAGCAGTTCAAATCAGCATAGTGCTGCTGAAGAAACTGAAACGCCCATATTCATGCAATTCAAACATCCAGCCACTGAAGTGGATGCCAAATTCTTCTCACGTCTCTGCAATCAAGAGATGCTCCTGCTTACCCTTTAACACACTGATTGGAGAAAGATCACCTGGCTTATGATCGACTTTTTATGATACACCTTTCTTGGCTTAGTGCTACGCAATTTCCAACACAATCCATCAACTGTACACGTCAAAATGTCATAATAGATTAAATCAATGATCTGCTATGGTGGGAGGAGTTCAGGGACTGGCTGCGCTTCTCAGCCATGTGGGACTACTGGGGAAGGGACATGTTTATATATTATACACGTTCTTGTGGGATGGTCTACATCAACCACTTTAATAAATTTAGTTATAGAATGTTCAGATGGTAAAGACATCTGATATTAGAGGTCTCATTTTTAAAATGAATTTTCACAAATGAAATATTAGTGGCTATACTGGCATAGCACTGAACAGATTCCAGACCCCGTTGCCAATTATTGGGTTAAAGAGAAAAATTCCAATGAAAGACAGCAATCAGAAAAGCTGATCTCAGGTTAGTAGGATGGAAACTTGCCTCGTTCAGCTCATTGTTCCGCCGGCCCTCCAGCCCAGAAAACACGCCGCTACCGTCTTTACTCGGCGTCAGGGGCAATGGGGACGAGGAGCCGCTGTGAACGGGAGTTCCTGTGCAAAGTAAATGAAGAAATAGATTTTAAAACTCTGTATGAACTCTGTTAAACATACAGCAGGTTGCATTTACATGTAAACAGTACATAAGAGGTGAACAAGTGCCATCTAGTGGACTCATGACGCCACTGCTATTAAAATTACTGAAAAGGAAGCTTAAGCCTGTTTTCCCACTGTAGGGCTGAACAGTTATGAGTAGTCAGTAACCACTGCAATCGCATTTCCACATGAACACTTGCCAACTGTACTCAGCACAGTGTTCTTAACACGATTAGCTAGCCATGCTCAGTGCCACAGAACCATTCGCAAGAAATGGCTTAATGGTGTATTACTTATATATTTTCCACCTCCATCTTGCATATTTGTGACATGAACCCACTACTGTCACAAATGCTATCTGACACTGACGTCCAGCACAATCCTGAACAAGGAAACCGTAACTGGGTTCAGGAGTCCAGAATGGTATGGAATAGCCTGATGCAGTCTGAGTAAGTGTTCAGCCTTATAGTGGAAAAGAGGCTTTATTCAGTCCTGCATATCCATGGAACAATACAAACAGCACATCATTCAGCCATTACATTCACTTAATTTTTCAGCCACTGCATTACATCATAAATACCTACCTCTTATGATATATTGTTTATTGTTGAACACACATGTGATATGGTTATTCTGAGTGAAATTATTCACACTCCAATATTGTACAAATTTCCAGATTAAATCACAACTACTCCCAAAAATTCAAAGGAACACAGGAGATCCGAGTGGTCATCTGCCTAATACAGTTTACTGTGATATCACCACAGTAGACCATAACTGTGCTAACACAGTGATAACGACCACAACGAAGGGACCTTTCGGACCAGATACAAGAAGCAGCTGGCAACTCACTTTTCTCCAGGTTCAGGAAGAATTTGGGCAGAGGGGGAGGTGCATCGGAGTGCCTGCGCTTGGGCTGGGGTGAAGCACTGCTCCCACCCCCACCACCTCCTCCTCCTCCTCCTCCATCAACGCTGCGGTCGCCTCCAGACGTGTTGCGGGTGGAGCGCCTCAGGGACTGTGCGGTGTCTGAATCACCATGGGCACAGCGGCGGCGCTTGGGTGTGACGGCAGCAGCCACATGCCCGCCAGGATGCTCGGGTTGGCTGTCCGTGGATTGCGGTGTGGAGGGGTTCAGGCCAGGACTAGGAGAGCGCTCCCGCAGTGCCCTGGGCACAGGGCAAGAGCATAAGTGATACTATGTCCTGCTTTTTAATTTGAGGTATTCTACTAAAATCGGTACATCTTCACGGGTCTCATACTGAGATTATGTTTCAGGGCTTTTTGTTTTTGCAATCTTGAATTGTGATGAAGATAATCAGGAGTATGGGCACAATTCTAGCGATTACCCTGCGAGTTTCTTAAGAAAAATCTAAGCAGCTTCTTGGCATCTGTGGTAAACTGTAAACCTGAATGCACCAAGAAAGTGATAGGTGGTGTACATGGTAATCTTTAAACATAGGTACATTGAAATGTATTCAGTCTCCTCAATGTTTACAGCATAACAACAAATCTGTGTGAAAGTACAAGTACAAGCCATGCTCACTCTACCGCATAATGATGTTTGATCTGCTAGGACAATTTTAGGAATCGCACTCCTTGCAAAAATTCATTTGTGACATATTAAAATAGTCGATTAAAATAAAGGCAACAGCTCACCATGCTGCCTAACTACCTGACACAGTGAGGATTAAACTTTCAGCATTAATTCTAACCTGACCTTAGTTCTGTTATACACAATAACTGGCAGTCCTTACCTGCTAGAACATCCAGCACCATCACTGATTGGCTGGACGAATTTAGAAGAGCTGACCTTCTTGAACTGAGCCTGCTCATTAGGATACAGGAGGATCATGGGTAAGGTGAAGTCAAAGGTGATCCTTAAGCCATCCACCATCTCCTTGCAGAGCTCCTCACTGTCGGTGAAGAGCGCACCAAAAATGCTTAGAAACACCTGAGACTCCTCTTTGCGTTCAAAGTCCTAGGACCAAGTGCTGGTCACATTTACAAAAGCAAAACCCAAAACTGATGCTTACTGCATCACTAGCCCTCAGCGTATTCTCCACACCTCAGTTCCCTTCAGACTACATATTCACATTTCTACTGCTGTAATTTCCTGAACCGTATGAGAAGTAAACAAACAAAACACAGTAAGAACAAACAACAGAGGAACTTGCTTCTTTTCAGGAGGAACGTAGTGCGGGCTCATGCTGCACTGTGTGGAGCTCTGTGGGTGCCGATAGCGCTCGTTGGCAGAGAAGGCGGCGTTTATGGTGAAGTGCTTCACGTATGACTCTAGAATGTTCACTATGTTCATCTGGCACGGAAGCTTCACCAGCTGCGGACAAATGAAGTGGTGCAGTTCATTTAGGTCTTTTAACATTATAGAAACTAAAAGTGTTTCAGATGCAGTTCACACTACCTTCTTTCGCTTGTTGATGTAATAGCAATCATCCTCCAGCTTCTTCCTAAGGACATCAGGGATGTCTATGCTTATACTGATGATCTTGTCTTCACTGTCCCTCTTTGTGTGGGTCTCCTGTTCTTCTCTCTATGGTGGGGGGGAAAAATTAATAAAAATTACATATCTGATATGCTGCAGATATTGTGAGGACAAACAATATATTATGGAAATGTGTGGTTTTATTTATATCAACCATTTTTCTTCAACAATTCATTTACTGGTTATCTGGATAAAGAAAGTATTATATTAAACACACACACAAACATTCATACACACATATAAAAATAAAAAACGTGTGTGTGTACACACACACACACGTTATATTGTGCTATGCATGTATAATATATATCAATAATACACAGTAAACTAAACAGTAATAATACACATTAATACATATTAATACAGCACACAAGGTTTCTTTGCTAATTACATGACTACATTGCGCAAAAGTAGACCATGGCGCATGTCCATGATTGAGTGAGGATCTAAGTGCTCACCATTTCGCCCAACTCTGCAGATGAGTCACTTTCACTTTTTATAGACTCTGGATCTGAGTCGTCCTCGCCACTGGCTTCAGATGACGAGATCAAAGCTGAACGGAAATAAAATAAAAGAAACAAATGATTAGTAAACGCACACAATCACAAGGTTAATTTGCATGGAAGCGCATTCAGTAAATGTCAGACTACATTTTAGAAAAGTTACTAAACGTGCATTGTTTTACAATGACTAACAGCATTATGTCCACTTCAGAAAGCAAAACTGCTTACAAGCATCATCACTCTCCTCCTTTTCCTCTTCAGGCAGGCTTTTTAACACCGAGTTAACACCTGGCAGACGACAGCGTCGCTTCCTCCATCCCTTTCTCCTCCTGTCAGGAACAAAGGATTCATGTTACTGTCACTAGAATCCGAGTGTATGATACAGCTGTTCTCTGTATACATTGGTCTGACTTGCCCAAAGGTCATACAAGACCATAGAAACATGGCAGATAATTTCAAATCTCTCTAATGGTTAAGACGGACTAAACTACGATTCCTTTGGGAAATGGGTAGTTGTTTTTGGAAATCTCATTTTGGAGCTTTAGACCACAACTTCAACGACTATTTCAGGGATTTTACCGAGACGTTTGTCGTTTAAATAAATAAGATGGGGGGAAAACATACATGCGAGCCAAAGCTTTGCGTGCCAGTTTACGTTGCGATTTACGATTTTCTTCTGAATCTCTGAGTACATGATCCTCCGCAGCCCAGCGATCCCAACTGGGAAATGAGCACAACATGGGACAGTATGTTAGATAGCAAGTTAGCAAGTCGAAGGACCTCGCAGCTACAAGTTCCCAGAAAAATAGCAAAAAAAATTCACTCGCGTTAGCTGGATATCCGCCGGAAAATTTATCTAGGTTCGCTAGCCAGCCAGTCTGCAGTCATGTTAACATTAGATGCCTTCATTGACCTACATAAGAGACTTCGAGTACGTAGATAGATAGCGTCGCTAAAAACTGACAATTCAAAAACGCGGTTCAGCGATTGAGCTAGATGTAGCAGTGTAAATACTTGTTCCTAGATACCTAACGCTAGAAAAGTGGCTTTCTAAACATCAGACATGATAGCTAACATGACTATACAGTTCGCTAGCTAGCTAACGGTATGTAAGCTGGTGTGGACCATTGTGGGAATCAAGCTTACCTTCGGTTCCAACCATTGAAGTGAATCAGATACTTTGGGACCCTCTTTCCCTTGTCATCCTTTCCTATTACAATATCAACGACCTAAACGAGAGAATTTACACCGTAAAACAAAAAACTGTGAACAAATGTCTTAGGATAACCGCTACTATGTCCAGCTAGCTAGCTAGAATTAAATGGTTCCTTCAGCTCATTTTCCCAGCTCCCCAAAACATACAATGGGGTCGCAGCTGCAGGCACCGTCGCGTGAACACGCAACGTAACAATGACGTGCCACGTAACATGACGATAACGTAAACACGTAACGTAACGATGACGTGGCCAGAACGCGGCAACAAATCAGCCACTCCGTATCCTAGTGGTCGTGTGGATACGCGTTTGCCAGAGATGGACCTTGCAACCAGGCTACACTTGTTTGCAGATAAAATGTTAGTAAAGGTTTAAGAGTCAGTCACGATTGCACCAAGTAGTACTTATCACTATCTACTGAGTGAGTGAACAGCTTTAGCTATAATAAAGATATGTCTAGTTAGATTAACACGTGAAGTAAAACTCCACAACCAAGCCTACTACAAAGTTATGAAGCTAGCTAGTTAGTTAGCTAGGAGTACCTGCTAGCTGGCTGATTTGAGAGTGGCACACCAACTTAAGTGAATTGAGTTTGCCTATAGTATTGCAGCAGCCCCGTTCGCCTTTTGAAGCGCACTAAGTGGTCATAAATACTATCTAGCTTTATATCTATGGTACGTTTTGTTTTCGAGTTTAATGTTATTTATAAGGTTACCTAGCTAGCTATATAGGTGTTGCTATACGTGCTAAGATGAGTGTTTCCACACATACAGGCCTTACACGAAATGGTGAAACGCTAGCTAGCTAGCTAGGTTAGCCAGCAATAGCAATGATAACTAAAGGTTGCGAGTCAAAAACCCTGCAGTCGTTTAACGGTACAAGTTCTCGAGGAGTATCACAACTTTCACAAAGTGGCTAACTCAAAAATCGTGCGTGTCATTTAGGACAAGTTGCAGTAAACGCACTATGGAGACGTGACCGTGTCATCGCGCGCTAAACTAGCTACGTCTACAACGATAAAATGAGATTTAACTTTTGAAATGATAAACTTAGATGCTCACTGTCATAATACATGCAAATTAGGATGCAACTGGATACAATGTCCCTACTCCCTAAAAAACACTCCGCCGTTGTATATTTTCGTTGTAAGTTACCTTTGCATCATACAGCACTTTGGCCTTTGATGGATCAGGTTCAAAACAGAGAACTTTTTCTCCTTTATGGAATTTAAATTTCATTCCCCGAGAGTTCATTTGTTCATCATGGCGATCAGGAGAGGAGGAATCTGGACCCCCGCTCCTTAACCCGTTCCGCGCCGGGCTCTTATCCTACTGAAAAGTATGGAGATGGAGTGTTGGGTGCGCAATCCTCAAACAGAAACGCGAGTTTGTACTAAGTTTGTCCGTCAAAGTCTCCGTTGAAAAACATGACGTCAAAATTATGAACGGAAGGTGTTACTGCAGCGTGTATAAGAATTGCATAACAAAAAATTAAAAACTCAAAAGTAAACTGATAAAACTTGTATTTATGCCAAATTATAGATAAACTAATCTAAGCAAAGCTATCGCGTTGGAGGAAACGTATACGAAAATAATAAGGTTTAGACTTTATTCGCTTTTCTTGCTTTTACTAAACCTGGTTTTAAAAAAGGATCTGGATTGTGTTCTCTTCAAGATCTTTAATTTTTCCGTACTTTGATATCGTGTAGCTCCTGGATGGAAAAAACAAAACAAAACAGCTTATTAGAAAGCAACCATATATATATATATATGGGCCCATCTTTTCGTCCACATGATGCCGCTGCATTTCCATAATTTATTCTCAATCGCCTTCGTGAAATAGCGAAGAAGCATTCAGATGCAGCTCTAAAAAATATTGCCCCATTTTACTCTCGTCTTTTTCTACAATCCAGTTTTCAGTTAAGGTAACAAATACAAAATATACAATAAATCATGATAAAATACGAAATTTTAACAAAGTAATACAATAATAATACAAAACAAAAATTGTTACATAGAACTGCATTCGGCACCTACATTACAATAGGGTCTCCTTTACCCCAGAGAATTTGAGAAATGGGTGGCACATTTTACACAGTGGATTTTTCCAAATGAACATACCTGAGAACAAGTCATCCATAGCACATGATGTGGAAAAACTGGGCATTTCCTGTGGAATAAGATCAAATATCTGGAAAACAATGTAAAAAGATCAGGTTCCAGACTTGGTAGGATCACCACATATAGGGCTATGATGGGCTCAGTATACTTTATATTAGAGAGGGTTTTAAATAATATCTGACCAGAATGAGTGTAAAGATGGGCATGATGGAAAACATGGTAGGGGGCTTAGAATGAGACTGGTGTCACCTGTCACATGTTGCATTATTATTTTTCTAAATATTAATAAGACTCAGTTTGGTAAGATGTGTACAATGGACAATTTTGCACTGAATCATTCTGTGTTTGGTGACTTCTGAACACTTTCAATAACACTGTCCCACACCATCTTTAAAAAATAAAGCATATATTAGACTGGATGGCCACCTGCAAATGTGTCTTAGTCCGAATATCCTGATACATTATAAATTTGTCATTTTTTGTTTTTTCTTCTATTACTTGGTCTTCACCTTGTTTGCATCCTAATATAGTGCCAAAACGTGTCCTGTCAGCGGTCAGAGTTTAGTTTTCTTCTTTTGCCAAACCTACAGTTTCAAGATGGAGTCGCAATGTCAGCTGGCAAACTCAAAGTGCATCAGTTTGCTACTGATAGTATCTTATTTATTCCAAAACACTTTCAAGTCCATTTGCACTTCTGGAGCATTTATTTGTACTTTTTGAGTCTTGGTAACACCAATACGCAAACAAATACTCATGAACATCAAATACTCTGAACATCAATCTGGGAATAAGTGCGTTAGTGTAATGGTGAGCGGTCAGGAGGCGGATGCGTCTGCGGAGAAGAACGAGATTTATTCAGGGCAAATCCATAATCGGAGTCGGTATAATGGTCCAGAGTCAAACTTACGTAAAGTACGTAGTTGCATGATAACAAACAAGCACACGAAGGCAAATGGGAAGCAGGCTATAACAAAAGACGCTAGGAAACACAAAGGCACAGAGTACACACTTAACAAACACAATGATTCAATTATACATACACGGAGTCAATAAACAACCACAATGAACAACAAAAACTAAGGGCACAAGGCAGGGTTTAAATACCATCAACTAAACGAGGGACAGGTGTTGAAAATCAAACGAGGGTGGAGAAAGACGGAAAACATGGAACACAGAAACTGGGAGGGACTTATCATGACAGTTAGGTTAAAACCATAAAGTAACTCATTGTCTGTGGTTTATGTCATGCCTCTTTTGTTTATGTTCATAAACAGGGGGAGTGTCTCTGAATATGTATATAAATGTGACACAATAATATATCACATAGAGCAAACCATTTCAAATGTAATTTTACATTTTAAACAATCCCGCATTATTCCAAATTGTCTTAACAGATGAGGAAAGTTTTAAAAAATCAGTTCAGACCATTACTCCAATGGATATCTTTGGGATTTTGAATTAAAGTATATTCACCATTCCTTTTAAATTGTTAGCTTTCCAGAGCTTGCATGCAGACATGAAATGTGTGTCACTCATGCAGTATTCACGTTATAATTGTCTTGATTCCTTATCAGTGTGCACCCTATTGGAGGTGAGATTTTAAATGCCTCATCCAATGCAATCTTCTCACGTTTACATTTTACATTTACATTTACGGCATTTACCAGACGCTCTTATCCAGATCGACTTACAAAAGTGCTTTGTCATTTACTCATAGAATATATCCTAGTACAGTACAGTAGGTTAGAGTCCAACATACCAATGAACTAGAATACTGTAGAATACAGGGATTAATGCTGATACCTAGAAGTACAAAATATATAAGGTCTATCTTAAACAATGATAAGTGCAATAAGTGTTAGAGTTTGTTAAACAACATAAACAGTACCCTAGAATAAGTCCTAATTTAGTCAGTCAATATGGGAGCAGGGTCAGTTGTATTCTGCAAATAAATGGTTGTTCAGTCTGCGTTTGAAGACTGCAAGGGACTCTGCTGTACGGACAGCAAGTCGGAGTTCATTCCAACATCTTGGAGCCAGGACAGAAAAATGGTCTCGATGCTTGTCATACATGAGATCTGAAGCAAGGTATTTCAAGCTGAGCATTACTTGGGATTCGAAGTACTCGAGGTACAGATCGGGCTTTGACCATTGACCTCATCTATGAAGGGGCTGGTCCATTTTTGGCTTTGTAGGCAAACATCAAGGTTTTAAATCTGATGTGTGCAGCTACTGGGAGCCAATGAAGGGAGTGCAGCAGTGGAGTAACGTGTGAACTTCGGAAGATTGAAGACCAGGCATGCTGCTGCATTCTGGACAAGTTGTAGATGTTTGATGGCTCTTAGAGGAAGACCAGCAAGTAGCGAGTTGCAGTAGTCTAGCTTTGAGATCACAAGAGACTACACAAGCACCTGGGTAGCTTCCTGCAAGAGAAAGGGCTGAATCTTTTGTATGTTACAAAGGAGGAATCTGTAAGACCGGGTTAGATTAGAAACATGAGTTGAGAATGACAACTGGTTGTCCAAAGTTATGCCCAGGCTACGAGCAACTTCGGATGGTAATACCAGGGAATTCTTGAAGGAAACTGTGAGGTCATGGTAAGGGTTGGGAGTACCTGGGATGAACAAAAGCTTGGTTTTACTCGGGTTGAGCTTTAAGTGGTGGGCTGTCATCCATGACACAATGTCTTATATCTTTTTACGTTCCCTTCTAAATTACGGAGCCTTTGGCATGACTTCAGACTGTTCCAATAGTAGATAGAGAGGAGTGGAGAACTCAATTGTAAAAACAGGGAGTACCCTCTGCCCTGTTTTTTGATTAGAATAATTTAAGAGGTTTTCCAAGTGTCTTTTTGAGTTTCTCAGTTAACAACACTGTAGGAACAGTTTTTTGAGGTAATTCTTCAGTCTTGTTCAAACAGTATATCTGATAATATTCATATTTGTTTGGCAGTATACAATCTACAAAATTAATATGCTGAATTAATATGTTATAGTTAGATAATTAAGCCTAATAATAAGGACTTACACAATTCTAATCAAAAAGACAATATTATGTAATAATATTATGCAATATTTACTCTTTTATTAGAAAAACATTTATTGGGGATATAGCAAAAAGTCCCCTATCAAACAAACAACCTCTGAGTCAAGCTTGTTGATTTATCTCCTCTGTTGTAAAACAGGTACTCATAGTGCCTTCACTGAGGGTGATACAAAAAGAACTTTGGGCAGCATGAAAGCTGTTACTTTCATTCATTCTACATTCCATCCAAACACTCGTGTGCTGGCCCATCTTATTGAAACAATGTGCGCCTCTTGGCAATTGTGGGAGAGCACGTGTGTTTTGTGGGCCCAAATGTGCAGTGATGTCATCCTCTGAGCTGACCCCTGGGTCAGCAGCATGCTCTGTTCCGCTGATTTCACCACTGACATCCTTCTCCATGTCCAACCCTGTGAGTGGGTGAGTATGTAGTAATACAGAGAGGAAGAGGCCTCTTTCCCTTAACATATCTTTCATGCTTATTTTCAACATTATTTTCCTGTCCTGGAATTAGGGAGCTGTGTTAGACGAGCAGAGAAAGAGAACAGCCGTGAGGATGGGACACATACCAATAGTTGACAGTAAGGGGAACCTAGATTGAGGAAGTAAAGGATGGATTTAAGGACAAATAGGATAAAATTCAGGACAGAGACTGGGGAGCACAGAAAATGACTTTTTTTAAAAAAATGGCCATGGGTGCTACTGAGAAAATATATGTATCTATGTATTGCTATATAGCTCTGGCAGCTATGGTTAGGTAGTCTGTACCTCTTTTTCTGTGTACAACTGTCAGCATTATATTTTCTCAGTAGCACCCATAGCCATTAAAAAAAAAGAGAGTCATTTTCTGTGCTCCCCGGTCTCTGTCCTGAATTTTACCCCATTTGTCCTTAATGTCTCCATCCTTTACTTCCTCAATCTGCATTTCCCTCTCTGTCAACCATTGGTATGTGTCCCGTCCTCACAGCTGTTCTGTTTCTCCGCCCCTTTATCTCTCCCTGTCTCTTTCGTCTATCTGTTTTTAGACTGCTGGAATCAGAGCCCTTATCAGTACCAGGCAGGGTGTCTCTATAAGCTGTTTTATCAGAACAACCCTCCCCCAAGTCTTTCATGGTGCGTCCGCTGTTTTTCCCCTGTGTCACTTTATGTGTGCGCATGGACACACACTCACACACAGGGAGATATACAACTGGTGGAGTTTTTATTCTCAAGGATCACCTAGGAAAATATTCACTCAGAGAATAAGCACTGTAAGAAGTGTTTTTTTTTTTTTTTTTTGCATTATAGCTCTTTACACCAGTGAGTTTTATATGATTTAATTTATATAATTTTAATTTAATTTAATTACACTTTTGGGTTTATTTGTTCTTTGAAAGAAACAAGTGATGACTTGTACATTATTACTTTAAATTGTATTCTAATGCTTCTTTGACTTATAGTTGTCATAGCTCTATATAGCTTGTATTATGATTATCGAATTAATATTCGAACGATATACTGTCGCCCATGTTTGAGTGGATATCTTTAATATGAATATGATGAATATATATATATATATATATATATATATATATATATATATATATATATATATATATATATATATATATATATATATATATATATATATAGACACACACACACACACACACACACACACACACACACACACACACACACACACACACACGTATCAGAGATTGTGGAGGGAGGGCTCGGGACGTGGTACTGGGGCGAGTGAATTTCGAAACTACTTTGTCATCCTGTGGAACGTCGCTCACTCCCATTTGGGAAATGCATTCAAAGGGAAGAAGTCGGCACGGACAATAATAGGACAATAATAACTTTTTCTCTTGATATACTCGAGTCCGTTAGGACAGAATTTTAAAAGCGATGTAGCAAGACTAATTGCCGTTATTTGACACAAAAACTTTAGAAATTGCGCTCACTCGAAGGCAAGTCATGTCGTCTGCCCAAGAGATTCTCAATAGCGTCTTTTCCTGCTCATCTCCTGCATCCAAGGGCATCTCCAAACGACGGTTACGACAGACTCGGAGTTTAGATCCAGCCATAATAAGAAACTATGGTACAGATGCCGATTTAATACCTGGAGAATTTGAGAGTTCAAGGGTCCACGACCCAGAGTCAGTTTCGTCAAGCAGCGTGTCAGCTGAACACCTGGACGCATCTAAAACGAATCTTCGTGCCAAGACAGGGAGGTTGATACATCCATCACCTCCATCTTCAAGTCCATCCACGCCTCTGGACACCTCCCCATCGTCAAACTTTCACTTTGAATATGACTTTAAAAGCGTGAAGCGGAATACGGCGTGGGATTTGCCGTTTCTCGCGCGAAGTTCGAGTGTCACCCCCTTAGGCAGCACGAGCACTATATTTTCACCTAGAAAGTGGCTTCAGAAGAAACTGCAGCAGACCAGTTCCCATGCTTACATTGTTTGGAAATCTGAGGTAAATTAATTAAAACATTAACCAAGCATTGTCCTATAAAGGAGAGAGTGTTATGAAATTAATTTTATATTCCTAAATCGGTTTCTTGCTTTCTTTCATCCATCAAGGGTTTTGAAAGGTTCACTGATGAAAAACTAAGTAAGTCCTAATTAGCCCAAATTCACGAAAAACAAACAAAACATTAAGTACCCAGTGATAAAATTATACCTTTTTTTCTTTTGTTTGCTGTTTTTTTTTTATTTTCCATTTTCTTTGGACAATTTATTTGATTAAGGGGGCATTTACTTTATCTATTTATTTTGGAATCCAAAAATAGAGCCATTTCTTTGTTTTGATTGCGGTTCTGTAATGAAGTTTACATTTTAGAATCACTGAATAATTCTGTCTTGCAAGTCATGGACATCATTAGACAATTGTCATATTTAAGGCCAATATTCCAGACATGGATTATATCTGATCCATGACTTAAAAGGGTTTTTTGGATTGAACATCTCTTGAGAATCCTTTTAGACAATGTAAATTAGTCCAGGACTAGATATAATCTGTGTATTGATAACTGATTACTGAGGATTCTCTATTCGAAGTTTCTTTTAGTCCAGGATTGATGCTCAGCGTGTGTGGAAACTTGGCTTCCATTGTTAAAATACAATACCCATTATGCTAGAAACTCAGATCTCTACATATATTTAAGCAGTATTGTGCACTGAAATGTTGTTTTAACGTTTTCACTGCTAGGCCAGACATATGGAGAGTAAATGAATTTAGCTTGCCACAGTAGTGGTGCAGATAATGAAATCCTTACAAAAACATACTTCTGGCTTATTTTTAGCAAGAGCCTAATGACTAAATATTTGGCCGCTCTCCACACAGGCCGTGGTTGAGACACAGCCTGTTCCCTCCTTGTTTAAAAATCATGAAGACTATGCGTATAGCATGTGCCTGCAGGAATTGGATTGGTCTTATGCTGATTGCCCTTACTACCAGAACTGGAAAGAGTGCATTCCAGTTTAACAATTTAACACTTTAAGAATTGAATTCAAGTGGCCTAAGGCCTCAGTCAGGTAGATTTCAGCATTCTTCCTTACTGTTTTTTTTCCCCCTTTTTGGGGGTGGGATGCTTGTGAAGTTGGCTGTAGTCATGAGGCACAGTTCCTTTCATGTTTTTCATAGTGAACTGGAAACCACAATATAATCCTCTCATTAAAGTGTATAAGATAGCCAATTCAATTTTACAACTCAGTTTCACGTAATGTCCTGAAACAACTGGGACAAAAAAAACCCCACGAGCATTAATTATCACCATAGTGGTCACCACCTAGATAGCTAAAGGCCTAGAAACTTTCTCAGGGTTTTTTGAGCAATTGCCACACCCATGTTATGTTTATGGGTCTCCATTCAAAAAATGATTGGAAATGATTTATGCATCAATAGGGATACTGCGGCTGTTTGGACTGGACTGTAAGGTGACCTGCACAGCTCTGCAGGTTCATGACCAGTGTCCAAGCCCTCCCTTTATGTCTCTACTGAGATTTCCTTTAGCTTGCTCAGTCCAAACAAATCTTAGATGAATATCAGCCTGTTCATACAATAACAATATCTGTATTGGCTTTATGATAAAAGAGTGAAACCTGACCCAGTCAGGTGAAGAGGTTCAGCCATGTGAGTTCCATGTTTTTGTTACACTGTTACATTAAAGGACTGTTACATTAAAAGTACTGTTATGTTAAAGTACAGCACATTGGACTTTAATTTCTGCTGTGTTTGGGTACAGGACATAAGGCAAACACATAAGGGACATGGAGAATCGCTGCAATGTTTCCTCCACTTTACTATACATACATTCTCCTCTGGTCTTTCTGTAATCTCTTCCTAATGCCTCAAACTAAATCCCTGCACTTGTACTGTAGTATATTTACTATTGTCTATCTGGCCAATCTTGTCTTTTATCAAAAGAGTTTAAAAATAATAGTTCTGATTTTATCACCTAGGTATGTATATGTATTTATGTCTCTATTGGGGTAAGAAGCAAAGGCATTGTTATTTGTTGTAATTAAAACAGAATATATTAAAACAAATATATTTAGTAGTGTTATATATTTAGTTCTCCCATGCAACATTTTAAATGCATAGCACACTTGAACTAGTCGAAAAGATTAGCATATTATGACAGTGATTAGACAAATTATTACAGGAATTTGCATAATTTATAATGTAGTGATAATTTAAAAGCCATTCCACCTCATGCAAATGTATTATTGTTTCTAGTGCTTGTGATGTGTATTATATTTTTGATTGTGCTTGATGGTGTTCACCATTTTCTATGTAAATACATCATTACATAGAAAATGGTTAGCACAGCTAATTAAATAGTTACTAAGGGATGGATGTGCCCTTTGTATACAGACATCAATCCTTATTCAGTTCCTTTGCCTGCCTGCTGTCGTTATCTCCAACTGGCTCTTTAATGGAATAAGGAGACTGAGCATGTACAGGCGATCTGTAATCCGCCCGCGTTTAACACGCACCAAGGCCATACCTGTAGCCTGATTCCTCATCTAGTGCATGTGCCATGTACAAGTTCACTATTTTGCAGACACTCCAGATATCACATTTGTCTCACAACTGTGTCTCACAAAATTTGTCTCACAAATCTCCATGTTCTGAGCAAATTAAGTTTTCTGCTTAAGTTGAAGAAAGATTGTAGAAAGGAAATGGACTTTATTTCTCAAAGAAAGATGAATGAAGGGTTTGATTTTTCTTGGGGCTAAGTTTGTAATAGAGAGAGAGAGAGAGAGAGAGAGAGAGAGAGAGAGAGAGAAGGAGAGAAAAAAAAAGAAAAACATGAGTGTGGTAGTTTACATTACATGAGAACTCCCACATACAGACTGGAGGTCAGTTTATACTAAGAAACATTATGAGTTGGGGTGGTACTCATTGTTAGCCTTGCAACTCTCTCCAGTAAATGTGCTTTTGCACATTTAATAATATCAAGAAAAGGTCATTAGCAGGTTGATTGAGTTTGCCAATCACTAAAAAGAGAGGGAATCAAGAGAAGGTGGAGACAAAGTGGTAATCAGGAGTGGTTGGAGAGAAGGTGGCAATTACTTTTTAATTGATATTAGTTTAAATTGCCATCAGTGCAGTAATTGTTCATACTGTGCACTTCTATAATAGCATTACTAAAGAAATGAAAGTGACCAGAAAATTGTCCTTCTTGAACTATTTATGTTTATTCATCTGTTTATCATTTTGGAGTCATTTTGCTAGGCTCACCTGGAAAACTGTTTCAAAATATATTCTCACAAATGTTTGACAAGAAGAGATGCAGCCATAGATATCAAATTGTATTGCACTCACCTAAAACAATATTCGGAATTGCATGAACCTCTTGCGCAAATGAAAAATTCAGCAGGAGCAAGACTTCCATGGCGCAGCTGCTTAAGTAGTGAAACGTTATATATTGAAACCCAGTAGCTGTTGTACTGGGCGCACCTCACAGGAGACCATACCTTTCAGTCAGCTGTAAATCCTGATCCAAACATTGCTGGCACCACTTTTGTTCTCTCGGAAGACAAGTGACACACTCTACTGGATTCTTCCACCTCAAGGAACTGATGTCAGCTTTTATTGGTCATTTTCAATAGAGACTTAGTTTTTGTGTCTAAGAGATAGACGTAAGCTGGATGTTATACATTTACAAAAAGTATTTAGAAATACAGTTTAAGTAAACATTTTTACAATAAGCTAAACATTAATTGGGCATTTCCATTATGAGGCAACCTAAATCTGTTTCCATTTGCTACTATTTTAGGCTTGCTCATTTAAGAGGTGGGTCAATTCCCTGCTATAGTAGTTGGCTTTCATTCTGTGTGACATGAGCAAAATCCGGATGTGTTGCATCACATGCTTTAGCATCATATTAATATTTGTAAGTGATTGGACATACAAAACATGCAAACAGCTCATGCCTCACTGTCACATCAGCTCATTCACTGGAAACGTTGTGTAAGTGTACACATTACACCACAAGACCAAAATGTGTCATCTGTTAATTAGATTCAAAATAATGTGGGGATTAAATACAACATCGACTTTAAAAAGGCATGGGAGTCTTTCTGGTACATCCACAGAGCCTTTGTGGTTTTATATACTGTATCACCATTTAGTGTAACTTGGTGTGATATAATATCCACAACTCTCAACATTGTGTCTTGTGAGTGTGATTTTTAGCACATTTTCTATGTCCTGCAACAAAACAGTCATACTAATTAGGGCTGCACAATGCAGTGTATATTAACTGATATCACTAAAAGCTACATTTACATTTACATTTACGGCATTTAACAGACGCTCTTATCCAGAGTGACTTACAAAAGTGCTTTGTCATTTACTCATAGAATACATCCTAGCCAGTAGAGTAGGTTAGAGTCCAATCTACTAATGATCTAGAATGGATGGATCTAACAAGGTCGGTGAGAGGACCATGGGAGTCACAGTTCAAAGACGCTTTATTAAATGCACCCGATGGCCATGGCTGGTATGTGGCTGCAGGTTCCGAGGTTCCAATTGTACAAACATGGATATGTGCAATATAAACATTAAATGGGATTGTATTGCCATTCATAATTAAGTAACTAACATACATTTTTTGTTATTATTATTTATAATAAATCACTTTAAACTATAGTGTTATAAAGTATAGTGTTATACTTGTAAACTCTTGTCTTTTCAACACTAAGAGAGTGGTACATTATTTATATGAGACAAGATGGCTCAAAAGGAATGGTGTTTAAACCTCAACCATTCAAGGCATTTGAAGTGAATTTTTTCAAAGATGATTTCATAGGCAAGTACACCTGTTCAAAGAAATGGATGTTAAAAGGTGAAATGTGACTAGAGAGCACCGCAAATGTTTATTACGATGGTCAAAATTTCATATGCATCATGTATACATGTTTGTTAAAATGGTCAGACTTTCATATATGTCCTGCTGTTTGACCAGAAGCTCTTTTATGAACTTGTTCTTGCAAATAATAAGGATTTTCACACTAAGACATTTGTTTGGGTACATTTCAAACTCTCTTGGCTAATCGAGAGAATCAAAAGGAATCCTGTGGGTAGCGATCTTCTTGCTCGGTTGATGTGCGTGTTGTCTTTATAAAACTGTCTTTATAAAACTGAAGACTGAAGGCAAGGGAAGTGTTAGCATATGCTCCAACATCTAATAAAAATAGCAACCTGCTGCCATAGGAAGCCATCAAACACTTTTTTGTTAAAGATTCCAAACACAATATGGCAGTAATACAAGCCAGCTGGTTCAGTTGGACCTCCTATGTGAAAGTCCAAATATTCACCCAACAGAACAGAGGCCCAGTGCCAAGGCCAGGAGAGGAGGAGGGGGGGGGGGTTGTAACTGTGAACTTTGAGGCTTGGCCTACAATTAGTGTGGCATGAGACAGCATGTTGTTAACAAGAATAAATTAGCAGTGAATACTGCCACTTCTTTAGTCTAATCTAAATGTTAATGTTAACACTTAACCTTCTGAGAGAAATGGTCTGAAGGAATAGTCCACTCTATGAGAAGTCAAGTTTTTTTTGTGATCTTACCAGTTCTAGTGAGCACAGTCCTTCTGCTTTCCTTTGAAGAGGTTACAGGGATGTTTATCCTCAAACACAAATGTCATAAAGAGTAGATTACAGTGTCTAAAGAGATTACCCTCCTTAACCCCTCTGTCCTGCATTATGAGGACCTCCAGCATAGTTGGTCATTCTAGGCAAAACACCCTGAGCCAGCTCCTCCATGTATATGTCCCTAGAGAACTTTTCATGTTCGCTATTACTGTCACTGAATCAGTCTCTGAAACACAATTTAAATGAACTAAACTATTCTAATCAATACAGAGGGAACTATTTGAGCTTAATTATAATATGTAGGTCCTACCCACTTACAGGACAGTGGATTATTCATAAATTACAATGAAAGATAGAAATTACATGTAATTATAACATTTTCCGAACACCTTACTTCATCTTGTTTCTGGTGAGTGGAACAGTAGGATGTTTTCAAGCCGTGCCCAAAGGTAGTTTGTCGGACGCTGGCATAACTTGTATTCAGAAGAGTCTTATGTACATTTCTCATTTATTGAGGGAACCCTAAGAGGAGAGTGAAATTACATGGCTGGTCTGCTTGCCCCCAGAAGCAGCTCATGGTTAGATTTCTCGTTCAAGGACACAAAGGCAGTGCTTGGAAGCAGGTCAGAGTATGCTGCCATACCAGAAATTGTATACTGAGATGTGCCTTAGCAAGACAACTCCCGTAGAGCAATACAAACTACACAGTGAGCAAACACTCCCGTAGAGCAATACAAAGTCTGTATGATATGTACAAATATACAAATTCAAAACTTTCCTACACATATGATAATCCTATGTGCTTCTCAAGATAGAAAATAATCACAAATGAAGTAATTGAGAAAAATAAATCTATGGCCATGCTATATCTCTATTTTATTATTTTGAACCTATATATTTTTTGCAAAGGCCAGAAGTTAATGTTTTCTTTTTTCATCTGTTTGCTTGGTGTATCCTTGGTATAGAAACTGAAGCCTTGGCCAGTCATATGCAGTAATGAACATATATATGATTCACTTTTTATTATTTGCAATCTTCTAGGTGATGCACACATGTTGATGTAATCTGAACACATCATTCTGCTGAGCATTCCTATGCATTTGGATGTACACTCTTCAAATGGCACAGTGAGATGCAATAAAGAACTTTCATCACAACCAAATTGCAAGCGCTATGTCTCTCCAAGATCCATTTTTAGATTGGTATTAGTAAAAGTGTAAAATGAGCAGTGCCAAATGAAAGTGACACTACCTCCTGACAGTGTGCTACAGTATTAGCGGTTCTTAATTAGCAAGTCCCTTTGGGATGTCGGAATGGGCGGTATGTTTATCCCGGTTGACTCCACCCACTGAGGGCTCTGGGCCTGCAGACCTCAGCCTGACATGTGAGGGAAACCAGGGGGAATCAGAACTTCCTTTGGTCGTTGTTTTCATTTCCTGACCCAGGTCTTAAAGCCCTCTGGGTCAGAGTTCATACAGGGACAGCCACATTTCAGACTAAAGCTCCCCTACTTATATGAGTATTTTACAACACAATTGCAATATGCTTTAGTCATGCACTATTCTGGGATTTTTAGAAGACAAATTACATATTTTGGCTTGCCCTAAATACCTGTATACATCCCCCACTATTGTCTAGTGATGGAGGCTTATGACGTTTGTGGCTCAGAATGGTCATGAATGTTTGTATACATCCTAATACTGGATTTCTATGACCTTTCATTGCCCATGTGCCCTCAGATGACCTCTAAAATGTATTTGTAAATGGAGTCAGTTAAATGTATAATGCATTTATGCTTTATGTCTCTTACTAGAAGGATTTTACCTGCTGAAAATATTATCATGTATACTAAATATCTTCTTCATCCAATAGCCTCAATTCTTTAAAAAAAATTGTATTTATTTTTTTGGGGGATATTAGCATGAAAGTGATTTGTAGTTGTTTTGCCAGAACAGAGTTTCGAGAGTGGGTTTCCATTTACATGCTGTTCCCCCACAACCTGATATTGAGTGTGAGAAAAAGCATCATCTCACTCCCTACATATTTGTGATACTGTCATGATTCCAGTAAACGTCCCTGTCCATGCCAAAGCAGAACTTCTCCGTTAGGACTCTAACTGGAGATGTACAGTAGTGGACTGGATGGAGTGGGGATCTCTCTCACTCTCTCTCTCTCTCTCTCTCTTTGTCTCTCTGTCTGTCTTTTCTCTCTCCATCTTTCTCTATCTCTCTCTGTCTCTTTTACTCTCTACATCCCTCCATTTCTTTTTCTCTCTGTCTATCTCTTCATCTCTCTGTGTGTCTCTCTTTTACTCTCTATATACCTCCATTTCTTTTTCTCTCTGTCCATCTCTTCATCTCTCTGTGTGTCTCTCTTTTACTCTCTCCAGCCCTTACTTTTACTTACTTTTCTCTTCATTTCTATCTGTCTCTTTCTTTCTTTTTCCAGTCCCTATGATAAGGGGCCCCTGGTAGAATTGGAATTCCAGGCCTTCAGTGCCTGGGGCCCTGAAATAAAAAGAACCATGACTCTCTCTATCTTCTCTCTCTCTCTCTCTCTCTCTCTCTCTCTCTCTCTCTCTCTCTCTCTCTCTCTCTCTCTCTCATTTTCTCTTTCTCTGTTACATTATCTAAGTTTCCTTTCTGTCCTTGAGAGAGAAATAAGAAAAGCTATTTATAAATATGTATAAGTTTATAAGTATATTGAATTATTTCAAGTTTTAGATACTGTTACTAGAAGAACTTGTTTTAAGTTCATAAAAGTCTTTTGAAGCTTTCAGTAATATAGTTTCTTCATTGGTAAAACTCACTGTTTTCCAGATGTTTAAGAAAAGTGAGGTGTTATTTCCAATGGACATGACATACCATATGTTTTGTCTGTATTCATCCCGCTGTGATAACCTGAGAGTCTGGTATAAACTATCCTTTTTGCACCCTGGTTGTGTGAGTGACTGTTGAATGAAAATAACCCTTACTGTGACCGGTCACTCCTCAGCCATGATTCTTACTATTACTGAGGTAAAATGGAGAAGCTTTTAAAGATGCCAGTGACCTCCACTCGTAAAACAACAGCCCCAATTGGAGAGTTTCACCTTTGGCTTGGCACTCTTTCTCCACTAAGCAGTCTGACCGGACCCTGTGTGGCCTTGGCAACATGAAGCAGAAAGGTGCCCCTCCCCCACTGCGGTGCTTCATTCCCACTCACTGTCCATCACACCCGCTCTGTTAGTTAATGCTACCGACAATCTGTGCCTTTCAAACACACACACACACAAACCCCCCCTTCACACACACACACACACACACACACACACACACACACACACACACAGTCACACACACTCACACACACACACACTAACACACACACACACACACACACACACACACACACACACACACACACACACACACAAACCCCCCACACAATCACACACACACACTCACACACACACACACACACACACACACACATACACACACACTCACCCCCCCCACACACACGTTATCAGCTCTCTCTCTCTTTCTCTCTCTCTCTCTCTCTCTCTCTCTCTCTCTCTCACTAATTTTCTCTCACAGTCTTTCTCAGTCTCTCTTGACACAGCTGGCTTGTGTTATAGAAAGCATAGATTTTTTTCAAGAAAATGGTAGGGCTGGATAGCTACATTCATAGACATGTTTGCCGTTGGCTGCCAATTAGAGTCATTTAAATCATGGACTGATGATCTCCTTTCAACTGAAATGGCAGCAATGTTTTGAGCCAAATGAAGCAAGAGAAGTGAACTCATGAGATGTATTAATGTATGTCCTGTTGGGTGTATTCAGGTCCAATGTACTTTACTGATTATCAGTGAAGAACTGTATGTCCTGATGTCTCTGAAGTTCTGTTGGACAGTATATAGTGTCTTAAATTTACAGTACTTACAGTGCACAGAGATGCTGTATTTAAAGAATGCACCTTACTCTGAGCACACTGGCCAACTTCTGCCAGTCCAGATGAGAGTTCTGTTGGTGTTTTGATTAATCATGGTTTTCACATGATCCAACAAAAGTGAACAATCTTGTTCAAAACAGAGGCGGCCAGTCTTTAACCAAAATAATCAATTAATTAATAATTAACTGCTATGCCACTATGTTCCTAATATAGTGCAAGTGACATTAGAATCTCCATATCTAACTATTTAATCACAATCTTATTATACTGCCAGCCCTACTTGGTTCATGAACACCAAAAAAGCCTGGAATAATTTAAGCCTTTAACAGTGGTTGGATGATAATATGACCAGGAACTCCACAAATGCTTACTGTAACATGTACTATTTCAACGTTTCCAGTTACTTTTCAGCCCTGTGGGGTCAGTCTGAACCCCAGTTGCATCGTTTTACTTTTCAGAATACTATATGGGTTAAAATCAACAAATTGGGGGGCTTCAGTGGGGCTCTCGCTTCAATCACAATGAAAGCAATGGTGGGTTCTAAAAATACTTATGACATATTTTTTTCAAGCTTTTTATAATTTTCAGTTTTTAAGCAAAAAAAAAAAACAACTGCCCTGGCAATGGATGAATAAATATGAGAGTGAGACGGAGTTCCAGATGGGTGGACCTCTCACCACAAAAAATGAAGGATGGAGGGAGGGAGAGAGAAAGAGAGACACAGAGAGAGAGAGAGAGAGAGAGAGAGAGAGAGAGAGAGAGAGAGAGAGAGAGAAATAAGGCGAGAGAGAGAGAGAGAGAAGAGACTGCTTTACACAAAACATACCCAGTGCTATTAATAGAAAATTCAGAGGCATGTGCGTTCGACCATTATTAAACAGTGTAGCTGTTGAGTTAACAATTTTGTCAGGTTCTTTTCAGGTCACAGGTTTGAGTGTCAGTTTATCTGACTTCACCTTCAGTATGAATGGATGTATGTATTGTGTGTATTTGTTAATGGTGCAACGTCTTGGAAGGTGCTCAAGAGCATACTGACATAAATATGAGTGTAATGAAAAAACCTCAACTTCAAACATCCAATATGAACTAATATATGTGAATTTTTTTTAGATTGAAATTTGGTTTTGGCATCAGGCTATGAGGTCTTATCTCATTATTGGTGCTGCTTTTGGTATCAGGTTATGAAGTCCTCTCTCAAGTATAAGCACCATGGATGTTAATACCATGGGGTCATAGACAGGTGGAGAGGAAACCTGAAAAGCATTTGATGATACTAGCATTTCTGCACATATTGCCTACCAAAATTATTGGTGTGTTGAATTGGTATGTTATATAGGTTTCATATTTGGTACTTGGAATCACAATTTGCTATGAAAAAATTGGAATTGGAGTATCTAAAATGCGTAAATGTTTTTATGCGGTCCAAAGAAAAATGCATAAAAAAGAAGAGCATTGAACAGAAAGTGTTTGAAATGTTTTAGTCATTTTACCCCTGACAGTTAATTGCTAAATGCTGTTTTTTTCATTTGGGGTTATGAGGTTTTTGAGAGTGCAGAATTCTTTCAGATTTTAAAGTCAGGTGTCTACCTCAGCACTGTCATATGCTGACATCTACTGGTGTGTAGATGTTTGTAAACCAAGACAATAAACAGTGATACATTTTTAAAAAGTCTAAAATCTTGTACGGTGTTTGTTCTGCTTGTTATGTTAATTTGGTAAATTTGTGAAAAACGTGTGAAGTCAGCTCAGCCTAACTCACCTCACGAACCTAACCCTGATAATAATCATGAACCTAACTCACAAACCTAACCCTAATGTTAATCACAACCTCCTAATTCACAAACCTAACCCTGATGTTAATCCCAACCTAATTCATGAGCCTAACCCTGATGTTAATCACAACCTAACTCACAAACCTAACCCTGATGTTAATCACAACCTAACTCATGAACCTAACTCTAATGTTAATCACAACCTAACTCATGAACCTAACCCTGATGTTAATCACAACCTAACTCATGAACCTAACTCTGATAGTAATCACAAATATACAAATATAATTCCTAAACCTAACCCTGATGATAATCACAAAAATAATTAAGTAAAACATGGATAAAAGTTTTATGAATGCAGCCTTGTGAGGTTTTAAAATCCTTGACTTGCCCTGATACTAAACATAGATCTTAACTTGCACCTAACCCTGATACCAGTCACAAACATAAACCTGATACTCATAATAAACCTAACTCACAAAACTAACCCTGATTATAACTTACAAATGACACTGGCTGCATATAAAACAGAAAAGAACAGACAAAATAAACAAACCTTTTTTGTTCTTTTTCATACAAACATCTTGTCTTATACTGCCAGAAATTGAACTCAAACTATATTATCACTCTTTCTTAGAGTGTTCTTGGCCAACAGGGGGCACCATTCTACTTTCTAATATAACATACTGCATTATGTACCAAGATAAATCACTTTCTTTCATGCATTTGTGTCAGATTGTTCTGGCGTTCTGGAGTGTATCTCACAAAATACTAATGATCGTTCTACTTTTTTCAATGTTCCAATTGTTTGCCTTTACACAAATAGTTGGTAACGCTAATGATGCAGCTGGTGGGGGTGAGGCGTCATTTCCCAGAACGCATTGCTTTCATTACAGCTGGTGCTCTTCCCAAAATACCAATGCAATAAGAGAGTGAGCGCTCTCTACTCTTTCCCACTTTTACGCTGTTTCTCTCTCTCTCTCTCTCTCTCTCTCTCTCTCTCTCTCCCCATTCTTCCACTATTTTTCTTTTAGTATTCTTTAATCAACTGCAAATAAAAAAAATAAAAATAAATAAAAGATTAAAGCCTTAATTCAGTAAACCTAATGATCACAGCAGTCTTTTAAGTGATATGCATAACTAGCTACTACATTTTGGACTTTTTTATTTTTTTTAAATTTTTTATTTTATTTTATTTTTTTAAAGTAACTCCAAATACTTAATATTTAAGGATCCAGTCATAAAAAATCCATCTTCACAGCCAGACTCTTCTCTGGCTGTTAGCTCCCAGCAGCCTTGTGTCATGCTGTCAATATTCCCCAGAGATCACCTTGCTTTGCAGGCAAGAGCAGGTTTGACTGCAACATAGCCAATCTGTGCACTGGCTGGGAGGCCCTGAGTTGCTTGTTTCAGAACTGAGCCTGTGAATTTTATTGAACACCTTTGCTTGCGGATGACCATGCCAGCCAGCCTTGGTCATGAATGGCAGGTGAGCCATTGCAGCTGCATGTTGGTCAGCTACTGGTCAGATACCTTCTGGTTTACTGGTCAGACACCTTCTGGTCTACTGACTACACTGGCCTCTCCTGGTGCTTCTGGTCTATATGGTGGCCTGCTCACCAAGAAAAAATAAACAAAAAAACAAACATTTTCCTGTCTGAATGTTTACTTCTCTTCTTTCCCTCCACTGCCCCTGAGCGGTTTTGGGATTATCCCTTTCTCCAGCCCTCCTCTCTTTAAATCAGCCTGTGAGTTACAGGACAATTAAATAGGCACAGAAAGAAGCTGTCGTCTTTTACTTCTGGTTACCGAGGCAAACACTCACATCCCTCTCTTTCTCTCTCTTCTTTTCTTGCTCTCTCTCTCTCTTTCTCTCTCTCTCCCTCTCCCTCTTTCTCCGTCTCTCCACATGGCATACTCAAATGTGAACTCAAAGTGTCTTACAGGAAGGAGTATACACTGTGTTTCGACACCTATTGTGAACAGGATGAAACCTTTCCTGTTGCTCCACACTCTGTGTTTCTGCGTTTTTCTTCTTGTCTTATCCATGAACAGCATCTGCCCTCATGATAGCGACATCTAATCAGGTGAAAGTAGTCAAGAGTATCAAAGAGAACAGACCTATGATGTCAGCAAGATTAAGAACCAAGAGATCAGACCAAAACATTTCTCTGGAGCAGGGCCAGTTGCTCCAAGCTTTGGTATCTGCATTACGTTTTAAATTCTCTTATTGGACTGTTTTGTTACAATCAGCCTTCATGCAAAATATTCTAAATGAAATGAATGTGGAAAGAGTTATGTGTTTTTGGATAAGATGATGGAGGTTTTGGTTATTTTGCAATATAAAGGTCAAGCGAGGTTATTCCCAACGGGGGAGTCTTCCATGGGTAATATTCAGCCGCTTCTAGGTTTTTATCATCTCCGAGAGTTTTAGAGGACTAAATCGGTAACAATAAACTCTCCAGCACAACAGGGCGCAGCTTCTTTCTCCACTGAGTCCACTCTTGTTTTGTTGTGTTGTCGCTTTGGTAGCGCTGCCTGTTGGCTTTTCTTTGGTCTGAGTGAATATAATGTCAGCCATTGCTGCCAGGATATGGCACATTTTCTGGACTTTCCGCACTTTTTCTGCACTATTCTTCAATTAAAAAAATTCCAAACAGGTTTATTTAAGCCATGAAGAGTGAGCTCAGTGGACACACACACACACACACACACACACACACACACACACACACACACACACACACTTACTTTCTCAACACAGTAGTTTAGCCCTTTTTTTGCAGTAATTTGCCTCAAGTAAAGCATAATTGCTGGGTGCAATTCAAAACTAAGAGGTTTTAGCCCAGGAGGTTATGAAAAAAAGAGCCAGGTCTGTACATAATTAGCCCAGAGCTAAGGTGTAAGGAAGCATTCTGATTGGATCATCCAGAAGAGGAGGGTACCACTACAGTATACGGGACCGTGGGAAAGTGATCCTGTGATTGTGTGTGTGTGAGTGTGTCTATGTGCATGCGTGTTTGCATCTGGGGGGCAGGGGGCAGGGGGGGGGTTACTTGGTATCACACCTGGGCAGGATTAGTAGAACAGCAGGGTGAAGTAGGCTTTTAATTGAGCTTTGATGGAGGCAGAACTGTGGGATGCTCTATAAAACCATAGTACAAAAAGCAGCTTGGTTTGGTTTTATTAATTGACAATCAGCATAAGCCACTAACATGACCAACATTGTGAAAGCATGACACCATTTTAGTTTCTGTGCCCAAATGAAAGGACTATTATATATTAATAATTGCAGTGTACTTATTGGTAACACTTACTAAAGGAACTTTGGTGCTCTCAAGCCTATGGTATGGAGCTCTAAAACATATACTATTAAGTGCTCTATATATCTGAATTTACTTTAATGTACTTTGAGAGAAAAAAAATATTTATTATATGTCCAGTTTACTATACATCCATTGAAGTCTACCGATAAATTGCCTGGATCCAGGCATTACTGTGGGATTCCAGAGTGGCATTTAAGTCCACTGTGCTTCCCCGGTGCACCAGCCCATATAGTGTAAATGTCAGAATGCTGACTCTGTCAGCCAACACGCCCCCTCCTTCCATGCGCGCGCTCACGCACACACACACACACACACACACACACACACACACACACGCACACACACACACACACACACACACACACACACACCACTCTCATGGTTGTTGCCACAGTGACCAGCGGGCCCTGTAAACATGCCCGTCGAACGTGTCTGAGTGGGCCTAGTAGCATAAACAGAGTGACAGGCGTGCACTCCTTCCTTGAGCTGGACGGGGACAGAGGTCAGTTAACAAAGGTTCCGCAGCAGCGTGCTAACAGGGGCCGCGGGCCATCTGGACACTGTAACATTGCACGGTTTGCGCTTCTCGAATAAATGCAACAATGATGATGTTCTTTTTGGTTATTATAGATCTCTGAGCAGTTGCTCACAAGGCCTATAACACAAGGAAATCTGGGAAAGTAAGACTATTTTGAACAGTGTCGTGTCCGTTCTTTCCCTGGAAATAACACTCGCTGGAATGATAGCTGGACTCGTCGTCCCTCTCGCTTGGCACATTATTTGGCTCTGATTATCTTCTGACTGCATGTGGTTGAGTTGGTTTTGGTGGTTTGTTTCTGAGCAATATTGGTAATTACTGAAGAATACTGATGACAGGTCGGTACTGAACAGGATGACAGAATTTCTTTTGAACATGCACATGGCGCTTATGCTATTAAAAGTCAAAGTTGATTTGAAACATGCGCAACGAATGTTGTGGTAGCAGGATATGGATGGCTCGGCCTGGGCGAGTTGGACGAGACTGGTTAATAGTAAAGACTTGCAGGAGGGAGGAAGACCTGGGGGAGTGGAACTCAGATTCCAACCGCATTCCTTAATCAACTCCGAGGCACAAGCTCTCACTTTTTTGCTCTCCTCCTTTGTCTCTGTCCATCTCAATAGCCTCTTAACCCCAAAGAGTTTCCATGTACCTGTTAAAAAGCAAGCAAGCAAACAAACAACCTACCAAAAATATTGGGACATTGTCTCATTGACATCATTGCTGGGAAAAGCAAAGGAAATTGAATTTAAGCTCATTCATCTTATTCACCAAACACACGGTAACCACAAGTACGTCTTCTAATGCATCACAAGATGGCAGTGACGAGAGCAGCTCCCTTGCTGTGATGTCATCACCATGTTCTCTGTCTCCATCTCTTCCACTGTAAAGACTGTCCTTATGATGTGATGAATCGAAAAAGACAGTGTTAGAACATTTTCTCACAGCATTCCCGTTTTATGTTTTGGTTGCTTTTTTTTTCATCTAGAAATAGAAAAGATCTCAGAGTTGGCTGAGGGTGTTCTCAGAGCCTCTGTTTATTATCGTGTAAATATTTGGGCGCACAGCTCAAAGATAGCTCGGCTGTGGTGTTTTGTGGGGTTGAGGTGTTCAGCAGTGCACTGCCACAGAGTGAATGATTGAGACCTTTACATTGAAACGCTGGAAAGTTTAAAGGCCAGGACAGTGGCATTAACGCACAAAGTTCTTAATTTAGCTGAAGAAAAGTCTGTCAGCTTGGTTGCTGTGTCTGCAGGTGGACCTTATGGATAGAAGATTACAAGCATGTTATAGTGAAGGAAGGTTCACTATCATTTAGGGTAAAATGACCTGGACAGGACAAAGAGAGCTAGAAAGCAGAAAAGGCAGTGCCTAAGAATGTGTGTGTGTGTGTGTGTGAGTGTGTGTGTGTGTGTGTGTGTGAGTGTGTGTGTGTGTGTGTGTGTGTAAGTAGTAGTAGTAGTAATTCCTCCCTCCCTCCTCTCTTCTGATGTCTGAGCCTTTATTTGTTCAGCATGCAGGACATTTCCACTACATTCCCACAGCATCGCTTTGCTAGGCTCTTATCTGTTAGCCTGGCCTGACCCAAAAGCAATGTGTGAAATTGAGAATGCGAGGCTACTTACATTTCAAAGCCTGTATTCAGTTACAGATTGCCTACTTAAAATCCTTAACAAATAATGGAATCTGAAGGCGTAAGGAACTTTGAGTGCATTACCTTTCATTGAGAAACTGAATTATTTTCCAGACAGTATACTTAGTTATAAAAGGTAGTGTATCACTTCAGCTCTGGTCTTTGGATGCTGTACCATTGTCAAAAGTGAAAATGATTTGTTGTTTTTTCTTGAAAGTTTGAGGCAGCTGGGTCCCTTAAATACCAAGAATAATAATTGTCACTATGCATACTACATGAAGTTCATTGGAATCAAAATGTTAAGGCAACTGGTAATTCATATTTTTTCAAATTAAAACAGCAAAATATTTTTCACTGTGTTGTTCATCACAACTTATTCGTTATTTCAGTTCAAAAGAGCAACAGGAGCACACACAGTAAAGACAAGTGGCAGAGAAATGATCCCAGATGTGGGGCGACAGGCCTGCTGAGACTGCAAACCGCTGCATGTCCTCCTACTGAGTACTGACCTTCTGATCTCCCCCTCCAAGCCACAGCCAGGCGTCCTGTCTGCCCTGCGTGCTGCTCTAATAGCTCTGCTATATTAGCATGCCTTCCAGAGTTGACATTCATGACTTAGTCAGGAACCCTGTGTAGCGGTATGAATGCTTATGTCAGTTTCTGCAGATTACATACATAATACCTGCGTATTCATTTACTAATGTCTACGTGTAAACAAATTATGTACGGACTATGTTATAGGCTCATTAAACCCCAAAGCAGGCCCCCTTTAACTAAAGCATTATTGGAAAATCACATCCACTGGTTCTAACACTCATATTCGAATTTAACTGACATAGGAAAGTTGATTGAAATAGGAATGAGATGTCATATGTCATACTATATACTCAAAAGTATGAGGACACCTGATCACATTTATATGACCTTGTTGGACATCCCATTCCAAAATGATTGGCATTAATGTAGAGCCCCTCCCACTGTGGCAATATCACCTACTTCTTCTCTAACTCCTTGTGGGATGGATTTTCACAGCATTTTGAAGTGGACTAGGAATTTGTGCTTAAAAGCACATTTGTGAGTTCAGGCGCTGATGCTGGATAAGAAGACCTGGCTTGCAGTCGATTTTCCAGTTCATCCCAAAGTTGTTCAGTGGGGTTGAGCTCAGGCCACTGTAAAGGTCACTGGAGTTCCTCCACATCATACTGGTCAAAGCTTGTCTTTAAGGGCCTCGCTTTGTATGCAGGGGCACAGTCATGCTGCAACAGAAAAGAGCTATCCCTCAAATGATGGTCCAATGTTGAAAGCATATATTTGCATAAAATGTCTTTGTATAATGTAGCAGTAATAGTCCCTTCACTAGACTAAGAGGCCTAGCCCATCCCCTGTTACAAACTCCAGGAACCACGCCCACGCCCACCATTCAACAACCTTTACTGTTGGCTTTATTGATTGCTACTCTAGGTAGCGTTCTCCTGACATCTACCAAACCTAGATTTGTCAGATAGTGAAGTGTGATTCATCACTCCACAGAACACATTTCCACTGCTCCATAGTTCAGCGCAGGCTTCTTCACACCTCTCCACCTGACACTTGGCATTGTGCTTATTGATCTTAGGCTTGTGTGAAAGTGCTCAGCCATGGAAACCCGTCTCATGAAGCTCCCAGTACTTGTGCTGCTGTTGTTTGCGGAGGCAGTTTGGTGCTCTGGAGTAAGTGATGCAGCAGAGGTTGGATGATCTTCATGTGCTTTGTGCTTCAGTAGTCCATGGCCCTGCTCCATGGGTTTCTGTGGTCTACGCATTTGTTCCTGAGCTATTGTATCTAGATACTTCCTTTTCACAATAACAGCCCTTATGACTGATCTAGCAGTGCAGAAATTTCATCCTATGACAGTGCCATGTTCAAAGTAACTTTACTCCTCACTTCACTCATTCTATTTTCAGTGGCTAAGTACTTGATTTTGAAGCACCCGAACAATAATAATAGGACGGTTGTTCACATACTTTTGGCCTTATAGTATGTATATAGTATATATATAAATACACACAAACCTTCATCTTTTCCCTTCAGGCTTGGGCCCTCTACCAGAGCTTAACAGTCTGGGAGCTTAACAGTCCTGCATAGATCTTAGCTGAATCTTAGCTGCACTGTTCTGGGCTGTGTTTATATAAGAAGAAGATTCCAGGTGAGTAACTGCAGTGTAATCTAGCAAACGATGTAGAGATATTCAAAATTGCAGTGAAGTACACAGGATGTATATACAAATAATTTAATCAAAAGCTTTTTAATAAAACTCTGTCAATCAGTGCTCACCAAAAGTTTGACAATCTTCAGTAGTGAGGATGATGGAACATCAGTGCCATGGCAACAGGCTGTATTTCGAGGAACATTAGCGTGGGTGGCGGGGTGCCTGAGCGGCAGACACTATCAGGTTCACGACATGCTTGATCAAGTCCACCACACATCACATCACTTTGAGACCGCTGTGTCATTTTGCCTTGGGCTGATGTCACATGTCCAGCCTTGGGATCGGCTATCTTGGCTTCCATGACCTGTCAATCAAAGTTTAGTTCTATTGTTATTGTAGTGTAAGGAGTGTTTGAATTCTTAAGCTTTAATTCTGCTGTGCAGGGAACACAGTCACACATGACAGAGGCTGGCGAGAGGCAGTTAATCTGAAGAATCACAGTGGCAGTTGTTTATGTCTTAATCACAGTGACTCGCTGTCTCAAGGGATTGTGACTAACAAAAAAGGGTTTGTTTATTTATGTATTATTTATTTTTTTGTTGTCATTCAATGCAACATGAGTCAGCCTTTAATGCAACATTATATAAAACATTCCCTTCTTGTACAAAATGTTTGTGAAATTGTGAATTGTGAATTATGAAACCCGGCCACCTGCTATGGAAATCACTTCTGATCAGAGTGTGTGAAGTCCCACAACAGTACATCTCTCTCCCTGAAGATAATTCCCATGGGTACCATGACCTCACATGACTGGCTTATCTGATGTTTCTTATCTGACATCCTTAGGAAAAGCAGTCATGCATTTTGATTCTGCATTACAATAAAAGAACTTGGACATGTAAATGCATATGTGATAGCTTTGAGGGGCAATCAGAAGGTTATCAGTTCAAGCCCCACCACTGCCAGTTGCTGCTGTTGGGCCCCTAAGAAAGGCCTTTAACCCTCAATGCTGGGATTGTACTCAGTTGTAATTTTAAGTCCTTTTGGATAAAAACATCAAAAATATAAATATGATATCTTAGTAAATCTTGCTGTGCTGTGATCTGTCATGGGGTGCTGAAAATCCCAGTACTAGAACATTACACCCCATGGATGAGGCTAGGCCCCTGCTCATAGCCTGTTAGTTCTGAATGTTCTGTCCACTTTGAGGTCCAGATACAAAGTGCATCAAGGGTTGAATGCACTCCCTAAAGTCATTTCGACATGCTAAAGCATATGACAGACAATGGAGTTTTGGTTTACACCTTGTTGCTAGTTCATTTGTGCACAGGCACTGTCAGCTTAATGGCCATTACTCTGGTAGGGCACTGTTCAGTTCATTGGCTTATTCCTGAAAGGGAATAAATCAAATCTGATGGGTACAAATAACATTTGTGAATGTGTTAACATCTTATGAATACTCCCATTCAATAAAATGCATTTACAATGGAAATCCTATTTTGAATTCACATAAGAATTTGCCTGATGTTCCAGTCACAACATGAGTAGCAATTTCCCAGTCTTTCTCTTCTGAGTATTTTTACCAAAAAAAGAGAAGTGGGTAGTTTCACTCAATGCCATTCTCTGTCACGACCCATTATAATGTTGCAATTGCAGCTTCCGATCTTTAACGGTCTTTCTGTTTGAAAACATTTGTTATGAAAGCTAAAGTCCCACACATTCATTTCAGCACCGTGTCCACGGTCCTCTCCTGCTGACAGCGTGGTGCGTCCTGAGAGGAATGGTCCTCTCGCCTCCGGCCTTGAGTATGCTGGGCTCAGTCCGGTGCAATAAAAGTGTGCTTTCCCCCTTTCACCCGCCGTGAGCGCATTCCCCAGTACTGAGATCACCTCTCTGCACTTTTCTATGCTCCTCCTGCGCTTGCGTTTTTTTTTTCTCCCGAGAGCCCCTCTGCTCTCTGGTTCCCCTCCTCCCGCAAATCCATCCTTGTTTCTTCTAATGGAAGTGGGGTTATAAAAGTACTCCATGTCACGTGGCTAAGGCAAGGTATTGGTGAGAAAAAAAGAATAAGGCGATCACATATACATTTTGGTCATACTTTGGTTTTATGCTCTTGTCTAACTGCATTTTTGGCTGGATATTTGGTGTTCCTTGTGGTGTCACTGGAAACCCTTAGCTCAAATAAATCAACAAAAGCTGCCAAATTGTGTGAGGAAGTGGAATTTGCCTCAAACCTACAACTTCTGTTACCTACAATATGACCAGCAAGGTATTATCAGACAGATAAACCCATGACAGAACAGCAGAGAGACATCCGTAGGACAGCTCAGACAGTGTTTAGAGTACACATCACATGTTCCACCCTGAAGAGACTAAAGAGGTCTGTTGAGCTGTCTGGTAGGATTTCTTTAAGCCTTTGATGAGTCTGTGACAGTAGCTTTAGTAAATCAGTTAGTTAAAGTACTACTGTGGTTTCCAAGTTTCTTTCTGTGACACTAAGTAAGTGACACTAAGAGCGCTGAAGAAAATAACATTAAAAGAACATTTGCAAAATTGCCCTCAATTTTAATACCACATTCAGTGAAGCATGCAACCTTTGCCCCCTGAGGAGCCTTGCCGTTTGGGTCTTTTTCCTAAGCTATGGTCCATATCCTTCCATCTCCTCTCCGTCAGTGCTGGGAAGTAGTCCGCTCACACACACAACCACCACACCGGAGATAAGTGGCTCCGCCGTGATGCACCACATCTGGACATTCTGGAAAGTTCCGTGCCGGGCCGTATATGAACAAGGAGCACAGTGGCCTCCTCCTCCTCCTCCTCCTCCTGGAAGGGTGGGAGAGGAGGGTGCACACCAGGCTCTGCTTCTCTGCCCCAGCTCCATTTTAGGAGACACTACCCTCCTCAGAGCAGCTCCTCCTGACCAAATCTTAACCTCGATCATATAAGTCAAGTCAGTCCTGCATCTCATATCCCGAAGAGTGAAATTTGTGCAGTGCTGTCCTACTGCTAGATGTTAGTCATTCTTATTCAGGAGCTGCAGAAGTTGTATAGTTTCACTCTCGGCTGTTATAATTAGGGTTAACATTTCTCAGGCTGGTCTACAATAAGTGGAAAAGGCCCATAGTACCCATAGTTGTTAATGTGTGTACTCACTCCCCTGAAATCAGCCTCGCGTTTACAGCCAGGGCAGGTTGTAAAACGGCATGTTTTCTTTTATTCACCTCAGAAAGAGGAGTGCGAAATGTCTCATGTCTCCTTTTGTTGTGAAGGTTTGGACAGGCACAGTGAAGGTAACTGCCAAGAGTCCCGCGAGAAAGTCTCTGTGTGTTTTGCGTGGACACCCTCTGCAGCTGTCTCATAAACAGTGGCCCAAACATTTGTAGGAGTGGCCATGCTTAGAAATGTCTCAGGCTGGAGTTTGTGGATGGTTATAAGCATGTTAGCTGAAACAGAGCAATCTTCATCCTGTTGAACACTCTTACATGTTCACAAACAATTCCAAATGTAGGCTGGGTTTTATTTACTGTATTGATATATAAGGGGGTAAAAGCAGCACTGAAAAAGAGAATAAACCTGGTCTGCATGTGCACAGCAAATGTTTATTATTAACTCATGTAAATGTAGATAAATCTGGAATCTCTATTATAAACAACAGCTGGGAGGCCTTTCTATGATCCCCCATTGTTCTTCTCTACATGCTTTCTCTGTAACATTTGTCCAGATTACTAAACACTACAACCAAGTTGCCCAAACAGAAAAGTATTTAGACCTTATTATTATTATTATTAGACCTTGTTATTATTAGCCTTCTAATTTATCCATTAGAAGATGTAAAGTTGCTGTTTCTATATTTTCAGATTTACTGAATGCCATCTGGTAAAATGAAGTTTTGCATCCCATGGAACATAAATCAAAGCCCTGTGCACTGCAAATCAGTCAGGTGTTATTTAACCAACACTAACAAGTGTTATGCAAGTTTTTGAGCCTCCTAAGCTTTTTTTGAGCTTCTAAGCCTATAGTTTCATTTTTATCCTAAAAAAACCCCCAAACAAAAAAAAACCCATAACAATTCACCTTTCCTTCAGCACCCGTGAATGAAACATATGAAGAGCCAGAACTTTGAATTTATTTGCAAAATCTTTATCCTTAATATACTTATTGGTAAGTTTACACAGGATGGCTGTAAGATTCTGATTCTGTGCTCTTGAGCAGCACATCAGGCTACAAGTCTGTGATAGTGGCCTTTGAGTCAAGTGTGCCAATTAGAATATTAGGACAATGCCCAGTGTGACTGACTGATAAGTTTGGTGGTTTAATCATATTCATATTGTTTTTAGATGCTAAGCACCTCATGGAACTGGACTGTAACTCAATCACTCACTCACTTACTTACTCACTCACTCACTCACTCACTCCCTCACGTTTAGAGTAAAAATAAAATGTTTCACAAGTGGGCAATGATGACACTGAAACAGCATTTGTGCTTCAAATCACTGACACTGTGTCCTTTGTTTTTAATCAAACATTTGCTGAATATTTAAAAATATAACACTCCAGTTTAGTGTCATGTAGAAACATAATATTGTACAATATTTCCCCTGGGTCTGTACATGGAAGCTAGTTTCAACAAAGATTCAGTGAGTGACATAAAAGGTTTCTGATCATGATAAAAAATTACATTATTGTAGAGTTGTGAACGCAACAAGACCTTCATTTAGGATATAAGGGTACTTCTACATCTTTTGGGGCAGAATGTAGTAACCTATATGCTGCACTTAACAGAAAATATTACCATCTAAACAAAACAGGACTTGTTTCATTCCTAAGAGTATTTGACGTCCACTGTAACATTGCTTAATCTATTGAATTTATCATCGGTTTATCATCTCACCTTTTTTTTTTTTTTTTTTTTTTTTGGCGCGTTAGTGACGACACATACAGTCGCATCTTTTCAGATCTTTTCAGCGCTCACCACTCCTATATATATATATATATATATATATATATATATATATATATATATATATATATATATATATATATATATATATGTATATATGTATATATATATATATATATATATATATATATATATATATATATATATATATATATATATATATAAACACACACACACCCACACACACTTCGGGAGCCTCCTTCGCCGAGCTCCGCCTATGGCTCTCCTGAGCGCTCTCAGCAAGTTCAGCTGAGCATCGCAGAATCCGCCAGTGAGCGCAGCGGGCAGAGCGCAAAGTGACACAAAGCGGCAGAATAACGCCTTTTGCGACTAAATATGGATCGAGAACTACAACCACGTCGCTTGCCGTTAAAAACGTTACCCGACATACATATCTAAAAGGCTTTGCGCACCTGACTGTACGATCACCCCACCCCACCCCGCGGTTTGCACTGATGCCAAACCAACATCATAGTTCATCTAGCGTGCCTTTACGTCTTTTTTGGAGTTTGGGGAGTTCGAGTACGTCCGCTTTTCCGCTTTTTTGAGCGTTCTATGTGGATTTCCTCAAAGAAATGGGAGACTCTGTGTTCTTCGACAGGCACATTTCTTACCTTGTGAGTATTTTTAAATTGACTTTGAAAACAATGGTTAAATTATGGTGTGTGGTTTAGAACTGTTTACGGTTTAGAACTGTAACTGTCAAATGGAAACAGGTTTGGTGGATTTAAAAAAAATATTTTTTTTAAATCTATGAAGCGTTGCATCTAAGCGTTGTTAATCGTGCCCCACTGAGGAGTTGTAATCAACTCAAAAAGGGTAGCGTGTCTGTTTCCTCACTGGTTTGACAGAACCTGCGCGTTTTGTATTCAGCGCCTGGCTGTTCATGCCTTAGTCTGAGTAATGACTTGCGGTTAACTTGTAGAACTGTGGTTTAATGTGCGAAACGAAGCATCCTGTTCATCTGCATTTCATCTTTCATCGCGATGTTGTTTGTGTCTGGCACATTAAAGTGCCTCCACTTTCCTTAACTAAGTTGTCCCTTTAAACTCTTCCGAAGCTTCTGTTCAAGCGCCTGTTTGGTTCACGCGCACCTTAAGACTCTGGCCATTTTAGCTTTCTCTCTTCCTGATGACAAGCCAACAAATAGTGACAAACTCATTTGACGCTAAGCACAGGGTACGCACAAGGAATGAAGGTTATTCCTACTTGTTGCTATTTCTCGTTTTTAGTCATTGAGCATCCACTACGCGTGCAATGCCTTTCCCTTCGTCTCCATCTCTTGGCCTCAAACACATACACATTTCCATGCAAATGCTGTCCTCCCTATGTGTTGATGCTTAACTGTGATTAAGACCAGTGAAACTTAAATCAAAATGGATTACATGCGGGTTACATATGTGCATGCTGTGGCCTATCTTTGTCTTCAAGATCAATTTTCTCCCTCTAAATTATTCATCCTCCACATTTGTTTCCCATAAATAAAGTTTGTTGGCTTCCTGGCTGAGACTGATGATGTCTTATTCCTTTTCTTTCTAACTCCCAGATTCAACTGTAACACATCTAGAGGCTGCTTTCCTACTATAGCCTGACCTAAAGCCAGACACCAAGACTGCGAATACTACGACATAATATGTGAAATTGATCTCAGATCAGCTTGAATCAGTGTTATGCCACTAAGCCTATAGTTCAGGTTTGGCTTCCATAGTGAGAGAACAGATCATGAGTGTAATCACATCCACTCTGCCTAGTGTGCGGGGTGCAGCAGAGGAGCACGGCTGTTTAGTCCCACTGGGTTAGGAGGGGGCATGGCTTGCACCATAAATTTCAAGGTGCTTACGTGAATACCTTGGGGCACACACTTGTCCCCTGTAACTGTTTTACTGCTACTGATATACAGTGTGTTTGTCGCAGTTACTACTGGATGTTGATCTAATTTAACACTTGCTATAGTGTTAAGATGTGAGGCTTGTGACAGCTTGGTCACTGTGCTGTCACCCTGTGCTGTACAAATGCATTACTTCACCCTGCTAATTCTAATACTGCTAATAAACTTAACCAATATGCTTGCATTTTACTCACTTTACTCACCAGCAATAAATCATACTTTTAACCTCAGCTTTTTTCCTCTAGTGTAACACAAGCCTTCTGAAATTCAGATCATATTGGTGACAGTGATGATTTGGGAATAAGACTTTGGGTTTTAAAAGGCTTCATTAGTAATTGCTTTTTTTCTTTAAGACTGGGCCACATGTGTTAAATAAGAAACTGATCCAAAATTCAGACTTCTAAGACTAACACATGCATCTTAAAAACTGATTCCAATGCAACACCATTCAGTTACACAATTTCATATAGTGAGCATTTCAGCTCAAAATGTGTTTAACTATTTCTTTCAAATGAATGTAGCACATGGTTATTTGACCAAATATTATAGATGTTTTATTTTTTTTGGTAGTATTTCAAGTTTCAATGGAAATATGCATTACTTAGTCAAATAGCATATAACAGGATTCGCCACATTACCCCAACACGTGGGATAATGGACTTTTATGAAGAATCATGCAAAGTGCTTGATATACTTATTGGTAATAGCTTGGTAATACATTTTAACACAAAGCAGCAGCCAATTCACAATACTCTGTAGTTCTCATCTGATTAGTCTTCAAATACATCACATGTATTGTCGAGATGTTAGTAGAGTTGAATTGCTTTGTTATGACCTTTTTCTCGACTCATTCAAGATTGTGTTAGAGTGTTTGTCATAGCCAAAAGACATTATCTATTTCCTTTGATTTCCTTGGAAGCAGTTTGATGCCTTATCTCAAGGAAATGGAATGTACAACCAAAATAAATGGCATGCGTTTGATTGCAAGTGCATGTGTGTATGTGTGTTTGTGTGTGTGTTGGGGAACATGGCTAGTAGGCTAGAACTGTTTGCTTAACATACTAGTGGTGCACTCCAGACTGACGTGCTGTATTAAGATAACTGAGAAGGGACAGGTTTTCTGTTGATAGGGATGTTTTGGTACGAGCGCCAAGGCAAAATTTTGTGTCCTGATTGGTTCTGGTGGATTTTGAAAGTGCTTTTACAGTGGGTTACAGATCTGGGCTACTCTAGCACTCAACTGATTGCAAGGCAGACCAACATTAAGGCGATTAGCAACTGTAAAAGAGATAAGAGATCAAAGGCCTTTAGGTTTACATGAGAGGAATATAGTGTAACTGCCACACATCCAGATTTCCCTCCTGATTTTTCACCTTTCAAAATATTGTCATGATTGATACAGAATGATGTCATGAAGTGTTGTTTTGCAATGGCTCTGACAGCTGTGCAATTGAAAATATGCAGAGTATAACAGCATGTGTTTGGAAAGTTGGAGTCAACAAAGTCCCTGACAACATTTTGATTGTTTTGACAATTTGACATTTTGTCCAAATCTGATTTTAGTACAAGTCAACACCTTCAGCAAATTTACCAGAAATGGATTTCTCAAATGCTTCTGTGTATGTTTGGGACATGATCTTCAATTTAGGATGCTAAGCTTAGGGCGATTTTAAAATGAATTTTATAATCAGCGTATGAAGGTAAGACTGAGTAGGTAGGTCAGTCATATGTATGGTGTGAGCAAGTGAAGGTGGGGCTAGCCATAGTGACTGCAGTTCTTTTGACTTCATTCATATGAGGCTCTGTGTTCATCACTGTAGTTGCTACGAATTCTCTACAGGATTGAATGGGGAAAGAAAGCAGAGAAAGGGTGTGAGAGGTCTAAAGAAAGAATGGGGAGACAGAGTGTCAGTAGGTCACTAAAAAACAGTTCTCTTCTTGGGAAGAAGAGGAGCATTCCATGTTCCTTGGTCTCTCTTCAGACTTCTCATTATTGCAAGCTTTTCGGTTTTACTGACTGAGTGGTTCCTTTCCTATGGGTGTTTCTCATTTGCATGTTATCGAGTCTTGGAATGTGTAGGAAAAGAGAACGTCCTGCGTCCTTGCCGGACGCCTCCAGGACTCCAGAGTTTCTTCCTTGGTCATCTCTAGCTCTTTGTCTATTTTGTGTTCTTCTGTGTCTTTTGTGGCCTACATGGTGGACTGCAGCAAGCTGCATATCAGTTTCTGAGCAATGCTTCTGTGGTGAGGACACAGAGATCTGGCCATCTGTGCTTGGGAAATGATACAGTTTTCTTTGGCTTCTACAGTCACAGTCACAGTTTGAAAACAAAGCAAAGCAAAACTGAAAAATTACTTGGGAGAGAAATGAGTGCCTGAGAAGAATATCAGAGCCCTCTGTATCTCTGATGAAAGTTTCTCTTCCTGGTGGGTCTCCCACTGACAAAGAACCAATAAAGAAAGAAAGAAGGAAATTGAACTGGATTCGATTACTGCAGACAAAACACTGGAATACTCCAGGGCAGCGATAGGTGTCGTATCTTTAGGAGATTTAATTGTTTTGGTTAATGGTAGTTCCTTATATCTGTGATGCTTGAAGCACATTGTGTTGTTGTGAATGTGATTATGGTCTGATAATTATCCAATAATTAACAAGGAAACAAATTCTCTAAGGACCAAACACGCATAACTCAGACTGGGATTCAGGTATCTTTAGAACACAAATGAGGAACCTAGATGTGAAGTGTTGAACTCTGTGGCATCCTGAACATGCTTCTGGGTGTCGATGGTCAGACTTGGATCCAGACACTGAGTGTGTTCTCTGATCGGAGGATTATATTCACATAAGCTTTTTGCTATTAGCACTCGTATAAACAGAATCCTTTAGTTTGTCATTTTTCTGGCAGGGTTCGCTGCGTGAATAGCCTGGATTCCAGGTTAGTGGTTGGAGGGATGCAGAGAGAGCCAGAGAGGGAGAGTGGGACAGAGAGAGTGAGAAAAGAGAAAAGAGAGAGAGTGCTTGCTCTAAGGTTGCCAGAGCATAAACTTTTCATCCATCATGTAGTCAGCCATGTGGCGAGGTTTTGCCTTGCAGTGACGCTCGAAGCATTCCATGACCCTCAGTCCCAATACCTCAGTGGATTAGACAGCACTTCATCTGCTAGTGTCCTGCGCTTGATTAACCTTCACACTCACAGTCCCCTTTAGGAGGAGAGGAGGTGGATTGCTGAGGTGGAACACCAGGATCTAGACTCTGTACTTATAAGATCATGCTCAAAAGGCTTAACACTGTCGGACATGGATGCAATATTAAGCTAAAAGAGGAATTTATACCGGTGACTGGCACAAAGTGGCTCAGCCTGGAAACTATGCCAGAAATAGAATTTGGTCCATTTTTTCAACATCATTGGGCCAAAAAGACATTCTGCAGTCTTTTATTTTCTGCAGAAGGACTATGTGCTCAAGCAAGCTCTGTTGCTGTTTGGTTGTCAAGGTAAATTAAAGAAAGCCAGTTTGCCTATAATTTGTCCATTCAATTATTCCCAAATAGATTCTCTTAATCCCACTTCATTTTAAAGGATATCACCTTGCAGAGCCTATTACCATGATATAACCTTAGCAAGACTCTTACTACTGATGTAGCATCTAGACAGGGGGAAGTCTCCCTGCCCCAACTTGCTCACCTGCAGTGTGGCTTCTCCTTGAAGCGCATACTGACCCCAGTGGGAAGGTGACAGCTAGACAGGTCTGCCAGCAGAGACAAGTTAGAAATTCCTCCCGTTATTCAAAGAGCAGGTCTTCCTGTACCTGCCGTGATGTTTTTGTGCTCTCCTTTCCGTGTGTTGTAACATGTGTTTCCATACCTTCTCCAGACGTGCCCAGCTGGTGCCTGTGTCTGTTTGCTTTTTCTCTCCCTCTCCTTTTGCAAACAGGCTGGTTCTAGGCCGAAAGGAGGCCCCTCACCAGGGGGGAGCCCACATGGATGCACTAGGTGTGGTCGCAAAAACTCCACTTCTGGGAGCGCATGGACCATTTGGAAATGCTTCAAATGCTAGTGTGATGAGAGGAGCTGTCTTGGAAAGGAAGAGGAGGAAGCAGTCACATCTCCAATCCCAGATTTGGAAACTTGGACCATTTTGGATGAAGAAGGATAATATTAATATCATCTTAACTCCTACTTTACAAAGTCAGGCAGAATTGATTATTGTGGACTTGGTGAAGTATTAATTAAGGTATCCATGTGTGTGCATAAAAATGGCTTGCCCTATCAAATTGTCTATATTGGTATGACATTGCACATTACTGACCACCACTGCCGAGCTGTAGCACTATTTAAAGCTGTTTAATTCCCACAAGTCTTAGCACATCAGTAAAAAGTGCAAGCTGTGGTGCCTTTATAGACTTTCCTATAAATATTTTAACAAGCAAGACAGATTTAGTAATTTAGATAACATTGTAAAGATTAAACTGGTTGGTTGTGTAGTCACATTGCTAAACTTTTCAGAATGATGTTTCATTAGGTTTTTGGTGCCTTTGTAATTACAGACAATCTTGTGTCCTAAGGTCAAATCAATTGGGGTCAAATACCAGACCTCTATTCTTGTCATTGTGTTGACACTTTCAGGATGTTTTACTGTCATCAACACACGTGCTGCACCCATTAGGCAATTTTATATGCATTTTTGCTGCAGTTTCAGCTGGTTTTGACAAGTTGTTTTAAATTTTAACCATATTTGGAAATCTTGAACAAAACAGCTTTGCAAATGTTAATGTACAGGAGTACAATGGAGGGAATGTCTGTTGAAATGGATGCGGCTCTAATGAAGAGAGTGATTTTTGTAGAGTGGAGCTTGTGCTTTTGTGTAACTTGTTTAGTTAATGATAAACAGTAAAGTCTTCCAGTGGAACCACATCCTGAATCTAACCATGAAAATCAGTCGCAGTTCTGCATCTTTCTTTTTTTTTTTTACTTTCCTCTGCTGCTGAACTATTACTTATTTTTTCATTTGTAATGTTGTGACCAAATGGCCAAAAGAAAAAGAAAGAAAAATTAGACCCCCTGCAATACAAAAGTCATGTAAGTAGGTCATCATTACACAATGCAGCCTTCTGACCTCACCACTTAGTGTTTGGCCTTGTTCCAAGATCCTCATGCGAATGTTCTAAGATGAGCAGTTTATGGAGTTGATTGTTTGTTTAATGATCTTCATATGTATGTGTTTATTTGAGTGATGGAAGCTTGTTCTTCTCAGCCCTGTGTGTGTACAGGTGTGTGTGTGTGTGTGTGTGTGTGTGTGTGTGTGTGTGTGTGTGTGTGTGTGTGTGTGTGTGTGTGTCTATTTTAGAGAAGGATCTGTGAGGCACTATAGCGGTTCTGATTATGTTGGCCTTTACACAGAAGTCTTAGCAGAGAAAGACATTCTTTGTCTGACTGGGAGAAGGTTGCACAAGCTTCTAATGTGAACCTTTTTTTTTTTCTCTGTTGCCTAAGGTGAGACTCTATTTGTAAGTGAGATTTAGATTATCTTATTGAGACAACATCTACTGAAGAGAAGAGACCTGCGACTGTTTTTTATGATGTGTAGCTTCATGATTTCATGCCATACCTTGTCATTGTTTATTCACACATGGATATCTCTGAGAAGATGCCAGTGCCGCATTTGTTATGAAGTTCTGGGTGTCGCCAGGCATGTGTAACCCCTACTGTCTCCTTTGTAGTTTTATAGGTAGTTTATGCATGATTTTGAAAAATAGTGGTGCTCTGGAATTAATCCTCTAATTCTATTATCAGTTATGCTCCTTCATTGTACCACATCATATTACATTCAAGCTGTCATGAATAACTGTCATGACATAAGACTTCCTACCTGTGGGTTATGGGTATGAGTCACTTGAAAATCTTCCTTGATCGTTTTTTATAGAGCGGCTCTGGGCCATGCGGGGCTTCAAAACACCAAAATCTTCTTGTCCTGAGACATCCTGATGGAGCCCAAATTGGGTATACCTCATTTCCTGTCTTTTAACAGTGTTACCTGTCCCTTGTTGTTAGTCTGGCATGCTGTCACTTGTCATTGACTCCAGATGTACATAAGAGAGGTCAAAGAGCAAGGTAGGCACTAGATAACAAGCGATGCAAAAAGGTATATTCCTTTCCAGGCTATCCTTACTGTCCTCCCTCACTCTCTGCCTTATCTCTGTCGGGAGCATCTGTCTGCCGTCTGAGAGAGCCAGCAGACCGTGAAGCTCCTCTCACTGGCCTGGCTCAGCGGACTTCATTGCTCTTCATTCTGACGAGGCGTTCAGCCTCACCTCTTTGACCCATCTGTCTTGTTAGCTTGGATAATCCATGTTATCTTGGGTGAAGGAGTGAGAACACATATAATTCTATTATCCATAGGGGAAACACTGACATACCTGACATAGCTTCTTGGGATGAACACATCAAGATGCCTTCAAGTGAGAAAACTGCAAACATTTAGAATGTTGAATCTACAAAGTTGGGTTCTTGAGCTTGGCAAAACTATCCTTTCTATAAACACTATGCCACTTGTAGACTTGGGCACAGTAAGAGAATAACTGTTAGTTAACCCCCTTGGTACCCATAATTTTTGTCTTGAACTTTTCACTTCTAGTAAACTGTAGTCAGTCAAGCTGCATCCCTTGTGAAAAACACATACTACAAGAATTAACATAAGTATCAGATTCTTAGGCGTGGATGGTCTTGCCACTGTGTGCTAATAGGGTCAGCAAAGCTCAGTTGGCAGGCTTAAGCAAAAGCTCCCAGGTTATATGAAGTTCCAATTGTTAAATCTGACTTCAGGTCAGGTTTGTGGTTTTACCATGGATGGTTATGATATGATTCTGAATCAGGGGAGCTACTTTTGTGTCAGTGTGAAGAGATCCCTTGACATGCTATCCTACACTGCATTACAAAGAACTGCTCATGAGCAATCAATTACTGGTGAAACAAAACAATGTGGAGAGACAGCAGGTTCTTCTTCTCAGCTCTCTCAAGGGGGTGGTTAGCCTGATCTCCACTAACATTCATGGACTTTGAGGAAGAGATTAGTTTGATTTGAAGGCATCTCGTCTAAGAAAACACGGCTGAGCTGCGCTGGGACTCAGCACTTAATGTTTTCTTAAGCCAAGGTCAACAGCATCTGAGAGACGAAGGTTTCAGTGACAGCTGTCAAACAATCTAGAGTGATGAATAAAGTTCAAACTCAGAAAGAGATGGAAAGAGATGGAGAGAATGAAAGAGAGGAGTGAAGGTTATTTTTTAAATGCATTAGTGAGAAATTGATTTGGATTTCTAGTGAAAATAAGTGATGGCAGGTGGTATCTTATAAAGACTGAACCCATGTGTCTTACCCATGTGGGCCTTGGTAGAAAAAAGATGAAGTGCTGAGCCCCAGTGCAGTTTGCCTGAGACAGGAACCGCTAAACATACCTCGCCGTACATATTGCGTACTTAGGAAACATGAAGTGTTTGAATCCTTATCTATTATTTTTTTCTGAATAGGATTTCTGACAATACCTCACGAAAGTCAAGGGTAGCAGGTTTCTCTGAACTGAGGGAGGTATGAAAACAGCACATGGGAGTCACCCAACCATCACAAAATGGTGACCCTTCTGCTCTCACAAAGAAAATGTACAGTGTCATAAAGGGGCCACACATTCCAGTTCCTTCATGGACTTTTTATTGTCCACAAGTAAGCGGTGTAACATTCCATTCTGATGTGCTACACACGACTTGGACGGACTCTCTTATCTTTATCTCGACAATGCTTTTTACTTTATCGCCCTATATCTCCCTGAGTGGTCTCTTAGGATAACTTAGTTCAATGGCTCTCGCATAAGGATTTAAACAAGCATATGAGTGGCTGAATGTTCAGCTTGCAAGTGTGAATTTTATCATATGTGTGGGTTGTCATGAAGTGAGCTCTTGATTCATACAACTCTTACCTGTGTACAATACCACAGGTGCTGTGTGTGTAGCTCAAGGCCATGGCCTGTTTCACATCCACAGAACATGTACAGTCAAGGGCCAATATTTGTGTTTTATTGTACTGCCAAAGCATGGCAAACACTCTTGGTACATGCCACAAGATAGCGTCCCAATAAAGGCTGGACATTCTTATCTGTTTATCTGAGAGGTGAGGCACCTGTTGGAATGCAACAGTTTGGAGAAGTTAAATCGTGTGTGAAGCACACCTCTAGGGACCTCTACCCATAAAACGAAAGATCACAATCTCACAGCCATGCTTCACTTTGACCCACATGTACCTTGTCATACGTTTCCTTGCTAGCACTTGCACTGCATGTGTTTATTCTCATTTCCTCTTCCTTTTTCTTGCTTGTGATCAGAGAAGCTCGTTCTGGGGTTGACTAACCTATTACTTAGCTGGTAGCATTGACACTTATTGTATACAATGAGAAACTATTTTTTTCTCTTCTGCCAATAATAAGTGCGTTCACAGTTTGGCTACCAGATGGGCATGCTGTATGTTCTAGCCTAGCCTGACCCACTGAGATGTTTGTGGTTTTGTTATTTAATTGCCTGGCATTATATTGTACAAAGTAACCTTCCCTGAATTCAATTCACACGTTAACAGGTGTGGAAAGGCGTGCTGCACATGGGTAAATACTGTGAGAAGTAATTTGACACTGGGCATTTGGTTTGTAGATGTGGGAACTCCCATTTAGGAATTACAACATCTACACAGGACATTTGGAACACTAATGCCCAGTAGAGCAGTTACCAGTCCATCTGGCAAAATAATGGAAAAGAGCACCAAAAACCTGAACTGACATGACCTTTGAGTCAACAAATTTGTGAATTAAAGGAAAAATGTTCACATGTTCCATGGCTTTCTTTATGTGAGCTTGGAGATCTTCAGTTTTAAAGGCCATTTCTATACCAAACAGGTGTCAAAACAGGGGCAACTGTGTAATCCTGTTATGAATAACGCTCTGTTATGGAATTCTGATGTAATTGCATTTTAATGATAAGTCTTGGAAATAATCAATGATGAATACTTTTTTTTTAAATTGTTTTTTACCTAGTCAATGTGTGTTAATAATCAAAGGAAAATCCATTCAGCAATGGAAGAGTTGTTCTTGGTAGGTGTTTCCTGTTCGTGATTAAAGGTAACGATGAAAAAGAAACAGTTTTTTCTGTAGCTGTGGAGGCTCTGAAAAAGCTGGAGCTATGCATGAGCAATCTCTGGTCTCTCCCCACCTTGAAAGGCAGAGGTGGGAGAAGCAAGTTTTCATTGAAATTTGATAGAATAATGCATACATGTATCTGTATGTGTGTATTGGTCTAAGATTGTGTGTTTGGGGTGGGGGGTAGGTGGGTTGTGTGAGAGAGATATAGAAGAAATTCTGCTGTTCAGTCGCTCTGACCTTTTGTGTACTTTTTGCTCCTTTCCAACTGTGCTTCTATCAATCATAGAATTGCTCATTGTTGAGCTTACAGCAGACAGATCTCAGAGCTAGTACTGTGTGCCCAAAAAAGCAGTCTTCCCTCTACTTCCTCATTGTTTTTTTGCTGCTGCTGATCTGACACCAGTTGACCATGTTCTTAATAGCCATCTTTCCTCATTTACGCTTAAGCTGTGTGTGCCAAAGCTACACATTTTCCTATAGGCAAAACCCAGGCTTTGGCCTGCTCTGCCGTCCCTGCACCAAAAATGTCCTTCCACTGCCCATGGTGGTCTTTAAAGTGAGAACAGCCTAAGAGCATTGTTACTTTGGTCTGAGCTCGCCACAGCACTCTCAGCAGTTGCAAGGCAGCCCTTGTCGGTCAGGGTGAGAAACCCTGTGAGTGCTATGTGCAAGCTGGTGAAAGGCTTATGAGACACACAGGCATATGGAACATTTGTGCCAAGGTGTAGTAAGCACAGAACCTGTACTTGAACTTGGTTCTTTAGGGAAATTCTCAAATGTCATAATGTTTTATTAAGTTTATTGTTTATTGTTGTAATTGTTTTATCTTTTTTGTAGTTGACATTGTGTTGATGATGGATGCTACTGTATAGCTGATCAAGAGTTGAAAGAAAATGAGAAAAATGAAGATTAAATGTTGTTTTTTTTTACCAGTGCAGCAACAATTTGATTGCTGTGGACAAATTGAGGCAGGTTGCTTCTTGTTTGCATCTTATAGGGAGGTGAGGCAAAGGTGTTGATTCTGAGGGTTGTTTTTAGTTAGGAACGCCTGTTTAAAAAAAGCAGGTTTGCTGTAATGACAACTGCCATCTAAGTGTCTAAGCTAAGGCCCTACGATAACTATGACATCTTCATTTTCTGGCAACTTTGATTAATTTTACGTTGGAATTGAAAGTAGTGGCATCTGGTTAGTTATTAACTGGATGGCTCCTGCGGCTGGTGTGTTATATCAGAAAGCCTTTACAATAGCATAAAGAGTCTGTCCCTGTAGCAAGCACTGGTAAGCACAGTGTACAAATTGTGTACTTGAGGGAAAGTAAAGGTTACCCTGGTAAAATATTACTTGATTAAAATTCAAGTAAAAACATATTTGTTTTTTAATATACTTAGATATCCAGTGTTAAAATATTATATTGTTATATCATTTTCATTAATGTTCCATTATAGAAACACATGTAAATTCTGCTCCAATATTTCACAGATATCTTTAAGATAAACTTGTAGTGTTCACACTTCCACAGGCAGTACAGAGGGTAACATTGATAAGGAACTTGACCCTAGGCTGTAGCAGTACAGCTATCATTAGCTTATTAGCTTCTGTGTGTTTGTGCCAGGTCAAATAAATCATGAAGTGTAATTACAGGTGTGCTGTGCCATGATTAGTTTGCTTCTGTGTTATTTCTCCCATTTAGTGAAGTGAAAAGTAGGATAATTGACTTTGAAATGTAGTGGAGTGAAGGTGATAAGTCTCCAAAAATGGAAACGCTTTAATAAAGTGCAAAGAAAGCAATGCCTTTTCTAATCAGTGTCTTGAATGTAATAGATATTGAAAGATGACTTAAAGCCCATCCCTTCTGATGTGGGCTTCCTTCCTTTTGCAGATAGTTTTCCACTGATTTGCAGGTGGGTCATGCTAAAAGTAGGACAGAGCAAGCATAAATTACACATGTTGTACCACTGAGTTGAGCAGTGGGGAACTGTTTACCAAACATATATGAATGGTTGAATCTAGACCTCGTTTGAACATGTGGCTCTGATTCACTGGAAAAATGGCCCTGAAGAAGAGCAGCTTCCACAGTGGTGGTTCTGTGTATCCAGGCGATATATTATTGCTTGGAGTTTGAAGACTGGAGCCTCTGTGGTCACATGGAGGAGAGGAACAGTTACCATTCTCATCCAAGTGCACTGCGCAAACTGATGCAATATAAATGTTTATTTTAATTTTGTAGTAAGGTCAAAAAATGTATTACAGCTAAAAATGTATTACAGCTAAGATACTGTAGTGACAGTGCAACAGTTTTCAAAACTGCTATACAATATGCATCAGAGGAGGTATTATGAGAAAACAAAACTATTAAAAACTGCAATTAATTAAAACTGCAACTGTAATTAGTTATGCAATTTGTCATACTGCCCGAACCCCTATCACACTACACTACCCAGCAGACTGTTCGTCACCCGGTCAACGACTCAGTCAGATTGTGAATATTGAATTCACCTATGTGTTCAGAGGATTTTGTATATAAGCCTGTCTCAAGCTCTCATACATTGTGAAGTATTGCCTCTAGATTCATCTAAGCAAATCGAGCATTATTTTCTTTGATCTTATTCCTGTGTATCACACCCTGTGTATCACACCATGGCTTGAGCAACATAACCCTAGCATATCATGACCCCAAATGGAGATAACTCAGTGGTTGGCTCAATGTCGGAAGGACTATTTGACGCAATTAAACTTTGTTCCACAATGATAGAGAGTCCTGATGATGACCAAGCCTTTTCCTCTCCTCAAGAACATTGTATCGTATGTATCGTCCAGGAGCTAGCAATACGAAAGCTGATGCCCTGTCCCGTATTCTCAAGGGAGAATGAGGAGAAATTGGACAATAAAGACAATAAAGAAATCATCCTACCTACCTGGGTGCACCTGGCATCCATACGATGGGATATTGATGAAGAAATAGAACAAGCCACACAAGGCACTGTCACCCAAAGACTCCAGGAAAGTTTCCCTGCAGGAAAACTCATGCCGCTTCCCATACCTGAAAGACCCTGGTCTCACATTGCCTTGGATTTCGTCACTGGTCTCACATTGCCTTGGATTTCGTCACTGACCTCCCATATTCCGAAGGTAATACTACAATCCTTACTGTAGTGGATAGGTTCTCTTGAAGTGTGAGGCTCATTTCTTTCCTAAGCCTGCCCACAGACTTCCAAACTGTTGAAACGTTATTCACCCTAGTGTTCCGTATATTTGGCATCCCAGAGGACATATTATCTGATAGGGGACCTCAATTCACGTCTCATGTTTGGTCTTCTTTTTTTCAACACATAAGGGTAGCCATTAGCCTCACATCTGGTTATCACCCTCAGTCAAATGGACAATGTGAACGAACTAATCAAGAACTGAATAATTTCCTGCGGTTTTTATATGAATAATCCATCATATTGGTCCAAATTCCTACTTGGGCAGAAATGGCACAAAACTCGCTCACTAGTTCTTCCACCTTTTGAGTGTATTCTAGGTTACCAGCCGTCTATGGCTCCATGGACTTCTATCACAGCTGATATCCCTGCTGTGGACAAGTGGATGCAGTGTAACGAGAAGGTATGGGAGGAGACACACCAATGTATCAAACACACCCTACAAAGATACAAAGAAATAGCAGACAGACACAGAGGGGACACCCTGACCTACCAACCAGGTGACCAAATGTGGCTTCTACGTGGGACTTTCTGTAAGCCAGGGTCCTGTCACAAACTGGGCCCCAAGTATATCAGCCCCTTTGAAGTAGCCAAATGGATCAATGAGGTCATATACCAACTCAACCTCCTTTCACTCTTCCGTATCTTGAGGTCCTTTCATGTGTCTCTTCTCAAGCCCGTTATTCCAGGTCCTTTGGATGAGGTTTCTCCAGATGATACCCCGCCTCAACCTATTGATTATGACGGCACTCCGGTATATGCAGTACTCCGCATTCTGGACTCCAGGAAAAGGGGTGATTTAATACGATACCTGGCGGACTGGGAGGGGTTCGCCCTGAGGAACAAAGCTGGGTTCCTTGCTGTGATGTACTGGATCCCGGCCTCCTTTCGGACTTCCACATGAGATACCCGGACCTGCCGGGATTCTCATACTGGATTCTCATACTGGACGGAAGTCTGCCATGCTGGCAAGGGGTCGTCGTGGTCGTCCTCGTACCTCGGCTGTCCCGGACTCTTTGGAGGGGGGTATTGTCATACCGCCCGAACCCCTATCACACTACACTACCTAGCAGACTGTTCGTCACCCGGCCAATGACTCAGCCAATCAGGGACATTCAGTAAGATCGTCGTCACCAGAATATTGAATTCACCCATGTGTTCAGAGGATTTTGTATATAAGCCTGTCTCAAGCTCTCATACATTGCGAAGTATTGCCTCTAGATTCATCTAAGCAAATCGAGCATTATTTTCTTTGATCTTATTCCTGTGTATCACACCCTGTGTATCACACCATGGCTTGAGCAACATAACCCTAGCATATCATGACCCCAAATGGAGATAACTCAGTGGTTGGCTCAATGTCGGAAGGACTATTTGACGCAATTAAACTTTGTTCCACAATGATAGAGAGTCCTGATGATGACCAAGCCTTTTCCTCTCCTCAAGAACATTGTTATCGTATGTATCGTCCAGGAGCTAGCAATACGAAAGCTGATGCCCTGTCCCGTATTCTCAAGGGAGAATGAGGAGAAATTGGACAATAAAGACAATAAAGAAATCATCCTACCTACCTGGGTGCACCTGGCATCCATACGATGGGATATTGATGAAGAAATAGAACAAGCCACACAAGGCACTGTCACCCAAAGACTCCAGGAAAGTTTCCCTGCAGGAAAACTCATGCCGCTTCCCATACCTGAAAGACCCTGGTCTCACATTGCCTTGGATTTCGTCACTGGTCTCACATTGCCTTGGATTTCGTCACTGACCTCCCCTATTCCGAAGGTAATACTACAATCCTTACTGTAGTGGATAGGTTCTCTTGAAGTGTGAGGCTCATTTCTTTCCTAAGCCTGCCCACAGACTTCCAAACTGTTGAAACGTTATTCACCCTAGTGTTCCATATATTTGGCATCCCAGAGGACATATTATCTGATAGGGGACCTCAATTCACGTCTCATGTTTGGTTTTCTTTTTTTCAACACATAAGGGTAGCCATTAGCCTCACATCTGGTTATCACCCTCAGTCAAATGCACAATGTGAACGAACTAATCAAGAACTGAATAAATTCCTGCGGTTTTTATATGAATAATCCATCATATTGGTCCAAATTCCTACTTGGGCAGAAATGGCACAAAACTCGCTCACTAGTTCTTCCACCTTTTGAGTGTATTCTAGGTTACCAGCCGTCTATGGCTCCATGGACTTCTATCACAGCTGATATCCCTGCTGTGGACAAGTGGATGCAGTGTAACGAGAAGGTATGGGAGGAGACACACCAATGTATCAAACACACCCTACAAAGATACAAAGAAATAGCAGACAGACACAGAGGGGACACCCTGACCTACCAACCAGGTGACCAAGTGTGGCTATCTACGTGGGACTTTCTGTAAGCCAGGGTCCTGTCACAAACTGGGCCCCATACCGCCCGAACCCCTATCACACTACACTACCTAGCAGACTGTTCGTCACAGGGCCAATGACTCAGCCAATCAGGGACATTCAGTAAGATCGTCGTCACCAGAATATTGAATTCACCCATGTGTTCAGAGGATTTTGGATATAAGCCTGTCTCAAGCTCTCATACATTGCAAGTATTGCCTCTAGATTCATCTAAGTTTATCTAGCGTTATTTTCTTTGATCTTCTTCTTGTGTATCATACCCTGATTTTGTATTTCTCGTTGCCGATTTTTGCTTGCCCCTTTTTTGGAATCACTGCCTGGTTTTGGGTTGCTCTTTGGTTTTGACACGAACTGTTCTGTCTCTATGATTTGGATTTCCCCTTACTTTGCTCTTTTGGGTTTGACCCTGGTTTATTCAACTACCACCGAGTTGAACACTAATAAAGCTCCTGTTTTATATCTGCGAGTGTCTGATTCTGCTTGGCCCGTCACACAATTCAGCTTTATACTTCAAATGCAAGTAATTTGATTTCACAGCAAAACTTCAAATACAGCAGCAAATAAGGGTAGTATCCAAGACACTTAAAAATGCATTTTAGAATACAAATGCTAAACATGTAATAAGAATCTGCATTTTGCATTTGTAAACATTAGTATTGGTAAGCATTAGCTTGGCGATGCTGATGTCCGATCAAATGACAGTTAAGTGTTTAAGGTGTTAACACTTAAAGTGTTAGGTGTAAGGTGTTAACACTTAAGTGTTTAATGTCGGAGACTCGCTCCGTGGCGTTGTTAAGTTTTGGTCGGATGCCTGTGGCATGAAGCCACGACGCAGGATTCTGCAGGCGGCATTCTCTGTCGCGCGGGGGACAGAACCATCTTTTACACTTGGTTGTTGAGGGAAATGTGGCAGAAGATCCATAGCAAACTAATTACGGTGGCTCGTGGCAAATGACTCTGTATTTGTCGGTACACGCAGTTATTCGCGGGTGGTTTCACTTGCGGTGGAAGAGCACGCTGTCTGTAAACAGTGGAGTTTATTCCATCGCTTGGCTTTTAGCGAGTGTTAAATTCGGCGACAGTCAAGCCATGCTGTAAAACTGATGAGAGTTAACAGTTGCTTTAGGATATGTCATTTTTTAAATAAATGGCGATTGTTCAGTTTATTTATTTTTCCTTATTTTATTGGATAAATTATCATTCAGATCGTGTGCACATACGCGCGCCCGCACACACGTGTGAAAAAAACAAAAAAAACATGGGCTGTTTTTCTAAATAATCCCGAGGCAAACTCAAAACCCAAGTTGATTTTGAAACAAAGTGAGCTTGATGCTGCGCATATGAGACTGAGCACTAACAGCCAAGCAGGACAGTCAGCTGACCCACTATCGTTTTTTCTGTCAACAGGCCGCTGAAAGCGTGCCACACTATATGCTGTAATCATTTACATATTTTTCATGAGCTCGGTTCGGTGTTGTTACCCCGACTGAGGGATTTACCATCTGGCATGTGTGGCAAGATTACACACATTCCAGGGGTGTATAAAAAGCAACTGCAGCCAAAAAGTGCGAATAATGGGAATAAGGGTGTGTGTGTGCGCACGCGCGTGCGTGTGCGTGTGCGTGTGTGTGTGGGGGGGTATTGAAGAAAGACAATGCTAGATAGCAGAAGGGAGGTAGAAAGACATCTGCCTTTGGATGAGATAGGAACACTGCAAAGGGGATTTAGGTTTCAGAGAAGTTGCAACCACCTGCTATAAAGTTGCTTGCGGTTTGCAGGGTGGTCTTTGTGTAACACAAGCTCATGGATCATGGTTCAGTGTTCTACAGTTGACAGTGCACGCTACATGGTTGTGCTGAAGAGTCCCTGTAGAGATGCAGGACCAGAGGGAGATTCAGAGAAGCTTCTGCCTCACACGAGAAGACTGGACCATCCCTCGCTAAAAAGACGGTAGATAGGCACATAAGAGGCACAAGAGAGGCTAGGGTGCAAAAACTCACAGTGTCACAGTATCACAGAGAGTATGTAGAAACATAATGTAGAGGAAATTTTCTTGACTTTAGGTTTAAATATATGCTAGTAGACTGAGTTTGGCTAGAGAGGGCTTTCTTGTCATGATGCTTTAGTTATTTTTGTCCGAGGCATCGTGATATAATATTATAGTTATAATATTATAATATTATAGTTCTTACTCTAGGATGGCTTTGTGAATCTGTGCAAATAGCAATGGAAATGATATCACAAAACCTCCAGGAAATTTTGTAATGCAGCATATTATATAACAGTAACACCATCTTTAGCTGCAATGTGAGTCCTTGGAGCCATTCATATGTGTGTGGTTATGACCTGCAGGTTGTTACATTGAAGTCTAGACTGAAGTCTAAATTGACTGATACTTTACACTCTGCGTTCAAACCTCAATTATTAAAGTGACTACTGTGTGGCCTCAGTTATGAGTATCTTGCTACATACCTTCCCCTTTTCAGGTGATTATATAACCACGTCCAGCGCATTCAATCGTTTTACCATCCTTTTCATGTTTATTTGTTTTAAAGTATTATTTACGTATGTTTAGCTCCAGTGAGTCCTTCTCAAATTTTGCCAAAACAATCCGCTTCATGTCACTACCCAAACTGTCTTGCATCATTGGATGCAGATAAATTTCCTTCTGCCTCCACTGACTTCATTTTGCCCTGCTCCACACTGTCTTCTAACCAATCAGGTGTCAACTGGGAAATAGAGATTAGCAGCAGTAGGTGGAGGGCATATTACTCTTCCTACTCTGACAGTCCAGTGGGCATCACCAGTACCATAATTGCCATCAAATGTTAAAGCCCAGCGATGTTCCAGACAAACACGGAAGCTGTCTGAGTGCCACCTTGTTAAAAAGAGAGAGAGAAAGAAAAATGAAAAGAAAAAAGGAGAAAAAAACCACAACAATGAAAGATATCCATCCCTTCGAGTGTGTTTTTGCAATGTATACACATTCACCAGGGTTACAGCACCAGTCAGTATCCTGATGAAAAGAGAGGCAGGAGGCCCTTTCCCCGGCTTTGCGTGGAGTGTCTTACCTCACAACCACAGATGTGTGTTCCTGATATCCTCCTCAGAGGATTCTGGGAACAGACGTGTTTGTGCATGGGGCAGATGTTTCTGTGACACATGTGCATTTCTCTTTGCCGAGACCATGATTTTTCATATCTGGGTTGACACCAGGCCATGTTTCTCTCACACTATTCTGAGATATGACACATGGCATTAAAATGCCATTTCTCAGCATCAGATAAATACTCTGCAGTATTATACATATGTGTGGCATCAAAAAAGGGTATTCTTAACCATGCACACATAACATGATAAGTAATCCATTAAATTTTCATCATTTACATACGATGTACATTGGACTGTGACTCTCTGTCTCTCTGTCTCTGTCTCTGTCTCTCTCTCTCTCTCTCTCTCTCTCTTACAGATCCTTAAAAAAGTTACAAACTGAAAAAAACTCTTGAATACATACCCAACTGCTTCAGACTAGTAATTGGTAGAACCAGCCTTTGCTGCAGTAGCAACTCTGTAAGTTTCTACCAGTTTTGCAGATTGTTTGGGAGTGATTTTTGTCCACTCGTGCTGGCAGGTTTGCTCCAGGTTGTTGATGGCAATTTTCAAATATTGCCACTGATTCTAGAGTGGATTGACATCTGGTCTTTGACTTGGCCATTGTAGAGCATTCACCTTGTTGTTTTTCAACAGCTCGTACGTTGCTTTGGCCTTCTGCTTGGGATAAGTATTCTGCTAACAGGTAAAGTTTCTCTCAAGCTTAATTTTTTTTGGCACACTGAAACAATTTGTTTCGTAGTATCTGCCTGTATTTTGCACCATCCATCTGGCCTTCATTTTTAACAAGATGCCCAGTCCCCATTGAGGAATAGCATCTCCACAACATGCTGCCACCCCCATACTTCACAGTTGAGATGGTGTTTGTTGAGGAATGGGCAGTGTTTGCTTTGCACCACATATAAGTGTTTTGAATTTTGGCCAAAACCCTTTTTTTGTCATTTGACCACAAAACATTATCCCACATTTAAACTGATCCTTTTTGGCAAACTCCAGATGTGCTTTGATGTGGTTTTCCTTCAGTAATGGCCTCTTTCTAGCTACCCTCTCCTATAGGCTACTTGTAATCTGAGCTCTTGATATTGTTGACTGGTGCCCCTTCACTCCAGTCTCAGCCACTGAAGTCTGGAGCTCCTTCAGTGCGATTGTTGCCCTCTCTGTGGCTTCCCTCACAAGCCTCCTTGTTGCTTGGACACTGAGTTATGAGGATGACCTTGTCTAGGCAGTGTATGAGTGTTTTGATGGAACTTCCATTTCTTCACTTGATTTTCTTAATCATTTTTTTTCAATTGATCTAACAGTAATGTATTATTTTTATTATCGTTAGTTTTCATATATATAAAGTGATTGCAACATCAGGACCAAGGAACACAAAAAATACCAAGCGCTAAGAGAAGAGCTGGAAAGGATGTGGAAGGTGAAGGCAACACTGGTTCCTGTGATAATCGGAGTATTAGGGGCTGTGAACCTCAAACTGTGATCTGTCCAGAAGAGAGCAGTCTTAGGAGCAGCTAAGATAATATGCAGGACCCTCAAGCTCCCAAGCCTCCGGTCGAGGACCTGAGCTTGAAGGAAAAAAAGACTGCGCATAGGAGGGCAAGTGGGAAATTTATATATGGGTGGTCTTTTTTTTATATATATATTATACATTATGCATATATACATACATTATATATACATAGAAAACAGATAGATTGAATCCTTGTTTGTTCACAGTTGATGGACATGATGTTTGTTCTACACTATAGAAACATTCATCCCAGTTGTTGATTTGTCAGTCAGTATGTCCCAAGAATTTTTTTCACCTGATTTAGCTTGGAGTAATCCTCTGTGAATAAATGCTGTGAATTCTCTTCAGAGCGTATTGTGTTTGTCTGTGTGTGTTGCTTTCACCAGGGCTGTAATTCAATTATGAGGAGAAAAAAAATGTTCTTTGCGTCATACCACATGTTGTTGTCCCACTCATATTTCTAGCAGTGTGTTGGGCAGGTGGTGCGTGGGCCTAAACTTAGATAGAAATGAATCTAAAGAATTTAAGCAGCAAAACCAATTACACTGCCATTCCTAAAGCAGATTGTGTATGTCACAACCCTGCTGTCTTTACGGTGAGTAGATCTGTATGTTGCTGCAGACATACAATATCATGCGAGGGCGAATCACTACGGAGTCTATAGAAAAAGACAATGACAATAGGGCAAAATTAAGAATAGACATGACTCAAGCAGAATCCCTTCCCACTCTACCAGAGTCCCATTTCCCCCTTTCTTCAGGAACAAGCTGGCCAAACTGTCTCTGTAATCAGGCAAAGCAAACAAATATGGAAATAATGTGGCGTGAAGCGAGAAGGAGCCTCAATGGCTTTGGGCATCTTTGCCCTGCATGCAGGTGTACACTTGATTGCGCGACCTGTGCTGTGCTGCTGATGGCCCTCATGCCACAGTCGGTGGCTGTCAATTATGTGTGTTTGTGGCGCTAAGTGGTTGTCATGGAGACCTTCGTACTGATCCTGGTAAACCTTGCAGCACTGTGTATTGGTAGCCATGGAAACGTAGATTTCTTTTTGTCTCATATTGCATGATTACCTCTTACCCGTAGCGAGAGCTAAATCAGAGCCCAGCCAAAAGTGCTTATGGGGGGGTGCCTGGCATGGCTGGTGCCATGTTTGCAGCACATGACATGCCTGAAAAAGCTAAACCCTGTTACCTCATAGGAGGCGAAAGAGACGGCATGTCATAGTGATAGCAGACGCGTCTAAGAACCACTGACTTCAATTTCCATTAAAGTAATCCTGAAGACTTCTGAATATTTTCCTAAAAACTAAAGAAATTCACTCTTTCACTTCCAGAGAAGTTTCACCCTTCTGACCCTTGCTATGTGTTGAGCAGACTAAAGTTATTCAGGCAAAATGTGACCGTTGTGTCTTCAGTTCGGTTTGCATCCGCTTTGTCTTGTCTCTCTCCCCTTGGAACAGCATTGACATTTGACATAAAAGCGCTCCTAACATGAAGGGTCCAGTTCAGCCACGTGCGAATCACTGCACGTTTGTGCATTTAACCCCATGTGCATTTATGTCATTTGAAATCCCTGAAGTGTTTCTAATATGAAGGTGCTGTAACCCAGCAGGGATGGCTGGAAGGAAATAAGCTAATTTTGTCCCTGTCCCTGTAGTATTAGTCTGTGTGACATTCTTTTATTTCTGCATGGTGTCTGCATAGCATTGTCAGAGAATTCACAAATGAGATGTTGATTTGAGTGCTAATTGTAATTGTAATTAACTTTTTCCCCGTATAAGCATTTTGCTTGACTGACATGAGTTGTGTCCCACCCCAATGTAGACATGAGTGAAGCAGATGAACAATATAGAGACAGAAGAAATGTCTCAGTAAATTTAACAGGACAAGGCCGAAGTATGTGCATTTAGTCTGTATCAGTTATGAATAGTTCTGCACACTGCTTGTTTTTGGAGCTGTATTGTACAATACCCTTCAGTGGGCAGGACTTCATGGTTTTCTGTCGTTCTCTTATTAACTATTCAAAAAGGCTTTTCATGTGTTTCCCCCCCACATGGAAGTCATTGAGGGTTGAGGGGTGCATACTACATGCTACATGCCTTGTGGTTGAATTCTATATGGGCAAGGCTTCTTAGACCCTTGGGGTGAGGGGTAAGTGGGTGGGGAGTGGAGGGTGAAGAGGGGGTGGTGGAGCTGCAAACCATGAGGTGAAGGGGCAAACGGGTGGGAAAGACAGAAAGAAGCAAATGCGTCCTGAGCTCCTCAGTGAGGGCAAAGCCCCACCTTAGGTGAGGTTAGCAAACCGGCTCGAATCTCACTAGCAGCAGCTGAACAGGCTCAGACGTCCATGAAAAGGGAAGGTTCAGTTGGTGTGTTAATTAACCACGACACTGTGAGTTAGTCACAGCCAGGGTGCTGGCAGAGGCAGAAAGGTTTTGATTCGAGTCCTCGACGACGCATGGAAAAGAGCCATGACGGTATGCAAACAGATCAGGGTGCAAGGGGCCAGCGGGCTGAACTGAAGCACCTCTTCCTTAATTAAAAACAGCGCTGTTTTGCCTAGGCTAGGCAGTGTGTGTGAGCCTCAGAAAGCATTTAGTCACAGTTTCGTGAGGAGGACAGAAGGAATAGGGCATGCGGCTGGGAGATGCGTTTCGCAGACATGCCCTTGCAGGCTCCTCCGGTCACCCAGCTGTTGTTCTTCCTCTTGGCTTCCTGTAGCGCTCTGTCACAATGTCCCATCACTGCAAATCTACCCCCGCCAAGCCCTATGCCGCCATGTGTGAGCGTTTCTGACCAATGAAGTGGCTTGGCTTAGGACCAAACCTCTTTGACGGATGTAAGATATAAACATTGCGATTTGTGAGGTCCCCAAAGGAGAACCTAAGACTCTGAGAGGATTTGAGGGGACCCTTTGTGGCCACCTCACTGGCTTTTCGTTAAGGGGCATCAAGGAATGTGGAGGGGTGGAGCCTTTCACTTTGACCTCTTGTGTTGTGAGAGGGGAGACAGGGCATGCAGCTGCACACATGCTGAGAGTGGAGCTCGGAGCTGTGTCTCATACACACGGGTGCATAAGCACAAGGACACACACACAACACACACACACACATGCACAAACACACACACCCATGCTCCTTCTGTTTCTCTTGCACTCGTTGTTCTGTTCTCTGCGATTCTAGCGGCTGGCTTCGGGTATGTGCCTGCTGTCATTGCAGCCCCATGGGCTCTCTGCATGCCGGGTCTGTTGGGATTTTATAGGCTGTCAACGCAAAACATTAAGTAGTAAATGCCAAAATGTCCCATTAGAAGACTAGATTCAGTGGAAGACAAACCAGGAAGACGTCTTTGAAAAAAACCTCATGCCCTTATGTTGTACATGAACTGTATACACGCAACAGGCAATGTGGGACTGAATGTACAATAGTGAGGATGTGACAGGCGTGTAGAACTATGCAGTTAGCACACATGGTACAAAATTAGTTTCAGTGTTGCGCAACTTGCGAAGACTGACTCCAAAAACCACTTTTTGAGGCTCTTCAGTGTTCTAATGAGTCATTTGCTAGTTTGAGTTTATTTTTCATTTACTATTATAGTTTTAAAAGTCTGAAATCATTGTTATCTATGGAAATAGGAGTTGGCTGGTGCTATGATATATCACTGAAAGTGCAGACACATTGATTCCTGGTCCCCCAGAGAGTAAAGAAATAAAAAAACTAGAACTTTTTGCTTTGATAAGGGAGCTCTCAGAAATAAAGGGATGGAAGTAAAGTTATTCATGACCAGATTAGAGGATTAAGGTAAATCATACAAGTTCTAAAAATGCCTTGAGCTCGCTGCCAGGCCATGCCGAAGTGCTGCCCTCCACTACCCTGCTCATGGTTACGGCAATCCTATGCGCAATATGCCAATGTTTTCCTCAGATATCTCGGTGAACTGTCTATATTATAACAGCTTGCTAAAGCTTGTCCTTGTATGTATTGCCTCACCAAAGAGAGGTTTTATACTTTGATTTAGTGTTTAGCATTTAGCATGAGCAATTAGACTGTACATCTCTGCTCGTTTACCATTAACGTCAAGGGGTTGTGGAAAAACAGGAACCCCCAGGACGCCAGTGATCGTTCATATAAACGATGTCTTTGCTGTAGCCTGTCTGTATCTGTGCAATGCCAAATCTCTATAAGCCTGTGTGGTGTGTGTGTGTGTGGGGGGTAACGGAAAGACGTAACACTTCATTTAGATGATTGTGGATCTGCCTCGTGACATTTCATCAACTCTTTGTGTGTGGCAGGGTGACTTCACCTGGAACAGCCTGTCTGGAAGGAGTGTGCGGCTCAAGCCAGTGACCATCCAGAGCATGTCGGAGCTGGAGAGGGTGAGGCTCCAGGAAGTCGCCTTCAACCGCCTGCTCCAGGACTATGACCTAGGCTGCCAGATCACCATCCCCAAAGGTAAGATCCAACCTGCCAGCCTGCTCCAGCTGTCTTAAAGAAATTAATAAAGATACTTGGTTTAAGCACTGCATCTGCTTCTCCATGGAGTCACTTGTAATAAAACCTACTGTGGAAAATGTGACAGAGATACACTGGAAAAGTCTTTCATGCATCATGGAACATGTATCTACACTTTTTTGGAGCATAGCCCCAAATTGTCTGTTTCGAGTGCCCGGATCCAAGCACTACTTTCAGGATATTTCTCACAAATGCTTTAGGGTGCATCCCGAAATGGAAAGGGGAAGTAGTGATAGGAAAGGAATACATCACATTTTTAGCTTTCATGTTGAGGCAATGACTTGATGCTAGCCAATGGCCTCATGTTAGTCATGCTAGCATATGGCAGAGAAGTATGCAAGAGCTTGTAACTTCAGAGAACCGTGAGATCTGGAGTCGCTTTGATCTGCTCATGTTAACAGACCAAGTCTGTACTGATCAGCAGCCAGGGGCCTGCATCCTGTTCTGCTGCGAGCACTGGAGAAACACCTCTGTTTGGTAATACACACATATACGCAAGCAAAACCTAACCCGACAGGAAACATGCATGGTGTTTGAATTTCTTCAGCTTTTTGGTGCTGAAAATTAGTCATTTTGAGATTTGAGATTCTTTCATGTTGTGAAAAGTATAGAAAATAAAGGAACAAAAAAGAGATGATGAGGTCTGAAATTGGTTGAGTCTGTCCTCCAAAAGTACTCCTTGATTTACAATGGGCTCCAATCAATATCTCCTATCCAAAGCTTTACTTTAACTATCAGTAGGACTGCTGTGAAACTAATTTCATACAAGCATGAAAATGAACTAAGATTAGCATGAAGGAGCCAGCCCTCCTGCACTTGTTTGAACCTGAGGCCTCCTGGATCAGAGGACCAGCTAGCAGGACCAGCACTCATTTTTGAGACCAATGTCTCGCTTCGACAGGAGACATGGCTTAGGTGACTGGCTTCCTGTCTGACAGTGCGCAGCTCCCATTATGCCCCAGAACCAGCATTGCATGCTTAAAAGCTGCTTGTGTGTTTGTCCCTGTCGCTCTGTCCATCTCCCCCCAAAACAATTTAACATGCTAGCCTGCGTTTCCTATTCATTCCAAAGCTCAGGATGCCCATGTGTTTAGGGCCATTCCTCAGTACTATGATGGGAGGTTTGTGGGTGTTCGGTGTGGGTTGCTTTCGTTATTTATCTTGAGTCTGGCGTGCGTCTGGCAGAGGCAAAGCTCTCCAAAGCCATACAGAAAGGCAGAGGAGAGAAAAGAAAACATTGCTCTTGAGTGATTTCACGTGGCGCTGGGCTGAAGGGAGGGGATCGGAGCTTCCTGGGTTTTCCGCTCAGCCACGCAAACCCCATCTGAGAAGAATCCCAACCATTTCCTCTCTCTCCCCCATATATCTGTCTGTCTTAGACATACACATATGGCTGTTCTGCTAGTGTTTCTGAAAGGAGGTTTCTGCTGAAAGGAGTTTAAGGCTGAACAACGGTGGCGTTTATGGCTGAACAATGGCCTTTCTTACTGATCTGAGATTTGAGATCAGATTTTAATGTGAGGTTGTTTGAATTTAGCTAAACCCTGACCCACACCAGCTGAATACCTTTCAGAAGTTGATCATCTTAAACACTTGAACTTCCATAGTTTGTTTGGAGCATGTGTTGAACAATTCCTACGTGTCAGTGTCGATTGCTGTAGCAGTGTCTGTCCATGCAGTTCATGGCCATTTCCATACAGCACTTCTGATGATTGATGGTTGTGGCTGTGCAGCGAAGTGGAGTGGCTTAAGTGCGATGCCGGAGATTCAGTCCAAGAACATGCTGTGCTCCACAGTGGTCTCACGTGAGATATGCTCCAAGAGCACACGCTGTTCCACAATGGTCCCACGTGGCAGTTAGTGCTATGTGAGTGAAACTGGATGGCTAAGCATAAGGAAATCTCCCTTCTGCATGTGGCTGCATTCCTGGGCCTGCAGGAGCATTAAGATGGTTATTTTGAATGAAACACCATTGTTCAGTTAATCTCTTAGATGATGTGTGCCAGATAATCCTGTTTGCATATTGAACCTGCTCCCAACATATCTTAAAGAGTATGTCCTGTTGTTTTGTGATGTGTTTCAATCATTAACCCAGCTGAAGTAAATGAATTCAATTGTAAGAAATGTACAGTAAGTTATCAACATACAGCCTTTATCATTACTGTCTGGGTATTTTGCTGGAAACCTCTAAAAGTGGAATGAATGTGATTTATTGCTTTTTGAGCACACATAGCTCAATTATTAAAGATGGTAGCAAATGTCTTGGGCTTAGTCTACAGTCACATGAGGATTTACTCTTGGTGCAATTAGAAAAATCCCAGTAGCCATTTAAAAAAGTGTTAAAGGTAGACTCTGCACTGTGTGTTTCCAGATGGCCAGAAGAGGAAGAAGTCTCTGAGGAGGAAGCTGGACTCCTTAGCCAAAGAGAAGAACAAAGACAGAGGTAATGTTGATGCCAGCACACAATGACCCCTCTCTTCACTTGACCCGCATAATAGTTACAACTGGGTGCATTAACAGAATCCTGAATGTTAATCATACTGTTACTCAGCACAAAATCTGACCAACGTTTTTCTTGCTAAAATTCCAAGCAAGATGCTTTCATTACTAAGGCAGGTCCTCTGCTGTAGTGTCTTTTTTCAGACTCTGATAGGACAGGACCGTGACAGGCATCCTACAGGCTCTCACAGAAGTGCATCACTTTGTCTTTCCCTCCAGTTGTTTGGATCATTTTGTTCCAGGCCACTGAGGTTCACAAGAGAGTTTCATTGAATGTGTAAAACCCCAGGTGTAATATCTGGCCTACCAAAAAAAGACAGAAAGTGGGTGAGGGTAGATGCATTTACTACTGAGATATATTTAGAAAATTGTAAAGTTTTCCTTGTAAGGGGACACGGAACTGATGAGAGCTATTTGGCCTGAAACGGCATTTTTGGCAGGGTGTCTAGTTTTGAGGGAAATGAATTAAAACGGCAGGAAAGCCACTATGTCCCACGACTTGCCCACGTGTCTGGCTGCCATCAATTTTACAAGGAGAGAACACGTAAACAGATTTAAGTTGTACCTTACCTTCTTTAAAATTTCGAAACTGTTGTGAAATAAGCAATTTTAACTTTGTTTCTGTATGCCGGTAAATGTGTTTAATCTCTTAAGGGACAAGATGCAGTTTGTCATTATTTGTGTATCTAAAACTGAAGTCAGTTGTGCAAGTTTTTTGTAAAGTTCACAATCCGGAGCTGATAAAACTAGTTGCTGTTTACATGCCATTTCAAAGTTATTGAAAAGTACGTTTTTAGTAGCCTTAATAAACTGCTTCATTCCACCCTGAGAGACCATTCCAAGCCTCTGACTGCTGGTTCTCTCACTGTGGATGACAACAACAGGCCTCAGAGATTATAGTGCCCATCAAAAAGAGCTTCAAGTGCAGAAGCAACATAAACAGAAAAATACAGTGCAGGAATTCAACCAGTTTTTGCCAAGGAAACTACACTTTAAGAACCAAATAAATGCTAACATTGTGGTTTTAAATTCCAGTCCTGCAGATTTCTGACATTTTCTTTTACTTATATGTGTTTACTTTTAGTGTTACGACACATACTATTGTAATCTTTTTTTCACTCACCCAAGAGATCCTTTTCATTACACATGGTTGTATAAGGGTATGAGTAAAAGTCAGATTCCTTTGAAATGGTCTGTCTTATTAGAGGTTTGCAGGCATTGTAGATAGGTTCTCTCCTCTTGGCTATAACACATAGACACACTTACACACACACACACACACACACACACACACACACACACACACACACACACACACACACACACACATACACACACAAACACTTTCTCTCATTCTCCCAGCAGGTCTGTTTTGTCTCAGACACTGGTCAGTCAAGGCTGCCTGTCGGCTGAGGACAGCATGTGATGTTTGATCTAACTGGCCCCTGCTGTTCCATTTTCACTGGCCAGCTGTCCATACTATCACAGATCGAAGTGTATACATACACCGTATGCAAAGCACATCTAATATGGAAGGTTTTGAGGTCCTGGTATGTTACTCCATGCTACTCCACTGTGTGAGCTAAGAAAAGCCTGAGCAGCAGAATTGCCAGCGCTGTATAAACACGTTCGATCACCAGTGCGATCACCAGTGCGATCACCAGTGCGATCACCAGTGAGCGCACCTCCAATGTGTTTAGGGTTCATTTAGTACTTGCATTTTTATTGCATCAGATTCAAAGTTGTGAAATTTGAAATTCACGCATGAATTATGCAAAAAGCTTACACGTGCCCTTTACTAAGTTGCTACCCCTGGAACATCAAGGAGCCGGCTGTGCTGATTCCGTCTGCTCTTTGCCTTCCAGAGAGTGCTGCCCAGGCCTTCGGCATCTCCATCTCACAGGTGATTGCCAATGACCGGACACACAGGCAGCGGCAGGAAGGCCAGAGGCAGGAGCCTGCCCCCCGGGACGAGCACAAGGACCCCAGTGACTTGGTCTCCTCCATCCTGCAGTTCGCCACCAGCAAGCGGCCTGCCAAGGAACTCTCCAGCAGCAACTCCTCCCTCAGCTCCACCTCGGAGACGGCCAACGAGTCCACCTCACCCAACACACCGGAGCCAGCACCTCGAGCCCGCAGAAGAGTAAGGGACACCCGCTTTTGTCTTTTCAACAAGGGGCTCTTTAAAAACCAGTATTTTAATGCAAATAGCTTTACTTTTGATGACTTACTAAGGTTCTAAATAATGAGTAAAATACATTGTCTGTGTAAGCACACATCTCTTTGAGCCCTTGTTAGCTTGATTTGCAATCTGTTGGAGTCTTTTTAGTTGCATTATCTATACCAAGCATGCAATTTAAACACCATGGCATGAGTTTTATCAGGAAGGTGCAGTTTCTTCAACTTTTTTGAAACCTTCCTATAACCTTTGTGAATAACAATGTTGACGCCTTCTGCAGGGCGGCATGTCCGTGGACTCCATCACTGACCTGGACGATAACCAGTCTCGCCTGCTGGAGGCACTGCAGCTCTCGCTGCCGGCTGAGACGCCCAGCAAGAAGGAGAAGCACCGGGACAAGAGGCTGAGCCTGAACCCTATTTACAGACAGGTGCCCCGCGTGGTAGACAGCTGCTGCCAACACCTTGAGAAGTATGGTACGCTGCCTATTAGAAACACTGCCTCACACATGAAGCAAAACTCCACATGATGTGGGCAAGTAAAGCTCTCGACCACGATCAGTGTGGTCAGTCGACATCGGTGGGCAGATGTCTGAGCTGTACTTTCTTTCCCTGTAGGTCTGCGAACGGTGGGAATTTTCCGAGTGGGCAGTTCAAAGAAGAGAGTGAGACAGGTAGGAGTGTGAATGCACTTCTACCACCGCACCTTGGTTGCTCTCAGTAATGAGAAGGCTAGGGCTCAATCCAGTGCAGACTGAAGTAACCAATGCAGCTGTTTGTCTTCTTAAGCATTCTTCATTTTGGAGTGACTATTCCAATACTCTGTGGTTTCTCTAGTGATGCTAGATTTTTAGAAATATTAGTTTATTGGATCTACCCTGAAGTGGCTGTCCTTGATGAGTTCTGCTGGGTATTGTTTGATCTGTCCTTTGTTTTGAACTGTGTTGCATTACTACACCCACTGCTTCTGTTATCTCTTCTCAGCATCGGAATGTGGATATTTGGTTTTTTCACATACTCTTTGAAGAGTATGATTTAACCAAACTGTATGTCATTCTGGTGAAAGATCCAGAGAGACGTGACACATTGGTTCTTAATCCTGAGGCTGCTGTTTTTTCTCAAAACAAAAGCATTTTCGTGGAGTAGGTGAGGCTGGAGTGGATCTGGTGAAAGTGCTTTGCCTTTTTCGCTCATAAAACAAGCCTATGACAATTTTCCTGTCACCTCCCTCATTTTGTAATTACACAACACTACAATAGCTGATTTTATCTTTCATTCACAGTGCTGCCAGCTCATCTTGACTGTGAATGACATTTTTTTCTCTGGCCTAAAGAATAAGTTTCATGTCAACATGTTGGGTTCCTAGTAAAAGGAATAGGACCTTCACCATGACATACATTTATTACTCTTACACATTTATTCCTCTTACCAAGTTGGTTTTGGTGTGAACTGTAAGCTTATTGTACAGTAAGTAAACAAATATCTGCATCCTCAAGTGCCTCAGAATCAAATTGCAAAAGAAGCAATTTGAGAAGAACCTGTTGGACAAGGTCTTGTGGTGGGAGAGAAGCCACAACAAAGGTCACACAGTTTTTTTTAAATGACCCACCACAAGAAAGAAAAAAAATCCCCAAAAATGATTATTACAAAAGCAAGCCATGATACATCCACATGTTATAGTCAGTCTATAGTCATCCACATGTTATAGTCAGTCTATAGTCATCCACATGTTATAGTCAGTCTATTTTTTCTCACAAGTAAGTGAAAAGTTGAAAACAGTTTTCCTCCATTCCCCCCTCCCCACACTTTTTGCTGAGGCTATTATTTCCTCTGTGTAGGCTGTACTTCCATGCAGTCAACCCTGCATGCAAGTCTTTGCTCTCTTTTCTGAGCCTGTATAAGGCGTCCACTGGCCTACACCCTGCCACACTCAGATACTAAAACGCGCACATTCTCAGATTAGCAAGGCTTGAATCCAAGCCTCTGCTCACCCTCTTCACTCTAAATGGGGAATTCCATGCATCTCACTGAGCAGATGTGCAGTCACAGTCTAGTTGGGAAATGCAGACCTGTTTTGCTAAGGAGATCTGGCAAGGTTCCTGGTATAAGTGTGTGTTCTGAGGGCGCATGCGGTCTTTGTTTCTTGCTCCGTGCTTCCATGTGTCCATAACCACGGCACCATGCATCTTTTCCACAGCTTCGCGAGGAGTTTGACCGGGGCGTAGACGTGCAGCTGGATGGGGAGCACAGCATCCATGATGTGGCTGCACTGCTCAAAGAGTTCCTGAGAGACATGCCTGACCCCGTGCTTACCAAGGAGCTCTACACTGCCTTCATCAACACCACACGTAAGGAAAACCACCCCCTACCTCTTGCACAGTGTGCACAGCTAAAGCCTTTTGCTTAACCACTCTTTGAAGAGATAGATATGTGCACAACAGAGCTGAACTCAGCATACTGGCAAGTCTCCCATAGCATTTCGAAATAAAGCAGTCTCCACTGGGTCTTTGAGCCTTGTCTCGTAAACACGTTGCGATTTCACTGCAGTGCAAAGCCTTCAGCTGGGGCTTGTGTTGATTGCGAGCCAGAACAAACTAGCCTGTTCTGGTAGTGCAGCACGACAGTTAGTTTGGTGTCGCTAAGATGTGACCTTTGACCTTTAGACCTCAATGTGACCTTTGACAGTGATGGAACCGGAAGACCAGCAGCTAGCCATGCAACTGCTTGTCTACTTGCTGCCGCCCTGCAACAGTGACACCCTCCACCGGCTGCTGGAGTTCCTGTACACCGTGGCCCAGCACGCCCATGACACGTATGACAAAGACGGACAGGAGGTGAGAGGTGGCTCCTAACACAGCCAATACAACTTCCTGTTTTTAGACCAGTGTAGTGCTGATTTTAAGCTAAAAGCAGTGGTGGTGTTTGTGGGTTTCGCATTAAAGAAACCACAGTGTCATGTTTTATAGGGATGCTGGTGAAAATTTCAGTCTGTATAGAGTTAGTCTTCTTATATGTTTAGGGAGCTCAGTCATGCTTGATCCCCATGTTTTACTGTTTTTTGGTAAGTTTTTAAGTGCTCATAAGTATCTTAACAGGATCCAGCAATAACATCTAGATTTTAGTTATTTCATACTTAATAGAACACTGGGGATTACCTTAGCCTACATTAGTCTACATCGCGTAAATGGATGTCACATTAAGCTGGCTAATTAGGGCTTATTTGGAAGTGTATCTCAGTCCACAGTAATGTGACCAATGTGAAGCTGATACTTACAGTATAATGGAGACCAGTTTAACTGCACAGTGTACACAGGAGACTAAAGTGACACTAATTTAACATTGGTGAGTAATTTGCACAGGCTGTCAGGCTGCATGCGTAGTGCTCTGTTTTTAGCACTATAGCAACCTAAGTGGCATTGAAACTTCCGTTTGCTGTGTGTACAAAACGTACATATCGCATTTGCTGGAAATGTGCATGGCAGAGCTGCAAATCTGGGTGTGCCACTGGGTGTTTAGAGTACATTTGAGTGAATCAGAGTGTGCCACTGGGTGTTTCCTGTACATTTGAGTGAATCTGAGAGTGTGCCACTGCGTATTTAGCATACATTTGTGTGTGTGTGTGTGTGTGTGTGTGCATGTATGTGTGCGTGCATGCACGTGTGTGTGTGTGTGTGTGTGTGTGTGTGTGTGTGTGTGTGTATGTGTTGATTTATTCGTGTTTAGTATACATTTGTGTGAATCAGAGAGTGTGCAACTGGGTTTTTAGCATCCATTTGATTGAAACAGAGAGTGTGCCACTGGGTGTCTACTGTATATTTGAGTGATTCTAAGAATGTGCCACTGGGGTCTACTGTACATTTGAGTCAATCTGAAAGTGTTCCACTGTGTGATTAGCGTCCATTTGATTGAAACAGAGAGTGTGCCACTGGGTGTCTACTGTATATTTGAGTGATTCTAAGAATGTGCCACTGGGGTCTACTGTACATTTGAGTCAATCTGAAAGTGTTCCACTGTGTGATTAGCGTCCATTTGATTGAATCAGGGAGTGTGCCACTGGGTGTCTACTGTACATTTGAGTGATTATAAGAATGTGCCACTGGGAACAAACACATAAGAATGTAGGTGTAGTGGTGTAGGTGTAGTGCTGTAGGTGTGGTGTAGGTGTAGTGCTGTAGGTGTAGTGCTGTTAATGCTGTTATGTAAGATTTTTATTGTTAGGTGTATAAGTACACACATCACAGTCACTTTCTATGTGAAAAAATCAATGCACAAACACACACACAAGAATGTAGGGGCAGTGATGTTAATGCTGCTATGTAACGCACACACGCACACACACACACACACAAATGTACACCCAACTCCACACTCTCAGATTCACCCGAATGCATGTTAAACAAAAAAAAATCAACACAAGGCACTGGCACATAGTGAAAGGTCATAAGGTCATAGGGCAATATCTGAAGTTCTGAAGAACATTTCACATATTCATTGCAAAATGTCCAGTGTCCAAGGTCTGTTTTGTAATAGATGATCTCCGTTTTGTCTACAGGTGACGGGCAACAAGATGACGTCGATCAACCTGGCTACCATCTTTGGGCCGAACCTGCTCCACAAGCAGAAGAGCTCCGACAAGGAGTTCAGCGTGCAGAGCTCAGCTCGGGCAGAAGAGTCCACTGCCGTCATTGCTGTGGTGCAGAGGATGATCGCCACCAGTGAAGACCTTTTCATGGTGAGGGCAAAAGTGGATCACTTGATTGGTCCTTCTGGAGGAGGGGGTGTGGTCTCGAGCAATAGATGAGGTTGATGTAGACTGTAATCTTCAAGAGCAACAGGAGTGTGTGAAACTTGATCCTGGAGATCTAAGCCAGAGCTTTATTCTGATCTTGTTTTGACATAGCTGAAGACTTTCATTAACAGAATTGGGTGCAAATTTGACACCCCTGATGCAGAATATCCTGTAGAGTGAAGTACTTGCGAAAGTGCATACCATCAGCATAAAGTAATTTAACACACTAGCTCAGATCCTGAGGCTCCCACACTCACCACATACACTTTTAGGTACTCTTTTTAGTCACACAACACGTTGGTCAACCTCGGTTCCACATTTCACTCATCCCATCTCTTACTATGCCTTTTGACGCACAACCGCTTCTATTAAAAACTGCAGTGGACATTAGGTGTGTGTGTGTGTGCGTGCATGCGTGCGTGTGTCATAGCTGATCTGTTTTTGCCCAAAATCAAGCAGCTTAGCAGGGAAGGCCTGCAGAAACAACCTGCCAGGGTAGAGGACTTTTTCCAGAAGGCTTTAGGGATTACACCTCCTTCTCCCCCTCATTTCTCCCTCTTTAAACTCTGGTTCCTTTGAGCAGCACCTTTGTGGATGGTGAGAGCTACAGAATATAGAGTTCAGTGTATGTTTTATCAAAGCAGCAAAAAAAGCAATGAAGTAATATCTATAGTGCTGAATTAACTATTACCAACTGGACTAAATACTGTAGGCTATTGTAACACAGATGTTTTTGCTGTGTGTGTGCACGCTAGGTAAAATGTGGTTCATTGTATAATGTCAGCGTCAGATGCTTTGAGAGTGAGTCACAATGAGTCACTGCAGATGCAGCTTTATGCCTGTAAAAGACCGCTCAGATGTTAACTCTGTGCAACGTCGTGTTTGCATATGTGTGCATCAGTTTTCATGTTGCAGCTTGTTTTTGTCATGCGCCGGTCAGCAGGCATATTGTTGAGTCATGATCTTGGAACACTCGATTTAATGATGTTGGTGTTCGCAGGTGTCTCCCGATTTGCAGAATGAAGTACTGATGAGCTTGCTGGAGAGCGACCCTGATGTGGTAGACTACCTGTTACGGCGGAAGGCATCGCAGTGCGTGGAGTACTTTCAGCACACGCAGACACATGTGCACGTCAGACTCAAAACAGCTGTGGCTCAAATGTACAAATGTCTTGTTTAGTGATATAGTCAACCATTATGAACCGATGGGAAAGTAATTGCAAATATATGGCTATATATTGCCCTCTGGTGGCCATTACTGAATAGTGTAACAGGAATCATTTAACTAACAGAAATATAAATACTGTCCTACAAAATAGCAGTATGCCTCCACTGCCTTCCATGAGACTTCTACATCTCCTACTTTTGTTCTTTCTCCTCCAGGAGTCCAGACTTGTTGAACTCAGATGCCTCCTTTTCCCTGAGCGAGCGGAGGTCATCCAGTGACTCCAACAAGGTGTCCAGTGGGGAGGTGTCTCCTTATGACAACAACTCTCCTGTCCTGTCGGAGAGGAGGGGTGGGGATGGGGGTGGCAGCATTGGCAGTGGCTCAGCGGGAACGCTCAGCACAGAGCGACTCTTCTGTGTACCGGAGCAGTACACCTTGGTGGGCCAAGTGTCAGGTCGCACCAAGGACACTAACACAAATCCCTGGTCCCCAACCAAGGGTGAGACCTTTGCTGAGTTACTTGTTAAAAGCCCATTAATGAACCAGCATGATGCTATATTGTCATCTGTTGTGAAGTAGAGTTAATTTGCCTAACCTTTATTCTTTCAGATATTTCAGAGGCCAACATCTGGGGTGCCTGGCACTCAACGCTGAAGCCGGGGTTGAGGGAGCAAACTTGTACAGGTACTATGGAAGCAGCAGCTGGAGCTTGAAATGAAAATGCTCAACCAAAAGGCAATATGAACCACTTCTAAGCCTTAGTGTATGGCAAGTAGTAGCTTTAAGTGAGTGTAATAACTGTAAAAGGCACATTTTGTTTCTATTATTTTCTGTTTGTGAAATAAAACAATGTTTCTGGAGTTAAAATAGCAGAACGTCAGTTTTCATTGTAGGGTAGGGATGTCCATATCTGGTTTATTCTGTAGGAATTACTGCTCTTTGTATACTAATGCTGGCATTTTTGGGGATTGAAACTGCTTGGACATTTAGCTGCTCTATTGTTTTATGGACTGCTGTGCGTTTGTTCAGCATTAATAGTTCATGCACAAGAGAGCTTACAAAAAGCCTAAAGCAGATTCTGGCTGTAGCACTGGCATCTCACGCTTTCTGCTGATGTTTCTAAACATGAGTGCCAAAGAAGTGTCAGCGCCATTATAAAGCTCAAAACATCAGATTCACTAGATATGAGACATAGCCAAAACATTTGGTGTGTCGTAATACACTATTTGGTACATTCGTAAGAAGCAAGAATACATGCATAAGGCTGGTTACTGAAACCTGATGCCAATATGGAACTGGTTCCTTCAAGACTGAATCGCAGTGCAGATTTCAGTGCCTCATTTAGGTACCATTTAAAGGGATAGTTCAGTGAAAAAAAAAGTACTTCATTTTAACTTTAACCAAGATGCAGTCGATCAGAGAAGACATGTTTGTAGTCCAAATGTTGCTTCTTTAGTTTATAACAAAAGCTACTGACATTGTTAACAAACACCGGAAGCCTTTGTAAATAAGCTACATGTCCACAAACTTGTCTCACCACGCTCAAAGGACATTTTGCTTCTCGTAGTGGTGATGTTTTCATTCACTTTTATAGTTTACATATTCATACTGCATCTTAAAACCCATCAACTAAGCTGTGAGACCATTATTTAGACCTGGATACTGTTTGAACTGGTTGAATGAAGTTTGTGGGCATGTATTTACAAAGGCTATTTGTGTTTCTGTTGACATCCAGTGTTTGTTAGCAACATTAGCAAGTTAGCAGTTTTCGTTCTAAATTGTGACTATGCCACTGCTAGTTAATTTGTTAAATATTTTATATATATATATATATATATATATATATATATATATATATATATATATATATATATACACACACACACACACACACACACACACACACACACACACACACACACACACACACACATTTAAGGTGTTAATATATTGTTTGATTTGAAGTTCAATTTTGCTTAGAAATAAAAAAAGACATTCTTTGATGTCATTGACATTCTTTTATTTTGAGTACCTGTGCAGGAACTGTTTATGAGCCAGCATCATCTCGTTTTAGTATCGTTTTAGCCCTGGTAACATAAAAAACCCAAAAGATACCCAACCCTAATAGCGATGACAAATAACGGAAGCCCACATAGAAGCCCACAGTTGTGCATAACCAAAAAATATGTTCAAAGCATGAAAAGAATGTGCGAATAGAAGAACACTGTCTAGGCCAGAAGTATAGAAACTGTAGGGTGCATGCCCTCGTGCACCATATAGGAACTGGGTGGGTCTTATTCTGTAATGATTTATTCTGTAATGTTGGTTTATTTTCTTTTTGTAATTATAAATTTGAGAAATTTCCAAAAGGGAACAGTTTGGACTGTCTTTGGACAGATGAGATGGAGACTAATGTGTGCCAGAGTTGTGTGTGAGTGCACACACATTTGGAGGCAAAAACATATGGTATATATGTTGAGTTAACCATTTATGGTCAAATTGTCTTGATATTATAGCTAGGAAATAGGCATATCCCCCATTGTTCCATGTTGTTACAGAATAATGGAAACCATTGTTTTCTGAGTTATATTTTAATTAAAAGTACTTGGAGAGTGCAAGAAAGTATTGATTTGTTTTAACTTCCCAGTAGTTGTTTAATCTTAGAATAAGAAACTTACATTTCCTACATCTTATCCTGATTGACACAGTTATCAGTAGATGGCATATGTACCCATGACTTTGGTGTTGTTAGCACCTTCACCTGCTCTACCAGGTAAGATATAACATGTATGTTGGCTAGTTTGGCTGCTGTTGGGCTTTTTGCCTTCATGCTTTCAGATTTACAGATAAAAAAAAGTCATTTGGAATAAGGAAAGTCCGATGAAGAAAATGATTAGATTAATATGGACTGCATCTCCTTGACCATGTAATCCATCCTGAGATCACCCTGTGATGCTAGCACCCCTTCCTCAACATGAACATTGAGTTAGGAGTGGATGTTTGTTTGTTGTCCTAGGTTCCCATGGTAACATGTCAGAGGGGAGCTCCCGCAGCTCACAGGAGGGAATTGACAGTCACCAAGGCGACTCCAAGCAGCTTGTCCAGATGCAGCCCTCTCTAGGTGGGACAGATTGTCGGCAGCACCCGGTGGTGACACGTGTTTATAGCAGCCCTCAGCCAGGTCAGCGACGTCTCCATCTGAATCTCAACCCCGACAGCCAGTCAGCATCCAGCAGCTCAGAAGACCTGCCAATTGGGAGCAGCCACAGCATACCCAGTCCCACACTGTTCCCTAAACCAGCCAATAGAAATGAGGCTCACCTTGCACCACGTTCTTACAGACACTCAAAATCAACTCCTTCTATGGTGTCACCTGTTTCCTCCATTTCTCCAGTTCCTGCGACCTTGGCTCAACTGCGCCCCCAACAGTCAGGGAAGCCTGTTAATCAGAACTCATCCTCATCACAGGGGGGAGCTCTAACTCCCATGAGCCCAGAGTGGCAGGACTGGCAAAGAGACAGGTGGCAAATCTGGCAGCTCCTGTCTTCAGACAATGCAGACACACTGCCAGAGACGTTGGTCTGAGGCTGTGCTATTGTGGACCCCAGAGGCATCTCAGGCACACCTGCAATGAAGAAAGGCTGTGTGCCTATATGGGAAAAGCCACTGCCTTGTGCTCATGGGGTTAGGCAGCTTGTGGCTAAGCTCCTTGCCATACTTCATGCAGCAGTTTCGTCGAGTTGTCTTGGACTGAGATTTAAAAAAGGAAAAAGAAAGAAAGAAAAGAAAACAGTCACTACCCAGCTGGTCCAACTGAGGTGTAGTAGATCCCACCACATGAGAGTCAAACTATTGCTGTAGTCTGGGGCTCATACAATGCTACACCCTTCCTCACTTCTCCATGCTAACTCCTCTGGAGAAGCCAATGTTGTAATTAAGAAAAAAATAAATCCTTACACTTTGTTTCAGTTTAAAGAAAAGCCCTTTTCTTAATAATATCAACAGTTAAGGATTGTTACATTAGAAAAACAAACAAGTAACTGTTGTAACTGTGATCATGGATTTAATGAATGGAGTAAAGGAGGTGAGTATGGGATTGTTTGAAGTTGAATTAGATCTAGGTTAGTGTACCATTGGACTCTAAATCTGTGCCTCGTACCTCTGTGGATGTAAGAACACAGATAAGAGTAAATACCTCAAATTAGTCCTGGTAATATCCATTCAAATCTAATGTTAGTCTAATATTATACCAACTCTTTTAGTCATACTTTTATATAAACTAATTGAGAGGTACAGCATACTCAAACTATTGTGTAACTGCTGTGTCTGCCTGCAGTTTTTTTTTTTTTAAACAATATTTTTTTTAATGCACTGAATGATACGACATGAGGTGAAACTTAGCGTCACATCAAAGAATAGTAATTATGGGTAGTCTCAATTCCACTTTGTAAATACACCAAAAGAATATCGCCCAAAAGCTGCTAAATCACATGTATACAAAATGACTCTATAGTGTAATGTATATCAATTCTCACATTACCTCTATCATTTCAGTAAGGATTAAAGGACAATGGAAATACTATTTTCTATTAATTAAGAATGTGCAATGTCAGCCTTTGAGTGATGAGATTAAGGTAAGAGAGGAAAAGCTATATTATATATAGTAGCATTGTAAAGAACCCAGGAAACATTTAGCTGTAAGTTCACTCTGAGAGCACTTAAGAAAGGTACATGCACCACAATGGATTTGGTTTTACAAAAAGAATCTCACTGATTTATCAAAATTTCTGCAAAATGCACTCATTGATATGTAATAAAATTTGTGAAGAGTATTTAGAATTAAACCAGTCCCTTATAGAGAAGTTTACTGACTCAGTGTTTGTGATGTACAATGCAAAGATAGCTGTTCTATTTATCCAAACCACCAAAAATTGTATACAAAATCCCTGCTGCACAATTTAGCAGTGTCAAAGGCATCTGGCAATGTGCTTGTAAGCATTTCATTTTAGAGGCTTTAAAGGTTGCAGACTACTGACCCCTGACACTACTGTTGAATAATTCTGACTTTTCTGTGGAATGATGTGTTTTTCATCTGAATGAATTATTACTTTTCAATGAGCAATTTACGCAGAAATTCAGAAAAATTGGTGCATTTCCCCTTAAAGCTAATTTGGCTTGAAACAACTCTCTGCCTCTTTGGAATGAACTGTGCCTTTTATTTTAAAGCTTTGGCTAAGAACAGAACTGCATTTTGCCAGTGCAGAATTTAAAGACACATGGTATAATTTAAATAGCATTAATAGTTTTAATACCATGAAACAAGTAATTTCTGTTCATGGTCTCTGAATGGAAGTTTAGTTGTGTATATTCAAAGAAAAATGCCAATAATGGTGTATTGTGAGAGGCAGCAATGTCGCTGACTCTTAGTAGAGTAAAATTGACATAAAAGATTGCATTTATAGTGATCCTTTTTTTTACACAAAACTGTTGTGCCTCTGACTCTTCTTTAAGTCCTACAAGCATTGACTGTGTGAAACAGATTAACAACCAGGCATAGGCAGGTTTATTATGCTTTGAGATGAAAATGAAAAGTCCTTAGGATTAAATCATTTTATTTCATTTAGGTAAACCACTAGCACCAGCCAAATAAATTGTGGCCAACCTGTGACATCACTTGTCTGTTAGCATGATAATGTAACCAGCCACTTTGCTTAGCAACAGGTTCCAAGTAAGGAAACCCAAGCTTGCTAACCCATCACTCTAGTTTCTACATACAGTTCTTTAGGGGAACGTCTTTCATTCTGATGAAATTACTACCATACATGTTGGGTTAAATGATTTTCCCCTCCCGTTCTGTATAGTTTCACGATCCAGTAAATATTATGAAGCAAAGGTTATACTCAATCTTCTAGCTTCACTGCAGTCTACATGTTTATCTGCAAATATTGCATTTTAGGTTCCTGGCCTATTTGTAGTTCATTTGGTGGTAACAGTTGCTATACTTCATCATAACATTATTATGCTTGCCGAAACATACATGTTAATCAGCTCAGAATAATTGGAATTATTCACTGTAGCTATAATGTCAATTAGATTTATGTAGAGTTTTACCATTTTAGGGAACATTCCACAAATCTCAAAGCTTTTAATGTGGTTTAACCTTGATCCTGGCTGTGTCCTGTGCCAAATGTTCTCTCAACAATATTAATATTAATTTTTAATATGTTGTGTAATTATGTTAATGAGTTTGTAATCTATGGCCCAAATATAAGGTAGAAAGATGTTATTACTTCAATATTAGTCAATATTGTAATAAGGAACTGTTTGTACTCTATACAGATAATGCTTTTGTATGGTCTGACATTTACTGTGAAGCTTGCTTTGGTATTGTTTTTCTTTTTTTTTTAAATTGGTCTTTTTTATTTGCTTTTGTTTTAAACAAGTGTCATTAAAATAAACGAGAAAGCAAGTTGGAAATCTTAGATTTACAGCTGAAATGGAATTTTGCACAACATTACCATAATTTTGGACAATATAAGCTATATGACAAAAAGTATATGGACACCCCTCCTAATTATCTAGTTATTGTGTTTATGCTATACCCACAGCTAACAGGTGAATAAAAGTGCAAAAACAGACAAACGCTGGTAGAAGAATGGACCTGTGACTTTAAATGTGCCCCTGTCATGGTATGACACTTTTGCCAGATAGTTCATTAAATTACTTCCCTTCTAGATGTTCCCCGTTAAGTGCTATTATTGAGAAATGGAAGCATGTAGGAGCAAAAGCTTAGTCATGAAGCTGTAGACCACGCAAACTTACACAGTGGGGCTGGCCACAGTTGAAGTGTGTAGCAAGTAAAACCACCTATCCTCTGTTGCATCAATCACTACTGAATTACCCTTTACTGTGGCAGTCTGATGGACGAGTCTGGGTTTTTACGTGTGCATGAAGAATGCTTCCCATTGAAATGCATAGTACCAGTTTAATGGTGGAAAGATAATGGTGTGTGGCTGCTCTTAAGGGTTTGGGCTATTCCCGCAACTTCTAGGGTAATATTCATGTTACAGCATACAAAGACATTTTATACAATTACATGGTTCCAACTTTGCTGCCACAGTTTGGGGAAAGTACTTTCCTGCTCCAAAATGACTCTGCCCTTGTTCACAAAGCAAGGGCTATAAAGACATGGTTTGTTGAGTTTGGTGTGGGGGATCTCCAGTGGCCTCCACAGAGCCCTGACCACAACTCCACTGAACACCTTTGGGATGAATTGGAATGTTGATTGTAAGACAGGCCTTCTCATCCAACATCAGTGCCTGACCTCACAAAAGCTCTTTTGACTGTCTGAGCACAAATTTCTACAGACAAACTCAAGAACCTTGTGGCAAACTTAGTTTACCAGACCATCATCCACTGCACAGAATTGTTCAAGTGTACAAATTCTATAGCCTTTATAATAGCCTGTCTAGAGCTCAAGTTCACTTTATAGAATATTAAAAACAAGGAAACAATGAACACGCAAAGGGACAAGACCATGTGAATTTTAGTTCAGTTTTAGATGAAAGACTGGATATGCCGCCAGGTAAGTACTGGGGCACGAAGTTATACAATTGAGAAGCCACAGCACATAAACACCCACTACCCCAGGAAGAGAAATTAGTGTGAGGAACAACTAATAACCCAGACCTGAATTTATTTGTGAGGGATATATGTGTGAGGGATGTATGGGTAGAAGAAATCTCAAAAAGAAGTATGGAGTGTTCTTCAAAGAAGAGTGTTCTTCTATGTATCATTACTGAGAAATCCTACCTGGGCTCATAGACCTGTTATCTTACAAATTAATCTGCTACTAATAGTGTTAAAATATTAACTCACTTTGTCCTTTGCAATTGGGCTTTAGCAACAGCCAAGAATACCAAAGCCATACAGGTGAGTGTTAATACCACATGATGAGAAAAACTTGGGATACCCATGGCAAAAAGTGTGAGGCCCATGTGCCCAGTTACAAATAAATCTTACAGGCATTTCTAGCTAATTATTCCATCATACACATCTACAACAGGACATGTGGCCAGATCATCTACCTAGAATAGAAGATGCCATCAAATTTAGCCCTGAGATGGAAAAATACCAAGTTATCTCTAAGAATCCCTGGTTAGCATCGCAATTTATACTGTGGTTATACAGCTGGTTAGGGCTGCAAAAGAACAACAAGACCTCACAAAGGCAATGAGCAAATACAGGGACTATAATGCAGACAGCAGTTAGCAGAGAAACAAAACACATTTGATTTATACTAAAAAGAAAGCACAGCAGTCCTGGGAATGGCCAGTACAACCGTGATGTAGCAACAACATGATGGTGATACATCCAAGTAACTTCTGCCAAAGTGGCATCACCAATTTCTCTTTCTTTTTTTGGGGGGGCAAAGTGTGACTTCCCTTTGATGTTTGGCTTTAGTTATCTGGATAATATTGAATTCAAGATCAGCTTCCTATATGTCCAAAACATTTCATGAGATCTACAAGACTCCTCATAACATTTACACTTAAAAAAAAAAAAAATGTTGAAGTTAGGAGGATTTTGACTGAAATTCGAATTTTGCTTTGTATTTCTGCAAACCCCTCCTATGTCTCTCAAAGACACTGACATTGGCTGAATTATTCATTCAAATGTGCAACATATGAGAACACAGCTAGCTATAAAAAACTGTTTAATTGCTATAGTTTGTCTATAATTGAATTTACATCTTGTTTATTGGTTATAGGCCAAACTTTGCACCAAACAGAAATTTTTCCAAAGCTTGCTTCACCTTGACCTATACAATCTAAAGTCTAAAGTGCTTTTAAAAAGTGAATATTGCCAACAAAATAGCTAATAAAGAAATATAATTACAACATTAAATAGACCTATGAAATACTCTTCTCTCTCTCTCTCTCTCTCTCTCTCTCTCTCTCTCTCTCTCTCTCTCTCTCTCTCTCTCTCATACGTATCTGATTGAAGGCCTGACTGTGAGAAAAAATATATGACCACCCTCTAGAAGGGTGAGACAGGAATTTATTATATATACAAAAAACATTGACTTGCACCTCAAATAATAGCCCAAAGGTGGCACCACACACTGCAAGGGTCTGCACAGTCAGGCAAGCTTTAGCCCCTTGATGTTAATAAAGCTTGCCTTGCCTTGCCTTGCCCTTAGGGGGAAGAGCAACTAATATATTGCAGCCAAAACAGTTAGTATATCATAGTATTTGAAATACTGTAGTTATGGACCATGTCAAGGAAACTGTGTTTCATTAATGTCTGGGAAAATGTTGGTTCATCTTTTAAATGTTATGCTTATTTTCCTTCTAAACCTGGCCATATGGTTTGGAAGACTTTATAGTAAATGATGCCAGCAATGCTAAACAATTGGGTCAGATTAGATGCTAATTTTAAAAAGTGCTAAGTTCAAACATTTCACAGTAATGAAACTATACATGAAAACACCCTGGGGAAAAAAAACAACAACAACAACAACATAAAAAAAAAAAACCGTCAGGGTGAACTGACAGGAAAATTGCTCATACCTCTAAAAAACAGTATTTTATTTTATTGCTCAGACTTTCCCCTTCAGCAATGTCCCACGGAAGCTTAACCATGTCATTACGGTCGGCCGCTGGAACGTAGTGGTTGAATTGGACTGAAATTCCTGTCACAACTGCCTACCCTGGACAACCACCAATTATTCTTCTGTTTCTGCTCTTGCATACCATAGCCATGCCTTCATGGTTCGGCGAGGTGAGCCACGAGGAGGATGGACATGGACAAAAACCGGCATCAATTTCTGTGGGCAGTAACTGACCCTTCTGAGACATGCTCACTTGAACGTACGATTTTTGCTTGCAAAAAAACCCTTTTATTCTCGAATACAAGAATCATTCTAAGTAAAAGTAAAAGAGAGAAATTAAAACAGAACAAAGACTCAAAACCTGCCTGTAAAGGGTGGCAACTCTTATCTGTCACCAAAGGCATTTGCTGCTAATCATAAGGCCGATGATATCAACAGGATATTAGGCCCTATCTAGAGCCTGAACGCAGAGGTTCCAGATTTCGCACATATGCTTGCTCCAAGCTGATCTTATTGCTTGATAATAACAAGCCAAGACAGTAATAGCAGCCAGCCCAAGTACAATCAAAACCGGAGAGTATGCTGGCAGACCTCCAGCCAAGCCATGGGTGAAGTCGCGGCCGAGCTAAGGCGAACCCCCCCAGGGCTGCGTCCCAATGGAGAGAGCGCAGAAACTTGGCGTGGTAGTCCTGCTTTGTCTCAGCAGCCCCTGCCTTTCTCCTTCCCCAAGCACAATGCTGCATTGTTGCCTGGGACAACAAGTCCTGTTGCCTACGCAAAACAGATGGCCCGCTCATTATGCAGCTTCAAAGAGATGACCGTGCTCGCAAGGACATCCTAAGAGGACCCAGTTTGAACATCTTTTTTCCATATAGATGTTTTTACGATTGAACTCTGCACAAGTTAACATCCAACTGACTGATGCCATTGTTTGACCATTTGAAATCAGATACCATAATTTAGTCAGTATGCAGGAAAAAACTGAAATTGTTAGGTATCTTTGACTTGATAGAGCCTAAAGCTTTAAACCAAACAAAATAACACAAAGATTATGACTGCTATAATTGATTATGGTAGGATGTTATTTTAATAGCTATATTTTGTCCTGTCTGACATGCAATAAAGAGCATAGTTTAATATTTAGGTCCTACACATGAACACTGCTAGAGTATTCTTTTAGGCTATGTCAGCTTGATTTTAGACCCAAATAGATTTAAGCATCTTTGCACTATGACAGGAGTTTAAAGAATATATTATTATGAACATTAGAGATGCAATGAATCATATTTTGCATGTTTTGCAAATGAAGTGGAGGACACTTGTGCCTGCATGTAAGCGACCCTGTTACCAGTCATTCCTACTGAAATCCTACCTTGAACTGGGCTAAAATGAGCATGCAAAATTAATCTCAAGGCAACAGAAAAATCTATGTAGAGGACCCAGCATGGTGTCAGAGTTATGATGACAATGCCACTGTACAGCTCTGACTGAGGAAACATAGGAGATGCTTCAAAGCACCCTCCGGGAGTGCCGTGTGCTCGGCAACTTCGTCCTGCTTATGATTCGCCATAGAAACCTGCTAAGCAATTCCACATGAGCTGAGAACTTGAATTGTGGACTCCAGCAAACCATTACCCCCCAAGATAGTCATTAGTCAGGAACAAATAAGTGCACTGGCATATTTTGTCAACAGAATGCGGCAGATGTGCCTCCCCCCAAAAAATGCACCATGCAGTTTTGTGTGTGTGTGTGTGTGTGTGTGTGTGGGGGGGGGTTGTAGGGGGTTCCTCAAATATGGGGCTTCTTTGCTCTCTTCTTATCGCTACATTTTTGACCCCCAGGGGGAGTATGAGCTATAGTGAATTGATCTCTCTCTCTCTCTCTCTCTCTCTCTCTCTCTCTCTCTCTCTCTCTCTCTCTCTCTCTCTCTCTCTCTCTATCTCTCTCTCCCCCTCCCCAGAGAGCTATGTACATGCCTGATCAAATCACACAAGAACGTTGAGTTCATATAAACTATATGGCTACATGGCTTGCTGGCTGAGCGCAAATGTACCTTGAAGGTCCAAGGTTAAGAAAGAATAAAATTACTTACACATGTTTAATGCTGACAATACTTCAGAATGCTCTATCCAAGACTTCACTGAAACACATAATGTATTTGGAATGCTTGTACATCTAGAAATGAGCCTAGATACTAATATCTATTAAATGTTTTTTTTTTCTTCATAAAAGTCTGTTGGACTTGTTATGTCAAGTAGTCATAACAACTCTCACCGCTTTATGCATAACAGTTCCACTCAGCATTATGCACTGCATATATTGCAAATATCCACTGTATACTATATGTTAAACGATGGCTTCCCAGAATTTTAAATTGCATTTGGCAGCTTTACACCATTAAGACAAATATAAATATAAAACAAGTAGATGGTCCTAGCACTGCAGGTTTTAGACAACTGTTCTCAGGGAATGCCACATATTATTTTTGATAATTACTTCTGATTAGTTCTGATAAGTCATAAGTTATATTAAGGTAATATGCCATTGTCGAGTCTATTATCGAGCCATTGTTGACTGTGTTGAGTCAGGCCTCCTCCAATCCCAGGATCATTCTACTCTTAGTAGAGCTTGTATGACTTTGTTGTTTTGGTTTGGCCTAATGATTCTCCATTAAGGCCCATGCTATCTCATGTTGGTCTTTGCCAGACACCAAAAATGTGTTTTTTAAACCATAACAATCTACTCTCTGAAAAGTGCTGGGAGTGAAGGGGAAACTTTGCTGCAAAACATCTGTGCAAATGAATTGAGCTCCTCATGAGAGAGCAAAGCCCTGATCCTTTTTTTTTTCTCTCACATTCTTGCTTCCTGATGTTGAGTTTTTGGATGGCTCCTTGTGCCAAATGAGGGATCCAAGTTCGCAAGCTCGAGGAAGAGTGGCCAGGCCAGCAGCAGCTCATTGAAGACACAGTGAAGAGCTCTGGCACTCCTTGTCATCCTCCCAAAACTGTGCTTCCAGAAAAAGCATGCCATACTGACAAATAAGGTCCGGACAGAGGTTTTGCCATTACACTGACCTGAGCTCAGGTTTACTGGAATAAATGAATTCTGAGATGTAGAGGAATTTGATCCCAGGTCAGCACATAAGCTTGGAGGTGTGGACCCAGCTCTGCTGCGGTGTGTTTTTGGTTTGAAAAAGTCAGATCATCTCATGCTGTGGGCCAACAAAAACATGCTTTGCAGAGTCGACATCTCCATGCTGGCTCGTTGACATCTCCATGCTGGCTCATGGCTGGAGGCGCTCCCTCTGCCCACATTTTCACACGCAAACAAAGAAGAAAATCAAACTCTGTCCTCAGCCACACAGCTGCCAAAGACATGTCAAGGGGCACTGCATGCTGAAATAACACACAAACTCTATGCTTTTTCAATCAGGTATCTATCCCCTTTATCAACAGTTCTTTGGAATAACATAGTTTATTTTGGTCTTTATTCACGCAAATTTCCATTGTAGTTTATTTCTGTAAAGCAAATGACCACCTTTGTAATATCAAGGTTCATACTTGGAGGAGGACACTAACCCTCCCCCCCACCATGCAGCCACATAAGCATCCAGACACCTGATTGGCTGGTAGATATTTTATGTTAGGGTAAGAGAAAGAAAAACTGCTATCTTTCTCTTTTAATAGAGGAATATGACCAACTGCATTAATGAGGATTGTTGGTCACAGATGGCACATAGGACAGCTGGGATACAAATTCCAGTGCCAGGGCTTAGCCTTGCATAGAAAACCAGTCTTTTCAAAGGTGCAGCGTTTGAGAACTGAGTCTGGGTCAGGGACTTAAATATATGGCTTGACAGTCACTGAGATGCATCCAAATTTAGCAAAAACAAAGTGGCAAAACTTTTGACATAAATGAGTTTTGGCAAATTTTATTATTAGACAAATAATAATACAGGCCAAATAATTCCCACAGGCCATTCGGGCCCTGAATCAGGGAAACTGATAAACTGTGGGGACCACCACCACGTAACATGACTGTATATCTGTACATCTGTATATATAGATTTAGATTTATACTCAATTAACCTGTTACAACAACTGTAGATATGATACTATACAATGGATCTGTACATTCTGTAGATTGTGTACATATATACTCAACCATATACATTGTACATTGTGTATATAATCATAATATACATATATTGTACATACATTGTTAATATATTTTTGTACATACATAGAATATATATTTATCTGTATATATATATATTTTTTTCTCTATGCACCCCTGGTTCTCTTCCTCAGTTTGGACAGAGCACTCTCCACCATTTCACTGCGTGTTGTACTGTGTATGACTATGTATGTGACAAATAAACCAAACTTGAAACTTGAAACTTGAAATAACTAGTATCCTGATTTTAGCTAATTTTGAAAAACCCTCTATGGGAACTTGTTCACTGGCAAAAAAGTACCTCCAATCTCACACTGCCTCTTTTGTCAACAAATGACAAATGAGTTTCTTTCAATGTTTATTCAGTGTCTATGCCATGCTGTTTCCATTTTGAACTCAAACCAAATATAGTCCTAGAGTAAAAAGGCTTTCAGTGAAAAATCTCCATTGACTATGTAATTTAGTCCAGGACTAATCTATGTCTAAGAAAGAGTGCTTGCCTAATCAAAAGTTCAGATATAATATTTTCCACTATGTATCTGAAAACAGCAGTTAACCGTAAATGATTTATTAGAGCTTAATTAATGTCATGGTACATAACGAGATATCAAATGACAAATTATAAAATAAAATTGACCTGTCATATAATGTGTCAGAGCTGTTCTTATGATTCTGTAACACCAGTGGAATCCCATCTTGTAACGTACGGCCTGAGTGCCGAAGGGCGAGGGGCAGGACACACAGGCTCCAGCGGCATGGACGAACATTTATTAACACATAAAGACAACGGCACTCACACGTATTACAAACGAGGAACATGAACATGAAATGGTTAACATTAAACAAACACAGATACATCTAACAATGACAAGAATAACATTTAACATTACCATTAACATCAACACGCTACATCCACATTAACACGTTACATCAACAATGACCAACACTCTGCACACTTTGACACGGGTTTATGTACATTTAGACAAACAAGGTGCAGGTGTGTGCAGGTGTGGTTACAAACAACCCTCCCACTGCATGTGGTGGGCCAAACCACGTGGTTGCAAGAGGCAAGCGTTCTGTGACACATCTGTAAATCTCTCTCTCTCTCTCTCTCTCTCTCTCTCTCTCTCTCTCTCTCTCTCTCTCTCCATAGCAAGGCTTTGTTGAGTTGATAAAACCTGCAGCCATTATTAGGGGAGAAACTGACAGGAATATGATGCCTAAAGACCTACAGGATAATCACTTCCAGGTCAAAGGTGAGGTTTAGGTGATACCTAAAAAATTGCTAAATCAAATCAGAGTCAAGCAACACCAAATAAAAATCATCTCAGGGCAAGACAGGAAATACCAGAATGCCTTTGCCTGGTAAGTCAATCCACATTGCTTTGATAGTCCTTAGTGAGAAATGTGTTTGGAGTTTAAAGTGATAGCAGCTGTCCGGGGGGGCTTCAGTTTTGTGGGCTGATGCATGTGGCATGTCTCATAAAATTTTGCCACGAATCCCTGGAAGGAATGACCCAAATACAATCTCTAAACAGTGAAACAGCAAATGGGAATGACTAAAACACAATCTCCAAACAGTGAAGCAGCCAATAGGAATGACCCAACCCAGTCTCTAAACAGTGAAGCAGCCAAAAAAATGACCCAACCCAATCTCCAGAGTGAGGTAACACATAGGTTCCTAGTTTAGAGTTTGTTGAGTATACATGTGTGTCTGCCTTTAGTTGCACATGCATACCTCTGAAAACTGAACTATTTTATTCTAAAGAAAAATATAATTACACAAATTAATTAAAATTAATTATAAATGATCATGTTTCTGAGAAAACATCAGTTAGATTTGTGAGAGGAGCCTGTATGGTAGTATAGAAAAGAGATAGAAAAGTAAGACAGTTGAAGAATACCACAGCACAATGCACTCTTATGAAAAAGGCATTACTTGATTGATTAAATGATTTCTGTCATGCTACTACTTCAAACATGTGTTCAATGCTAATGATTACTTTTCAATGTTCTTACTTTATAGCCTCACAGTTCCAGCAGATGCCACATAATGACTGTTAGGTAGTTCCAGGGGCAGTAGGAAATTAACTTGTCAGGTGTGCAGTGTTTTGTTGGGCTTCACCCATGTTTACAGGAGTGAGAGTTAATGTCAGTACAGAATGACGGAAACAAAATTAGTGACATGCTTCATAGGCAGAAAAACCCCACTAGGATGTATGTTTATTTCATCACACTCACACACTTAGACCCACACACATACAAACACACACAGTTTATAAGTTAGCCTGCTTGGAGAGTCTTGTTCACCCACAGCTAATGTGACATTTTTAGCTGTGCACCAACCAGATAAACAGGAAATGTTTTTGCTTTATAAGGATCTGCTTAGGAGATTTATCTGGTACCAGTATAGAGACATTTTCCACCAGTATCTCAGGCTTTGTAGAAATATCCTCAAAAATCCAGTTTGTTTGGATTTGGGTTGTATAACTTAAATGCTTTAAGGCACACAGAATCATTAACAAGTAAAGAAGAGAAAAGAACTATAATAATCTGAAATGGCAACTGGCCATTCATAAAAAGTATGAATTTCATATCCATACAATTTGATATGTATACCCCTTCTAACTCTATATTTTACTTTTTCTTTCAGTTAAGAGTTTCAAACAGGACTTGTGTCAGTCTAGCATAATCACGACCAATTTCATCACTTAGATACCACAGAATATAAAGAGCTCACCAAAGGACTGAAGACAATGCACCATTATATTCCATACTCCAAACTTCTGTGATATTACAACTTCCACAGAGGAGTACTTTATGAAGTTCCCTCCTGACTGGCAGGCATCACTGCTGTACACGTGAGCTTGCATATCATGCAGCATGCAGGCTGCACTTATCATCTTACTGCACTGTGTTTTGTGAGCAACATGGGGGAAGAGGAGATGTTACTGGAACTCAGTGATGTAATTCATAGCAACATCCTGCTGTGGCCCACTCAAGGACCGCAAGCTTTCCCATGTCAACTCCAGGAGCGACCTCTCACATGTGCTTAAAGTTTGCTCTCATATGCAAGATTTCCTATAGCTGATCCACTGCAGGGACTGCCGGGAAAAGATTGTCGAGAGTGTTAGACAGAGAAAGAGAGAGAGAGAGAGAGAGACAGAGATAGAGAAACCAAGAAAGAGCGAGAGAATGAGAGAGATAGAGAAAAAGAGAGAAACCAAGAAAGAGAGAGAGCGAGAGAAAGAGATAGCACTTGCACTAAGCATCATGACTGAAACGTGGAAAGCAGATACTTTGGCATGTACCGTGACATTCCTGGGCCTTGCCTCTCTTTGCCTCTCTTCCACTGTGCATTCTTAACTCTCACTCTCCTCTGTTTCTCCTTTGCCATGAGCAAACAAACCACTTTAAAGACCACTTTCCAAAGACTGCCTCAGTAGTCTCGTCCTTCGTTGTGGCCTGCACAGTTCCCACATAAAAACCTTTAGATGGGCCATTTACTTTCTTATCTTCACAACTCCAATCCCTGGGCCATTCCTTAAGGCCTGGGCTACTACTGCTGGGACCCATTGGCACTGAGATATAAATAAGCCAGCAGAGATGTTTTCAGGGGCACAAAGACTGTGCTGTTTTCAATATTTATGTCATAAAGCCAGGTAAAAACAAGTAGTATAAAGTAATTAACCTTTACTATGTGTGGCCTTTGCTGCACCTAGTAACATGGAGGAATATTTGAAGTGAATTTATTTATGGTGAGAAAACACTGCAAGAATATGTCTTAGAAATGATCCCAATTCTAACTATGCATTTCAGCTCTTGGTATTGGCACCTTGACAATCACGCCACTTTTTATGAGCTGGGTTGTTAACACAGTTGTGGCTGGATAATATAACGGAGGGTTTAGTGAATGGGTGGAAGGGGGATCTGAGTCAGAAGAATGTTGGGTCATTAAAGTCGAGTTACTTGGATAATTATGTTAAAACAATGAAACTGAGCATTTTAGCAGAATGATCCTGAACCTTTTTGGTTATGGCTTTTGATGTGGGTCCATACAAGTGGCCAGAATGGGAATAAAACCATTTGAAACCATTTGAAAAGCTTTTTAAGGGGATATCCACAACTAAATATAGCATACGTCTGATTTGAAAAAAAAAAAAAATCAGTCATACACTGGTAAAAAGGTAAATGTGACCACTTTTCAATCCTTAAGATGATTAACATTATTCATTGGAGAATGTGAGAGAGAGTTCTGTGCTTATAGTGGATCCTGTAGCTTTGACAGGTTTCTAAAGTCAAATAAAAATCACTTGGTACTGGTGTCTTGGCTTTGAGTAGAATATTAAACCACATTCTGCCTGAGAATGCTGTAGCACAATTCCCTGACTTACCACACACCCACACTCACCCACACACACTCAACCACACAGAGAGAGAGAGAGAGAGAGAGAGAGAGAGAGAGAGAGAGAGAGAGAGAGAGAGAGAGAGAGAGAGAGAGAGAGAGAGAAGAAGAAGAAGAAGAAGAAGAGAACTGTGCAGAGACACATCTGACCCAAAGAAATAATACCTGGAAATCCCAAAACACAAATGACTATGAACCGTAAAGCTGAAACCCTTATTGACATGCTTGTTTAAGTTGTCTGCACACTCTGTGCCAGAGTTTTTTGATATATTTCATGAATAAACCGAACACAAATAGTCCAACCTGGTATTGCTACATGGCTCACAATAAAAACATGCATTATTCTACCTTATGGGGCAATTAAAAATATTTGAATTATAAATCATTCAGGCTGAATTTTAAATTAGCATAGCCTGACAGTGACATTGCTGGCCTGAAGATGCTATTAAAGACTATTAAAAATGTATGACTATGTTAATTATTAAACCAGACCATCACTTGTCCATCCAACTGGAAACCTATGAGTCATGCCATATCTCATTAAATATTCTATAACAGGAAGGCACGTGGATAAAAGTGAATAATACATTAAGTGTAGTTAGCACAAACTTAGTAATGCATCAAATTGCTTTGCCAGTTTTTTGGGCAATCTACTGTTAATTTAGTGTTTTTGTTGTAGGGTCCATACTTCACCTTTGTTGTCCATTAACCTCATACTGAAGTAGAGGAAGAGGATACAAGACAGTCGCTTTCACTGGTAATACCAAAAATAACCTTTTGTGACTCGGCTATGAAATATGCAGCATAAAGCCTGTGAAAACAAAGTAGGGTCAATATGGAGGAGGACAGAGTGGCACATGGGAATAGTTCTATGGTTACCTTGGTGATGAAAAGTACTTTCTTATTTTATAACTTTATGATGAGGATCAATACCATCATGTCAATTAGGGTTAAAGTAGCCTAGTTTATATATGTGTTGTTATGTAGAACCAACAAAGAGAGAATGTGTACCAAATGCCCTTTTAAGAGCCACCCAAGAATCTTCGAAAAAGAATCTTGGCACTAAAATATACTGCCTCATCCTTAACAGTAAGCATACTGTTCCATTTTCAGTATAAAGAATAGGTGATAGCCCTACATTTTCTCATATTACAAGAACAGCATCATTAATAATGATGACTGCTTTTTTTTAGATAAGTATTAATAGACATTTTCCATGGTTGCTGGGCAATGCTGGGACACCCATTGCATGATTGCAGGATTTTGCATATCTAGACTCTGGAAGAAAAATGTGGCAGAAAGAGCAAACAGAAGGAATATTCATATATTCAAACCAGGTTATCACTTGGCCTATTCAGAAGAAGGGGGAGGGGGTCTCCCCAAACATCTCAAACTTCAGCATCTTCCCCTCAGACAGTGAGCACTGTGACCTCCCACAAAGAGTGGCTGTTTAGACCAGGGGGTCTTCCTACTGTAGCCATGGATGACCAGAATCCAGCACTATTTGGTGACTTCTCGGGTCAACCCGATTCCAGTTAACCTGATTCAGTTTATTACCACCTCCAGGAAAATCACCAAACTAGGGTGTGAGTGAATGCAGAGCGAGAATTAAATGTGTGGGGCCGTCCAGCCCTGCTGTCACATTGTGCTTGTGTCAGGCAGTCCTAGTGCCAGCCCTGCTGTTGCAGAATATGTAGAGTTGATGAGCTAGACAGGCTCTGGGCTGTTCTGTAGTGACAAACCAGCCCTGGCAGTTTGGACAGTACTGGGCAAATAAATTATTAGCTCATCTAAACAAGAGTGCGTCTTCCAAAATTCCAGTACACATTTTTATATTATTTTTAAACAGTTTTCTGATAATGCAGAATGATATCCAGGTTCTTCTGACATGCTAATTCATTTAATATAGATTTTTTTTAATATGTTTACCCTAATAATGTGCACACACCATGTGCCTTGTGTACTTATAAACATGCCTGAAAACCTTTAGGGATGCATATGGATGTGTATAAAAGAATGGGTGCAGAAGGCAGGGCCTGACAGCAGCTGCTTCAGTCCACAGGGAGATTCATAGCTTTTTCTTCTGTTCAAAGCACAGTCTAGAAGTTTCCATAACTCCTCTGCTGTTCCTTTTAAAGAATGTGAAAGGCATAGCTCAGTGCTCTGCCCATTAATGTTTCAAAGTCTGGCTCTTTCCGCCCTCTCTCTATGTTCTGAGACGAGGTTCCTAACCATACTCCCTCACCAGGGGATGTTGGCAGGAGTTGCCCTTTAATGCTGATCTGAGGTCAGGTTTGAAGGGTTATCTCATGATTATGGTTTAGAGCTCGGAAAGGGAAGATGTTGCCAGGTCATCTTAAATGATGAGTGTCTTTTTCTAGGTCCTATCTCCCGCTGGATATAAATTACTTATGCTTGGAGTACCGGTGCCTGTGGGTATAGTGTTATAATTCCGAGTAGCCAAAGGACATAGGATTTTTGCTTCTCCACAGCTCCCCTTGTGGTTTCTTTACCTCTCTGAAAGATAAAATATTCAGTGTAATGAGAAAGTCTGCTTTTCTGTTCACAGCTGGTATTTCCAATCCTGTGCCTCCCTGTAGACCCACACTAAACTGGCAGTCTTAATCTTAAGGATTTTGTGTTTTAATCTTAGGTTCCTGTGTTTCATAAACTGTCTATGTTATGAGGAAATTCCCATCTGAAACTTATGATCATATGATCTTTCATGAACAGAAATATTTTTGGGGTTTGAAATGTGGGTGCTGATGGATGCCGGATTAGGAGTAAACTATGTCTCTTTTGAAATAAATGTTTTGAATGTGTGATTGTTTAAAAAAAAAAAACCTAAAGGCTACAAATGACACATTTTCAGCAAATCTGGTGTGTTATGGGCAAGGGTTCTACATGATCTTATCAAGTTATAGTATTATAAATTATTTTGATATGAATAACTTTCACACACAAAAGATTTTCTTGATACCATCAGTGATGCCTTAATACTGCATTAACTGTAACACTTTGCCAAGTCATATGGATTTATTTATCTCCTTAAGCATGAAATCACTTTAAAGATGAATTGCAAGAGCAAAAATAAAAAACATTCTCAGAATTTATCATCACAAGGGGTCAGTGATTACAGACTGAATGACTGATTGCAACTGTTTTTCCACTTTTATTTGGGTACTCATTACCTCAGAGAGAATGTTTCATTTCCAAGCCATGAATGATAGAACAGAAAAGCAGATGAACGTACATAGCAATTACTTGCAACAGTTGATTTGTATTGTCTTTTTAAGATTAAGTGCTCAAATAAGAATTGCATTCTCATTACTTTGTGAACTGCCATACAAGAGTAATACAAACAGGAGCAATGATGTAAAATGTCTTTATTCAAGTCTAAGAATCATCATTACAGAAGCACTGGTACAAAAACTGGTAGATGTGTTAACCACAACAGGGTCTACACCAGAATAACAGGATCAAACCTGGATTCATCAGAACTGGCTGCTTTTAGACTGCAGGGCCAAAACGTTTTGAGCAAAAGGTGTAACTATTCCAGAGGCATTTCCATATGGAAACACTTCAGCCCTGTTTTCCATATGGGCAGGGACAGCCCTGTTAGCTACCTGTGCTAGGTTCTGAAGACCCATTTTAGCGGGCAGGCATAATGATGTACCTTATTAATGAGCATTTTCATGCTGCCTGATCTTTTTGCTTCAAATGAAGAACATGGCGGAAACAGTCTGTTTTTTTTTCATGTCACGTACATTCAAAATAACTGTTTTGTGTTGTTTTGCATTAAAAAAAAAGAATACAAAAAATTGCCCACAATATTCACAGAATTCAGACTTCTCCACATTGTCAGAGCCAATGTATAAGGACAACAACTGTCTCAGTTATTACGATGTCTTAGATGCTTCCTGGTCCTGAGGAACACAGGAAAAATAAAAGTGTAACCAAGCACAAAATGATACTATGCAACCTTGGTAAACATTTGGCCCTACACTGAAAAAGAGGCCAATTAAATATGGTTCATAAATGTCTAAGTATATAGTATATATAAGTATATACAGGCTTAATAAATCCATGAATGAGGAATAGGTGGGGACAATAGTGAGTGGGCAGAGCTGTGGGCAGAGCTAAAGCTGGAGTAGACAAATCACAGAAGAGCTGATGTGAAGTCTCCCAGTGAGGGAGATTCATTTTGCCTGGTTCACAAAGCAGGATTCCACGGTTTCTTTTGTTGCTCTTCACAACGTCGGTTGTATGTGTTGCAAAAATAACGGTCTATATATATTTGGCCTTCATTTTGTCCCTTTTGTCCTGTTTTCACAAATTCCAGGAAAAATATTATCTCTAAACACATCGTCAAAATAATCCATCTGAATTCTCACCTATGCTATGGGAAAAATCCTGAAGACTCAAGTCGCTTGAAATGGATCGTCTCAAACACATATCGACCACTGGATCCAGGCTGGTCTGGAGGAAGGTGACTCAAAGGCATGCTCTGGAAAAAGTTAGTCAGCAGACAATCATGTGGTGCTGGGTGTTCCCCTCCAGACACAACCAGCATTGCCTTGGATGTCAGTCAGAAACAACCTCTGTGCTTATGGCAACACTTTGAGTCTATAATAAACATCACTGGTTCGAGTCACTACAAGCTCAAGGCTATGGTCATCATCACTCAGGCTGCCCAGGCTACAGCTCAAGCTGGCCACCCAGGATAAAGTATGCCATAATTACAGCTGGCCCACTAGCTAATAGGTACTTCATAATGGAGAGAGACAGCCAGACAGCATAAAGAGACACCCATTAATATGAAATACTCTTGTAAATGTTTATGAATATGAATGCATTCCTCTTTGTACATACATTGATCAGGAAGGTTTGACAATAACAACTAGGGTCTGTTTCACTGTTATTTTGTCTCCACTTACAAATTCTTATGTGCTGAAGAAGCAAACTGAAGAAATAAATATGGTTGTAGATGGAGGTCATATGGTTTTGTATTTTTCTATAAAAGCCCACCAGTAGTCTAGCATCCATGCCGTAACACACTTTATCTTTTATGAACTGCATTAATTTCCCAGCAGTTATCTTTTTGAAAATGTCAGGAATGTTATTTGAATTGCATATTCAAATTATAGTCATATTCATCTATGGAGCTTCAGTCTCACTGAATCACTGAAGTGTGAAGTAACTGCAATCCAGCAGCCCTGATCTACCCTTGTTAGCATCTTTGTTTTATTGTATTTATATGGAAGGGTGACTTTTTAGTGAGGCACTTTCTAGACACTAGGAACTGAACCAGTGTCATGATAGTACTCAGTCAGTGCCTTTAAGCCATGTGATTTGTTCATACTTGTCAGTATCTGCATATTGCAGATGTTCTACACCTCAGCCTCAGATGGAACACTCATAGCACCAGACAAAATATCTGCAAATAATGAGATGGATGCTCTTTTCATAATCCAGGCAAGCGCAATTCTCTAACTAAAGACAAACTTACTTTGTTATTTAATGTGCCAGCTGTCTGGCTCACTGGGTGTGTCTCAGTTAGCTTCACTAATCATATTCACCTGGTTACAAGTTCTAATCTGTTAAGTTTCACCTGCACTATAAGTTTCCCTTACCAAATATGGAGGAGGTGGGTTTAAAACCAAAATATCTGGGAACACTTCACACTATTACTGTACCATTACAGTCTTTTGCTACAAGAAAATTCTTTTTCCTCCTTCATGTCTGTTACTTGCTCCTACTTCTGAAATGATAAATGCCTTTTTTTTTCTCCTGCATTCCTGAGACTTGGACATAAAAGCTGGAACTGAATTGAATTTCATGGGTCAGTATCAAATGCTGACTCAATTCTCAAGGTTTCAGGATCCTCGCTTCTCTGTGCTCTGAAACACACTGTGACATCTCATCTAATTTCTGGGAATGTGTGGCCTCGCGTGGGATGGGTCAGGGTTTACAAAGCCACCTGAGATTGGGTGTATCTTTGTGTGTGTGTAATTTCCTCTTAAGACACGAGAAAATATCCTAGTAATAGCAATGGTATTCACCCTGATTTGGATGGGAGAGGATGATTTTTGGGGGCCACAGGTGCTTGGTGTTTGATCCTGGTGGAGCTAAAAGCATATCCACCTACATCCCCATCACCAGCTCCTCCCAGAGGTTGAATACTGTGCTAACTGATGCTCCATATGGTAACGTGCTCCACAGTCACAGATCTATCTCTGTAAAAACAACTGATTGCCAAATGCTCTACATTACTATTTGGGTTCCTGGTAAAGATGTACAGATGTGGTCATAAATAAGATGATGAATGTTTAGCCTCACACACCCACCCCCCCACACACAGACAAACACATCTGGCCAAACCCTTGACAATATCTCTGTGCAATCAAGCTTTACCATGGATACATGAACAATACACATGATACATTGAGCAAAAGAGCTGACATGCAAGATAATTTGATATTCATCAGGAGACAGATAGCTTTGCTCTATTCAACAGAAGAAATTCAAATTCAAGTCATTTTATGAAAATAACCAAAACTTAAAGGTTATGGTTCACGGTGAATGGCCCCTTCAGAATAAGAGTGCTTTTATTAGCTGCAGAGCTAACCACTATAAGCTTATAGAGTTTTTATCACTTATATGCAAATCATTCTGCCTGTATTGTGGGAAGACTGACTATTGCAATTACTCACTGAGGTGTCAGGACAGGATCATGCCACAGACAGCATTTTACAAGCAAATGTAGGGGAGAATATTGTTTAGAACTAGAAAAAGGAGATAGAGAAGCAGATGTCCAAATGCATCCATGCATCTGTATTTTTCAAATTCAGTGTCTGTACAGAGCAGCCTACATCATGTGCCTCACTCTTCACAGCTCGTGTTTTTGCAGGATCTGATCATGCATGCAGAAATGTGATGGGCAGATGTTCGAGTATGGCATATTGCACATTGGTGGGGGAGGGGGAGGTGTGGCTGGAGGAGATGTCAGTTAAAAAGATCCAGCCCTTAAAAACAGCCAATCAAAGTGTAAAAACAGTTGAGGCCTCCACCACCACGCTGAGTCTGAATTCACAGGAATTTGCGTCACAAAACAGCCTGTTTAGACAGAATTAACTCTCCCACACTCACTGTATGAAACAAGTTTCAATATAAAAACTAATTCATTCTTAGCTATTCCACATCTGATCGACCAAATATACATGTGCCATTACATGCTGAAAAAGATTTAGATTAGAATGAGATATTTGAAAATTTACTTAGAAATAGTTTTTTATCATGTAAATGGTAAATCAAACTTGATTTTGTCCATACTGCAGATAAGAGATGATCATTTACAGCATTTAGCTGACAAGCTTTTATTTAAAGCAACTTACAATTATAACTGAGCACAACTCAAACAATTGAGGGCCTTGCTCAGGGACCCAACAGTGGCAACCTGGCAATGGTGGGGCTTAAACCAGCAACCTTCCAATTACAAGTCAAGTACCTTAACCACTGAGCTACCACTGTCCTGATCATGTCTTTAGATGTCCGTACTGGCATTAGCGTTGTAAAATTTACTTTTGAGGCGGATTGCTAAAGGTAAAAATTCTTCGTCAAGGACATTTGTGGTTACATTGACCACCTGTTTTCATGAAAGGGCTTGTTATGGTGTCGTCTCATCCTGCATCTTATGAACATGCTATAATTATGATAACTTTTCCAGATGTCTTTTGGTAGTCCTCCCTATATATGCACAATGCACAGTATTTATAATTGTCTGATAGACTGCTGTAATGCTGCGAAAAGGTCGCGAGTTAAGGGATAAATCAGTGTGTATGTGTGTCATGGAAAATAAAAGGCACGTGTGAGTAGCACTTGTTAATTACATATGCTTAATGGAAGTCTCAGGGGTTTGTGCTGTACCAAACATAGGAGCCAAAGTATGTATCTGGCAAGTAGATTGACCTGGCAAACCACGTGCGCAAAGTACGAAAATTCGTTCATTGTTTCAGAAATAACAAACCAGGTAGGATGCTCTTGGATTCCCCCGCTTGAGCTGCCTCACCTGTCCATGCAACTTCACATCCTGTGGTATGCGAGAGCAGCGACATGGAAAACATTTGCAGATCTTTGCTTTTTTTACTGCATCTATGTGGACAGTTAATTAAAAAAGCAACTAAAACATACCATTTCAGAGATGAAATGTTTACATAGAAACAAACAAAAACACCTGCTAAGAATATGTTTAAGATTTAATGTGGCTACTGAGAGACCTTTGAACCTTTTTGTTGTAGGGAAATGAACTGGACCTGTGTGAATTAAATTATGTTAGCGACACTCTCTCCCTCTGTGTCTGAGGGGATTCTCTCTCTCTCTCTCTCTCTCTCTCTCTCTCTCTCTCTCTCTCTCTCTCTCTCTCTCTCTCTCTCTCTCTCTCTCTCTCTCTCTCTCTCTCTCTCTTTGCTTATAGCTGTGATTGCTCTTATAAAAGGCTGTGTGATTTGTGCATTTGGATAAACGGAGTTCTAGAGATGCTCTCAGCTGTGCATCAAAATTTCAACTATGGACTGTAACAAATATCACCTACAACTGAATCAACCAATATGAATCCTTCTTGAGTTTACACCTCTTTGTAGATACATATGGTCTTATTTAGGGAATATTTCAGTCCAGAGTGTAACATTTGCAAACCTCCTTTAGAAATAACATGAGATGAGCGCAAGTGCGTCAACAACTTAGGTTTGATAAGGACTCTCCGTAGATAATTATGATGTCATCTCAGATAAAACTTGAGGAAAGGGAGGAACAGTGACAGAGAGAAGGAGAGTAGATGACAAGGAGAAATGCAGGGCTGATATGAGCAATAGCAGAGGGGAACAGTGCCAGGCTCAGCAGGGTGTCATGGTTGGCCCCTCTCTGGCATGTCTGTTTCACCTAGCAACCTGTTGCATGCTTCATTGTTTTGGTTTTGTTTCCTTTTGTTTAGTCTCTGCCCCACATTGGTTCCACGTGTCCCTGTTTAGCCATCTATTTAAACCCAGTGTTTTACATTATGTTGCTGGTCATTTGTTCTAGCCTCCGTTTGTCCTAGACCTGTCGTGTTCACACAGCTGGTTCTAGTCTCTGTTTGTACATAGCCTCTGTGCTAAGCCTTTGTTCTAGTCTCTGTCATGTTCGTTGTTTCATGTTTATACCCTGTTCTCATTTGTGTTTTGGTTTTTTTAATGCCTTTGGTTTTAGTGTTTTGCTTTCTGTCTGTTATGTATTCTGGATCTGTACACATTGGTTCCCTGACCCTGGTCTGTCTTAACGACCCTGATATTGGATTTGCTCTCAAATTTCACTCTTCTCAGCATTTGCGTCTGCCTCACTAACACGCCGTTACACAGGGGCTTCAATGTGTCGGATGTGACAGGACATCGTCATCGCAGACGTGGCATGAAACAACCTATGCCCAGCCCAGTCTGGCATGACTATGTGGACAAGGATGAACAGGAAGGACAACACAAGCTTCATCCCTACACAAGCCCTATCTTCTCAATGGTTTTTATCTGCATGATGAACCTGCATTCCCCAGGGGCCTAACTCGGGCAGGTCCAAAACAACAAGACATTCACAGATGACAACATGAGGCTAAGGAAAAGATGAATACATTTGTCAAGGGTCCCGCTTGGCCTGCCGGTCACATGGTGGGAACCTGACCCCGAGACTGCAGCACTCCATCTCAATGGGACGCTGGTATGCTGCATTGGCAAGTGCCAACCACATTATAATCACACAAGAATTGGTGAATAGGGTGGTGGGACATCTAGGGTGCTGGCACAGTGGTGTACTGTACGGGTGGAGGGGGAAGGTGGGCAGAAGGGAGAGAGGGGTCTTTTTTTTGGATTGGGAAAATGCCAGTTCATTTACAATGGAATGTACAAAGTGAAAAGGGGGTGGGAGGGAAACTGCTGCATTGAGAGTTCACTACACTAAACTACTCCATTATACTAAACTACACCATTTCAGGCAATACTCCTGGCTAATACCTGGTGTCTTTGTAATTTTATACAGGGAATTTTCTAATTGCACTTATGAAATATTTGCACCACACTTTTCATGAATTTTTGTCAGTATAATAATCAACAATAAATATATATATATTTTTTTTAATGTTTATGCTGTTAACACCTAAATACCTACCAACTTAGATCATAATAGTGATGATAATGGCAGGCAACAGTGACTCTTCTCATCTCCATAACACCAGTATAATATAACTGTGAGTACCCAGCATACTGTAAGGAAAGATGAGATTAAATAGCTCTGCAGAGGTAAACATGAACCAGAAGGACTACAGGCGACCAACTCATAGTGACTTTATGGGGACATTTTATCATGCTTCCTTATTTAAATGTTTAAAGATGCCCCAAAATAAATGTTTGAAGTGTAATAGTAATTTGGACTATTACTCTACACATTAAACACTGGTCACTAGTAACTGGTAAAACTCAAAAATAGATTGCTTTAATTAGGGCCGCAATACTAACCATAATGGTAACTAGTTAACTAATGGTAAACTGGTAACTGCTAAAGTACTTTAAACGTACTTACTAAGGTAGGGAGGGGTAGAAGAGTCCAGAAAAGGTTTTATGTTTTTTATGGTTTGTCTGCTGGATCAAACTGCATGTCTAATTAAATTATCCTGTCCTCTATAACAAACCTGTTATAACAGAGGGAAGCCACTGATATGTAGCACTGAGAATCTAATGTAACCTTTATGTGAAGGTGTTTTTTCACTTCATAGCTTTTGAAATAAGTAGGTGTGAATTTAATTTCATTTTGGGATTAACCACTCCCCTATCTCCTGGGCTGGGACTAACCAATCCCCTATCTCCAGTGCTGGGGAATAATCACTCCCCTATCTATCTCCACAGCTGGGAAATAATCACTCCCATAGGTCCAGGGTTGGGGAGGATGGAGCGGAGCACAAGGAGCAAAGATGTATTATTTTATTCTATGTATTATTTTATATTCTTCAACAGTAAGTAGTGTGAAAGCATTCACCATGGCTCGAGTTCAGTTAGTTTTATGTCCCTGCAAAATAAGAGAAAATAAATAAAACATTTAAAACTAGCTTCTCATGAAGTCACTATTCAATTCAAACCTTCTATACCAGTATAAAGCCTGTTTTGGCATTCATATCCATCATAGGGATCATTGCTATAGTCAGGACAATTCCAACCACATGATGGTGGCGATGATAGGAAACAATGGGATTCCATTCCTCCTTAAACCCTTAATCCCTCATATTAACGTGCAAGAGTGCTAACAGCCTGTGGCTTGGCACACCTTATCAGCTTTGTTTTCTTACAGTCTAGTTATTCTAGGCCCAGAAAGGCACTGGCACAAACACCAAGCACCAGCTACTGGTAGATGAAGCAGTCATTCAAGACTGTAAAACCAGACAGACAAACCTGTGCACCTCCTGGATTAGCTTTCATCAAGAATTGGGCTGTGGAAGACGACCCTAGAGATGGCCAAATTCAAGCCAATGTTACGAGTCACTATCAAATGCAGAATTTACCAAGGAGATGCCCTGTCCCACTGCTGCTCTGCATAGGCCTAAAGCACTCTGACACTGTACACTAATTGAAAGGAGGGAGACACAGGACTAGTGAGCATCAGAGCCACTGTCCAAGATGAAACAACCTAGATACAGGCATACACCAGGAAAATGGCCCCAAGTGCTAAGCACCTCCTAAGTACCTCCGACAGCAGAAACCTGAGGAGGATGGGAATGGGGAGGACCAGGAACCATCATTGGAGGAGAAACCCCTGTATGGTATGTACCACCAGTGAAAAAGTGGGTGATACAGAGTAATCCTTCCAATGACTGGAAAAGGCTGGGTTGAAAGACAGCATGGAAGCAGAAATCATGACAGCACAGGAACAAGCTTTGAATAGAAGAGCAATAGAGGCTGGGATCTATCACACCAAGCAGGACCACAGATGTTGGCTGTGCAAAGATGCTCCTGAGACAATCCAGCACAAAACAGTGGGATGCAAGATGTTAGCAAGCAGAGCATTCCATAACCAAGTGGCTCGCATAATATACAGAAACATCTGTGCCGAGTACGGGCTGGAAGATCCAAGGTCAAAGTAGCTAAAATCCTGTGGGACTTCCAGATACAGACAGACAAAATGGTAATGTCTAAGCAACCAGACATAATAATGGTGGATAAACAGAGAGCCATAGTGGTAGATGTAGCAATCCCAAGCAATAGCAACTTCAGGAACAAGGAACACAAAAATGCTGAGTAATAACAAGGGCTGAGAGAAGAGTTTGAAAAGATGTGGAAGGTGAAGACAACAGTGGTTCCAATAGTAATCAGAGAACTAGGGCTTGTGACCTCTAAACTGTGAGAATGGCTCCAGAAGATCTCAGGAACAACATCTGAGACCTCAATCCAGAGGTGCAGTCCTGTGAACAGATATACTATACAAATAACTATGCAGGACCCTCAAGCTCCCAGGCCTCTTGTAGAGGACCTTATCTTGAAGGAAATAGCTTCAAAAGCAGCCAGATACCTCAGTGCACAAAACAGACTGGCTCAATTCACGTGACAAAGGTATGTAGATGTTGCTCTCTCTTTGGACAGAGGGGCAATATATTAGAGTGATAATCCATCCAAGCTTGATTTTTTTTTTGTTCTTTCTGTGGGCTGTACTGGGTGGAGATAAGGGGAAGAACTAAAATATGTCTCCATTTATTTTTGAGAGTTTGAAGGCTCATTTAACATTTTAAAAATGAATAGACCAAAATACTGCTTGTATTATTTTTTCTATTCATGGTATTTCTCATGAGATATTAATGTAGAACATACTTTTCAGATATATATACTATATGGATAGTCTGGGAACTTGTATAATTAGATGGAAAATTCAATTTATCATTCCCTCTCAAAAACTCTCTGACATTTTCTTAGACATACCTCTATGAAACTTTGTTAGTTTCCCTTGTCACTTAAGAGACTTAAATATTTGATTATGTCAGAATACAGTAACAAAATCAAGTTATATCTTCCTGACAAAAGTTTGATGTATATGTATAACTTTTTCAATCTTCACAAGTTCACACATTACTCCGCTGCTGTGCTCCTTTCATTGGGTTCCAGTAGCTACATGCATCAGATTTAAAACCTTGATCCTTGCCTACAAAGCCAAAAATGGACCAGCCCCTTCATACATGAGGTCAATGGTCAAAGCCTGATCCGTACCTCGAGAACTTAAAACTTCAAGTATGGCTCAGCTTGAATACCATGCTTCAAGTCTCATGGAAGACAAGCATTGAGACTATTTTCTGTCCTGGTTCCCAGATGGTGGAATGAACTTCCACTTTCTGTCTGGACAGCAGAGTCCCTTGCAGTCTTCAAATGCAGACTGAAGACTCATCTATTTGTGGAATATGTAAATGACAACTGACCATACTTCTATATTAACTAAGCTAGTACTTATTGTAGGGTATTGTTTTACACTGATGTTGTCTAACAAACTATAGTACTTACTGTTTGTAGTTTATTACACACAAACTATTGTTTCTAGTTTATTACACTTATCATTGTTAGACCTTATGTATTTTGGACTTCTAGGCATCTCAGTGATCCCAGTATTTCTACAGTATTCTAGATCATTGGTATATTGGACTCTAGCCTACTGTACTGGCTAGGATGCATTGTATAAGTATATGAAAAAGCACTTTTGTAAATCACTCTGGATAAGAGTGTCTGCTAAATGCCATAAATGTAATTGTAACACAAGTGTAAAACTACTATGCATCCAGTTTTTATGAAAATGTTCATCTTTTGCCTTTTTCTTTTGAAGCTAAGTATAAAACATACCAGAACAAGGTAGCTATTTAATTAGAAGTTTTGTTAAAAAAGAAATACATTGAAGACACATAGAAGAATGTTCCTCTAGTTCTGACAGTGGAAACAAGGCTACTCTCTCATTCCAGGACACCCCTGTCTCCAGATAAGATGTGGAGATCTGTAAGGTGTGATAGGAATGAATTATAAATCAACAGATTGCATAAGGAATGCTGCTACTGTCAGAGCTGACTCACACTTGGGAGCCAATCCATCAGTGCTAGCCCAGACTGATATCTTTCATTGGGCTGCTTTGTATGCTGTAGTCCATATGAAGAAGACACAACAGCACATAATCTTTATATCACAGTTAGACACTTTTTGATAACTTGGCTTTCATTGTCTGTGGAATAGCTTGTTTATACCATATAAGGTAACAGGAATACAAATACACTCAATCGTCCAGAAATATGTGGAAGATCATAGAATGCACAAATAAAATGAGGCAAAGGGATGATTCCAAAGAGTACAACTGTTTTTTTCCACAGGATCTTGGAATCTTGTTAGGACAGCATTGTGGACTCCATCAAATATTAAGAAATTTTTGTCTGGATGCCTCTGTCAGAATCTTCAATGTTTATAGCATCTTGGATCTTCCAGCACAAGCAAACCTCCAATTCCACACAAAAATGCCCCTCTGACCACAAAGATTAAGCTTTTGCAGTGGATGTGCCAATCAAATAAGACAAACTCCACTGAAAACCTGTAGAATGACCTAAAGAGGGGTATCCACATGTGAGGACCAAGGATTTTGTATGGAGAATTGAGGAACGAGGCATCACACCCAATTTATTCACTGTAACATTAACCTAATAAACAATGCCTTTTAATAATTCTTGAGAACACTAGAGAAGGATGAAAAGGTGAACCATTGTTTGGATTTCTACAGGAATATTTATTATGTAATCTGATATTCATTTACAGTAAGTTATAATGCTAAATAAACATAGAACACACACAATCTTTTCCATTGTCATATATTTATGGGTTAAATAATCAGTGTCAAATAAACATAGAACACAAAATCTTTTCCATTGCCATATATTTATGGGTTAAATGATCAGTGTCAAAGATTGAACATCTTTTTGGGGTCAGAGGACAGGAATTCTCTGGATTCAGATCCTGTCTTACTGACTGTGACCTTTCTGTAAATTATAATGTTTCTAACTCAAAAGAAAAGTATGATGTGTCACAAGACAATATAGAGCGTTTATTGTTTCGTATTGCACTTATGCTCATTTTAATATCCTTTTGACTCCTGTATGTAACAGTATCCTAGTTCAATGGTATCTTGGACTCTAACCTATTGTACTGGCTAGAATGCTGTAACGTGGAGCGATGGTGATGTGGGCACATATGCTTCGAAGAGCGAGATTTTGAAGACAAATCCAGAATCTGAGTCATAATCACAGTCCAGGGTCATAGAGCCAACACAGAGAGTCTGGGAAAACACTGTAAACAAAGGAACACACAGCAACAGAAAAGGCAAGCAGGCTATAATGAATAACACAACTTACATAAGCAAGGATATGAACAAATAACTAGGACAAGCGAACACAACAAAGGCTAGGTTAACAATATCCACAGGCAGAGAAACCACAACCATGGATTACAATAACCAGCAACAAGACTGAACAAACACATGGTTTAAATACATGTAGTAATGAGAGTTAACAAGACACAGGCGATACAAATAAAAGGCGGGGAAACTCAAATGAGGGCCGGAACAACAAGGATGCAAAGCAAAACAAAGACATGAGAAAGGGGAACCATGATCACTGGACACTAGGGAGGGACCAATCATGACAGATGCATCTCATGAGTAGATGACAAAGCACTTTTGTAAGTTGTTCTGGAAAAGAGTGTCTGCTAAATAGCATAAATATAAAGGTAAATAAATAAAGTATTAATACTGGCACCACCAAAGTGCACCAAGACAAATTTGTCTGCCAAGACAAATTATGTATACTAACTTGATATAACTGATGACCTTAAAGGAAATCAAAGGTTGAATGATGAGTAAGTTCCATATACATAATTCATATACAATAGAACTATTAAATGATGGAAAGGTCTCTAGAAATAAGCTGTCTAAATACTTTATAAATAAAAGTCCTCAGATGCTATAATTGCAGTTGTAAAAACTTCAGATGAGGCAGGAAAAACTAGTCCATGACTTTTTTTTATTATCACCTTTACGTTTGACTACTGTAATGATGTGCTATGTTAATGTTATAGTAGTTGCTTTAACAAGCTCTAGATACTCAGTTGTCCTGTTAGCCTGGCCTATCTGATAAGAACCCAAAAATTGATAAATTATGGTTGTTATATGTATAGTTGTACGTATAGTTTATTTCCCTGTTTGTCCTGCTTTATGTAAAATGTATTCATTTATAAATGTATGTTTTTTCCAAACAGCTATAACATGTTTTGTATGCAAATTTTGCTCATATATAGTGGATAAAACAGTGAACAAATATGCTATTGAAAGTTTAGAATTATTCTTGTGTGTATGAGCTACAAGTAAGACAAAATCACTGTAATGTTGCAACATTCTTTTTGTTATCACAGGTGCAAACTGCTACTTTAGAAGGTTAATTAGCTGCACTGGAATTACTATCTAACAAAGAACTGAACACAGCTGACAAATAAAAGAGTTAAGCAACCACCAGTTACACACATAGGATCCTCGTGGAGGGGGGTTTGCAGATCTGGGAAGTTTTTGACATACAGGGTTGTGGCAAGCCACGATGTTAATGCTGATGTCCCACTCTTCTCATACTATCCCTCAGGTCTGGCGGGGGGGAGGTCTCCCTTTTTAGTGGAGCTGTTATACCTAGGCCTGCTGCAGTCAATTTGCATTATGAATGCCATAGTTACACTGGCTTATTGTGTATTACAAAAATACCCATTAGTCTGATTTGTCTTTATGTTTAGTTGTACATGAGCTCATGTTCCGGCCTGCACCACCTACCTGCTACAGTGCTGCCTGGTATGACATCAGTGCAAAGCCTGCCCTGCTGTTCCTGTCATTTTTCCTCCAGTTGGTCCAGATCTGCACAATCACCTCATAACCATTCATATGTGCTGCTCCCCTGCTTACTACAAGTATCACCTACCTCCAGTCTTCCCCGATGCTTTGATCTCTCATATCCTCAACACTCCACTGCACAAAGTCCGAATCCATCACCAGCCTGATGTACTGTCAACCACCTCATCAACCCCAATCCCAAATTTTTATTGTCTTTATCTGTCTTGTACTCATACTGAGCTTGTTCCTGCCAAGCTCTCTAATCTCCAGCATCCTAAGTATGACTACAGACAGCAAACCCTACAGACCCATAAGGTTTCTCCTTCACACTGTCCATCCTTGCCAAATTCTTCCTTGCTGCTCTCTCCTCCTCAGATTGTTCATTAGGGGTCCAGACCTGTGAGTTTTAACTTTACTGCTACCTATAACCTGTAAACTTGCAAGATTTTTGCAAAGCTACTTTGTGATCATTTATTTTCTTAAAAACCCTATAAAAATAAACTTGTCTCACTAAGGTGTTGCTTAGCTGAACAATAGCTGATGCAGATATGTTCGCAGCCATATAGTTTACCACTGCAAAAATCCAATAAATACATTATGTGAGTCAAGCTGAGGACCATTATGGTTTACCACTCTCCAATACAAGCAAGCACTGAGGCTCTGCTTCTGCTATCTTCATCTACAGACACTTGCTTTCATTAGCTCTCTAACCAAAAATTGAGTCAAATATGCTAAGTGTGTGAACACTAACGTTCTCTTAAAAAACTCTAGACAGAAGACAATTCTATAAGTTGGTAGTGAGATAATAGAAACCACAACTGCGATAACAGTGGCACCAGACTTCTGGGAGCGAATCTGACTCTCTTTTCTTCATTGCACAGGATGTTAGAAGGTAACCCTATCTGTGTACAGAACAGTTTCACTTGTCCCCCAGCTACACCCCCACTCAACCAAAGTTTCCCGACCTTTTGTGTGAAGCTGTGGGACAGATGCCATTCTCCGACAGGTTTTCAGGTGAGGAGAATCCCAGTGCTCCTGCTCCATGTGCTCTTACACTTGTCCCATCAAGCCAGGATGAGGGAGGGGAGGGGAGGGGGCAGCGCAGAAAAGAGGACAAGAGCAGGAGAGGGAGGAGGAGGATGAAACACCACTCACAGTGAGGCACCGGGTCGGCTGTTTCCCCAGACTCACTGGCTTAAATCGACTGTCAGATGCTTGGGCGTACCGCACCCTCTTCCTCCACCCCTCCCTGGCCAAAGGTGCAGCATGTGAGTATGAACTTTATTTGTCAGGAGATGTATCCTAGGTTCTGTGATCTGAGAATGCACCGCAAATAAGTGAGGTGTTGAACATATGGTTCCACATCGTTGGGGCGGGGGTTTGGAGTGTGGGGAGTAGAAACAGTATCCACATGTTACTGTGGATAGTCTGAATGTGTGTTGGGTTCTGTGTGCATATGGCAATCTGAGCTGTGGTTGGGGAATGTCCAACAGGACAGATTTTGAGCATTGAAAAATGATTTAACCATTTCTTCTGAGTATGTTTTCTGCTCTAGCATCTTTATATGATTTAGGAGATGCCATTTTCATATATCAGTTCATTTTATACTTTTTAAAATCTCTATTAAGGACCAAAACAATTTTGAACATGCACCCTCTATTTACATATAAATACATAAAATAGTCATGACTTCAGTTAATAGATAACACTTTGCCCAGAATGTATGATCCTGTATATTTTGCATTTGAAGTTAATGCAATCAGCTTTTATTATATTTCCACTCTTGATAAATTAGCATGTTATAGGTTATATTTCCACGCTTAACAAATTAGCATGTTATAGGGAACCTAAAGGTTTCCCCAGGTTTTAAAGCACAGACTTTTTACTCTACATGATTGTTAACTGCAAGAATTGATGTGCTCCAGCATAACTGATGAGGTGCTGTGGTCAGGGGACACAGTATACAGTACACAGTTACACATTATACTCATCTGTTTATGGCTGCCTGACTTGTCAGAACTGCAGTTTTTTACAGTGCTAAGCACATGCTATGCTTTCAGCATAACCATTCTCCTTTTTTCGCTAATAATTTATGACAGGGTGTATGTTACCCTGCCTGGGATTCTATTAAGGTTGAGGTGTGAATACACCTGTGTACACACATGTATATGCCTACACAATTTATGGAGAAGGAACACATTCACTCAAAACACGTTCACTCCAAAAACCTTTCCCATTGACCTTGCACTCTACATTATATCAGTACATTGAACACTAAACTTAAATTCATCAAATGCCTATAGCACAGTTTCTTGTAATGTTAACAGTTAATATATGGGGACATGGAAATAATGTTAAAAATGAAAGGAGCTTGAAGATAAATGTATTTCACAGTAACCCTTGTAAACTCTTAACTATTAACTCTACTTTTTAGGAGTTCTGTAGATAAATTTGGTTGACAGTAGTTTACAATTACACTGCACTACAGCTTACACTGGCAGGAAGTGGAATATTTAAGTTAAATATATCTTTCACACCTTTCTTGGATACTACAAAAACTCAAGTCAGTAATATCATCTGCCCTTTAAGGTGCTTCTTCATGCCACATCTCCATCTCATGAAACTCACCATGTTTTAGGACTTATAGGTGAGATCAGAGTCACACCTATACCAGAATCAATATGAAGTAACAGACTGACCTTGCTCTCAGAGCTCAGCCAAGGTTGACAACAGTTTGTGCTGTTAAAGTAGATAGCAGCTCACCCATTTATCAGTACGGAACACTCAAGGGTAAAGCCTACCTTTCAGGCAGTGGACAGATGGGGAGCCTCAACATATTTTTAGCTTAAAAACAGCCATGGTGACAGCACCCACAGAATAAAAGCACAAACCTTTCAGGCTAGTGCAAGTCACCTGCCTATGCTGGAGGTTTTTGTGTTTGAAATTTACTGATCTAGAAGCTGATCTAATGTACTGGTCTAGAAGTATTGATCTAATGGAAAACTTCATTGACAGCTGAGTTTGAGAGTGAACATAGTCCAGGATTTAACCCACTGGGTGATTATTAAACTCTTTATGGGCTCAGACAGGAGTGCTAGACTAAGGAAAACAAAACCCAGGGTTTGGATTGACACCCTTTAGCTTCTGTCACTCTCTGATGCGATTACATAGCACCGTTGCCTAGCGCCGTTGCCGAGCGCTGTTGCCCCGGTTGGACACTGGGCCTTCTTCTCAGCACGATCTTGGCCTATGCATCAAGCGCTCTCCTTTGATCTATTCACAGCAGACCGGCCCTTCTCGTTCCAAAATGAAAGGCCCTCTTGTCCTCCTGCTATGGTTAGCCAGGCCTGGAAACCAATCTTCAGACCTTACTCGCTATGCCATGCCACTACCCCCATCAGTCAAGAGCAGGGTTTACAATGGAAAGTGGAAAGTAATTTGTTTAGTGAGACTTCTCCCTCTCTGGGGGGTGTCTTCAGGCCATTGAAGGCTTCTGGAGAGCTCTCCTGAGAGGGGGAGTCAGAGTGACGGGTCCAATTCAAGAACTGTTTGGCCAGGCTAACAGGACAGTGTGGCACCCATTCACTCGCTCCAATCAACTCCTTAGTGAGATTTCTTTGGTTTCACACACATTATTCTGGCTTACCATGTCAGGCCTTGATAGGCTTCACACATGCAGAGGAATTGGCCCTGCTGCCCATCAGTCCACAAGGGCACTGGCATTTATGTGCAGATACTCTAGAGTGGAAACAGGCCTTCGTTATCTAGAGATTTAAGGAATGTTTCTTAGGCTGACTTGGATGATCCCAACAGAAGTGGAGCCAAGTCTTTGGTGAAATTATCAAAATATCTCCCATAATTATTTTCATATAGATCATTTAATATATTAGACCTATTGGACTGTGTGCATATTATAATAGTTGTGGTAAGAGTATGAAATATACTGATTTCATTTCGCTTGGCAGGACAAGCTAAGCTTTTTTCCTATCATTCATATTTCACTCCGCCATTCGTATCTTATCTAGCCATAGACATCAGTTCCAAACAAACAAACCAAACAGCTGTTTCTAATTAAAACATACATATTCGTCAATCCCAGCTCCTCTGTCTTATCTACCAACCTTAGTGTGTAGGGCAGATCCCTGAAGTTCCTACATCTCTATGAGGAATCCAACAAAAACATGAAAGCTATTCTGTGGCCTGCCAATATCTGTCGCTGAACAATCAAGTTCCTAACCAGGTGTTTTGTCAGTGCCACCAACACATGGGTGCATTCTCCATCTGTAGCCAGGCCAAGGCCCACTAGACAGATGTCCTCTAAACAGATGGTCAGTTAAGCTTGTCTGTCTGCTGTCTGCTGGGGATCATGTGGACACACTGAGATTTATACAGGAAATGAAAATGATACAGCCAGTAAAATGCCTCTGTGGAGAAAGGGAGCAAGGGAGAGAGAGAGGGTGAGAGAGATGGAGACAAGGAGATGGAGAGTGAGACAGAAAGAGAGAGACAGAAAGACAGTGAGAGAGAGCGAGAGATACATATAGACATAGAGAGGTTACTCTAAGTATAGGGCTATTCAGATGGTGACATTTAGCAGATGCACTCACACATAATAAAATATATATCAGAAAAATGGACATCCGAAAAGTGAGAACCTCCAAGATCAAAATAAAGGTTTAGTTTATGCAGTTGCTACAGGAATACAAAATTAGGCAGATCCACTTTTAGGTGACCTGAGATGAGTAGGACTGTGATAAATGATGCACAAGTGCTAGAAACGTCGTTCTGGGTAATGATGAGAATTACCCAAATCATCCTCCCATTCTAATTTACAGTCAAGATCCACCAGGTGGCATTTTGTTTATTTCCCAAGGCTTCTCTCTTCAAAAAATGTATATTCATGCTCTATCCAGTTCATTAGTAATTCATGAAAACCTTAATCCTCCTGATTCAACAAGTAGCAAATAAGCCTCTCCCACTTTTTTCATTTTTTAATTATTTTTTTAATGATAATCCTAGTATGTAATTTAAGCATTTATGTAGCTATATAATGGATCCATTCTGTTTATTAATTAATTAATTTCTTTATGTATTAGGAACAGTTAGAGTACAATTTGCATGCAATCTCATGTTCCTTTTAAACCCAGTCAGAGCACCATTACACTCCAGGGCAACAAACTAATCTCATTGCTGCCATTATTTTAAGGCCTTTCATTTCAGGCTGTTGACATAGCTAGTATCTCCACATGTGTTCGCTGATCAGTTCTATGGAGACAGGGCCAAGGCATCTTCACAGGTTAGGTTGTTATAGCACATTCCAACTTAAAACTGGAATATGCAAAGGGGATTAAATCACCTTTGATTTGTGGGCCAGTTTCTTATTTGTGAATGATGGTCTTTGCATCATCTCCAATGTCCTCAAAGAATCGCTGTGTAACAGAATCACGAAACCTTATCATAGACAAGCTTGAAAGAGAGATTTGTGGCAGCCTATCAGAGGAAAGGGTGAAGGATGGGAGTAGCCGATGTGGACTCAGTGTGTGATCTGAAGCCACAAATGTGTAATCAGCTTTAGATTTCTCCTCTCTGCGGGGACGACTGTTCCTTTGTTTAAAAGTTGCAGTGAGGGCACTTTAGACTCTGGTCTAGCAGATCAGAGTCTAATGTCACATCACTTCTTGTACCACAATATTCAGGATAGAAGGCATGTGTAAGGAGTCACAAAACTCGGTTCACAAAACTGCAATGTGTTTCCCTGTTAAAAACTTTTCTAGGATGAAAAAGAAAAGAATGTGAAAACAACCTCATTGATGCTCATGCAGTTTACATCAAAAAACACAGACTTAAAGAATGACTTTTTGAGGGTTGAAAGAAAAAAAGCTCCTTAGATCACTGATTCTAAATACATTGAACTGCTGTTTCAAACACAGCTTATTAGATATTTGGAGTAAAGAACATTTCTCTGACACCATCAAACACAGCCTCTGTTCTGTTGGAAAGTGTCCTTTTATCTTATCCTCCCATTTCATCTCAACGACACGCATTTGAGACCGATTATCTAGTTCAGAGGGAACCAGCACCAAAAATCCATGTGCTATCAATGGCTTCTGATTAGACGATCAAAAACCTCTTCCTCTGAGACCAACCACTAACTCCCCAAAGAATGCCTCTAATGATGTGGTAATTCTCCCCTGCATGGGCCAGCCATCAAGTGATTGGCTTGTAAGCCTTAAGAGTGTTAAAGTGAGCTCTTAATGGCTGCCGCTTGTAGGCTTTTGTGCCGATGCCAGCATGTTCTTAACTGACCACTTGGTGTGAGGGGAAGATCATGTGGCACAGGACAAGGTGTACTTAGAGCTCTACCATCCTATACAGCTAAGCTCCAGACTTCAACTGGCACAAGCCTCTCCAATACTCAAATCCTCCTGAAGAACCTGATGAGCTAGAAGAGGCATGTTGGATCAGGGATGCACCAGGATGAAGACTGCATCATAGGGTTCAGGAAGGCATGACCCCGGCCAACACTGCTGCCTCCTGCACTTCAGCTCACAGGCATTTTCTATGCGAAGATCATAATTGCTCCATCATTCATTATTTTCTTGTGCCGTGTGGGTGCACACTGTGTCTCTCTCCAGTGTATAGTGAGCATTATGTATGTTACAGGGCCCTCACCGTCTCTGTATTGCATTTTGTGCTGTGGTGTCAGCCCAGTGGCTCACGATAACGTACTGCCGTTATATTAGCGGAACATTATGTTTTGGCCAGAGAGGGCAGTGATGGCAAGGTGTAATGAATCAAAAACATCTTAGCAAGGCCTGAGGATTAAACACTCCATTACCGGCACTCCGTGCCGGGAGAGAGCTGACACGGCCCACGGGGCAGAGTGAGCAAGTCTAACCTATCATCAGCACATTCACTATCCACCTGCCACTACGACAAAGCCAGGCCTTCTGGAGAGTGAGACTCCAGGGCACAGCAGAGTTAAAAAAGCAGCATTGCTCTTTCAGAGTACCTTTTTCTGCTTCTGACAGCTCTGGGAGAGCTGTTTCGAGTTGCAGGCCTACAGTGGCCATAGTGGTCTAATACCCCAAGAAATTGGTTGCTTTTAATTATGTGAACCAATGGTTCCTGAGGGTCTGCCAGTGAATGGAATTGTTGTACCTTAAGTAATAGGTAGTTCTTTGGAGAACTTTTCTTTAGATAGTAAAAACTGCAATCCATTAATATTAGAGGGAGTTCTGAAGAACATGTCAAACTTGACCTTTGGTTATTGGAGTGAGCTGAACTTCATAATTGGATTGCTGCTGTAGAGCTATGGCCTTAAAGGTCAATTAATTACTGCAACTGCAATTAATTATGGTGTTGTGTACTGTACAGTTTAATGCTGTAGTATTCATGCAGGTTGATCAAATATTCTGGTGGGATAAGAGGTAGTGTGTATTGGGTCTGCTGTGGAGTATGCAACTATACATAGTTTAACGTTTCACACACACACACACACACACACACAATGTACAATGTATATTCAGGGGCTTAGGACACAATCCTGAGGAGCTCCAGTGCTGAGGTTGAGGGTGGATGAGGCACAGTTGCCAACCTGTACTGATTGCGGTCCATCTGATAGGAAGTTGGAGATCCAGTCACCAAGGGATGAATGCAGTCCTAGATCCTCCAACTTAGTAGTGAGTCTGGAGGGGATGATGATCTTAAATTCTGAACTGTAGTCAACAAGCAGCATTTTAACATAATTACCTCTCCCTTTGTCCAGGTGGGTCAGTGTGGTGTGAAGCAAATGTGCAATTGCATCATCAGTGGAGTGGTTCTGGTGGTATGCAAAATGCAGTGAGTCAATGGTGGCTAGCAGTGAAGAGGTGATGAAGTTTCTGACTAACTTTTCATAGCACTTCATCACGAAGGCTTGAGGGCTACAGGGCGGTAGTCTTTGAGGTCAGAAGGTCGAGGTTTCTTTGGGACGGGGACCATGGTGGATCCCTTGAAGCCGTATGGGACGATACCAAGCATCAGGGAGAGGTTGAAGACAACGGTGAATGCCGGGGCTAGCTGGTCTGCGCAGGCTTTGAGGCCTCTACCAAAGATCCCGTCCGGTCCCGCCGTCTTCCTGGTATTCACTCTTTTGAACACTCTTCTCACGTCATTCTCCTTAATGATGAGAGGGCGCTGGCCTATAGTGGGCTCTGCGCATGCGCCGTTGGCTGCGCCGATAGCACCATTAGCACCATTAGCATTGTTAGCGCTAGCGCTGCTAGATGTAGCCTCAAAGCGAGCGAAGAATGTGTTTAGCTCGTCCACCAGAGACTCATCCACGCTTATCAGTCCGGAGGGTGGGTTCCTGTAGTCCATGATCATCCATAGTGTCTGCCATAGGGATCTAGAGCCACACTGCTAGAACTGTGACTCTAGTTTCCTCCCGTAGCGCAGCTTTGTCTCCCTCACCCCCTGTGCACTCCGTATACCGCAGACTTGCACTCGTCCATGTTCCCGCTGATGATTCCCGCGTTGTAGGCAGCAGTGTGAGAGTTCAGAGCGTTGCGGATAGTTTTGTCCCTCCAGGGTTTCTGGTTGGGAAACGTCTTGATGGTGGCTTTTGGGATCGTGTCATCCACCAGTTTCCCAATAAACCCTACTACTGCCTCCGTAAACTCCGTAAAAATGCCAGCCTTAATTCCAGGATCTTTACATCTATTCTTGGTAAACAATATTGGAATCACAACCCTTTGTATACCCAAGCCCCCTATTTCGAGGGACTATGTTGGATAATTTAACAGTCTTAAATTAAAATGTCAGGATTAGTAGTTGCAAATCTTTTGCTGACAATTATTACAATTTGCCCTCCATTTTCATCACTGGGCATTTTCTGATGGGCATTTTCTTTTCTCAGTGTTTGGAGGGGCATTTTGCTTTGAGTAAGTGATCAGTCAAAGACGTTCAACTCCTTATCCACACACTTTTAAGAAGCATTTTGTTCAATCTGGGTAGTTAGGATGCATTTGTTCATTTCAGAATTAATCTGGCTGTTGACACCAGCAGTCACATCACCAGACAGGGGAGCCAGCCAGGAATCCACACATGGGCTGCTGTGTGTTTCTCACATGAGGTGCTCTGATTTAGATTTGAGGTTGGATTACTTTGTTTTCCCCACTTATTTCAAACCTTTATTACAGATTTGTCTTCATCTAATCTGTCCACAAGGGTTTGGGCCAAAAGTCTTTAGGTTTTTTTAATGTATTTTTGTTTTGTTTTGTTTTGTAAACTCTGGATTACTGGTTTTCATCTTGTGGTAAACCCCGCCATTCGATGCTGGTGAGTTCTCTTTGTAATGGTGCGTATCTATGTCTATGTTGTGGTTGGTGTTCTTGATCTGATGAACAGTTCTTCTTAATGATTGAAAGTAGTTCTCTGTCCTCCATTACCGCTTGCTATTGCTAAGCTCCCAGGTACATTCTTGCTTCTTAAACATTTGATTTGGACAGATTTGATTTTGGCACAGTGTCTTTTTTTTACTTAAGAGGCTCTGCTTTACCTGTCTCTTGTCAGCTTTCCTGTACATGAATGAATGCTGCAGTGTCTCACAAAAACAACTGAGGAGCCAAATGTCAGATTATAAACCTGGAACTATATATATCCAAAGGAATGTGATTCCTGGTTTCACAAAATAGATTCAAACAACCTTGAATGAAAGCTGAGATTCTGCAGAGTCACTGAACATCTCAGAGCTGCATCATTTCATATCCAATGTGCTGGAGCTTAGAAACAGAACAACAAAAATTGTGTTGCTGTCAAATTATCCATGACCTAGCCCATGTGTCATACTGACCAAGTTCTCCTTTTACAAATAGCTGAGCTGGGATGCATCTGTTCATGATGAGGTGAGTCTGACACAGTGCTCGTTAATGTCAGAAGTGCTTTCTGTTCAACAAAAAACACTAGTCGAATACCATCAGTCACTGTATTACCAACATAGATTTAGATTTATGCTTATAAGGTAAAACTATGCTTAACATCCCCTGTATACATTCAACTCTTAATCGTAATTATACACAGGATAAGATGTTAAATATCCTGCGCCAACTCATTAGAGCTTCACATAGACTCCATTCCACTCACTGCATTGCCAGAAACCACATCACAAGCTCTTCACTGACACTGTTCATGTGTGCTTGGTGCCACCAGTTCCATATGGGCTTCATGGACTAAACCAATAGTAAACACAGTGTTAATCTCTCTATATTTACCCACTGTGCTGCCCCAGTGCAGCCAATCAGTTCATAACCTGTAAAATCCATATTGGCCTCCCTAGAAACTAAGGCCATACCCAGCCTCAGTGGCACCGTTAACGCGTACTCAGTGTCGCAGTTCCACATGGATTTTACCTACTACACCGCCAAGCTTAATAAATTACCTCTCAATAATGATTTGTTGTAAATCTGGTCATTTAATTTTATGCTAATCCATGTGACCATTAGGTTAGTGTATAAGAACTAGCAGGCCTCACAGTGTTCCTAGTAGATTCAGGTTGCCATGACCAGCACCAGGGACTGATTATCCTATATTCAGAAACATCATTCTTTTCCAGAGAAAAATGTAGGCCATCACAGGGGTTGATTTTACACCACTGTTCACATTTAAGACAAACCCTGTATCTTTACACACCACATGGAATAATTATAAGCCTAGGTTGTGTGATGTTTGATTTTCATATATAGTTTCTATGTGGAAAACAAGAGCTCAAAGCTTCCAGCAAGGCAGGCGAGCATGAGATGTAGCCACTCTCTTTGTCTGCTTGCTTTATTCTTTGTAATCAGTTGCTGTTACTGATTAAACAGAGCTGAATTCCAGATAATCAGTACCCCTTTCCACACAGCGCCAAGTGTAAGGACCGACACTTCTTAGCTGAAGTTACGCTCTCCCCTTGACATTTTAAAACATTTCCTGTGTTTCCTGTATTTGCTTTTTTGTGCACCACTCATAATCAGACTGATGTAGATTAAACCGAAAGCAGTCGTTGCCTGGTTTGGGCAATAAAATATCATCATATGAACGAAATTAAATAATTGTGTATTAAAGAAATTATTTTGGTGAAGGTTTGGTAAAGGTTTACATGTAAAATGTATTTAAATGTCCATTGTTGGTATATACCATTGGACTCATTAGTGATTTATAAAATATGTATCATTAAATGAAACAGACTGAATGAGCTATTTAAAAGGCTTCCAGAAATCTCTCATCAAAATGGTCACAATGTAACAAATGTAACCCAAACAATCTTGCTGTGTTTGTAAAGCCATGCAAGGAGTGCTCTTACACCCACACCTTTAACTCATTTGAAAATGGAATATATTGCAATATGCTGAAAGGCAGAGAGAGAAATAGAGAAAATGAGGAAAAGACAGACGAGAGTGAGAAAGGGAGGGAGACAGAGGGATGTAGAGAGAAAGAGACCCAGCTGTTTATGAATGTTATTCATCATGGATGACCCACATACCTGCACAATTTTTCAGTGAGAGGATGAATTCAGTCTTGACCTTGACCGATCCATTGTGTAAAGGCTTTTATTAAGATGCATGCAATGTGTCTAAATTCAGTGTGGTATAACCTAGCAGAAATGCATGCATTATTAAAAAATATCATAACACATGCTATACTAATCAGTAGGAAACACCACAGGACAGAGGGGCCAAGATATGACACGCACACACGCACACACATACACACACACACACACACACACACACACACACACACACACACACACACACACACAGATACAAACACATGCCTTGTCAGGATGAATAGTCATAAATGTGCCACATATGTATTATAAACTTGATAAAGTATGCAATATAAACCCTAAGCTTTACCTCAGTCCATAAAAATATATTTTTTAATGTCAACCATTGTTGTGTAAATGGAACTTTACATTCATTTTGTTGATCCTGGCAAGGCAGATTAATTTGGTTTTATTGGTTTTATTTGGTTTTCCTACATAATGAGATACATTCCTAAGAATGTACAGAAAACAAGCACACACAAATAAAACAAATAAAAATATATTCAGTATTTCCCAATTACCTTCCACTACACAGGTTGTTTGACATTGGCTGTTCTGAAGTTGCTTTCTCCCCAAGCCTGGGTGACATCTCGGTCCCTTGTTCGCTTCTGCCACACATGAGAGGCACACCGGGGCATTAAATGCCATTAGAGGCTTAATCCCTATGTGCCACTCACACTGGATTATGTGTGAATTATGCGTTAAGCAGAGCTGAAAGGCTGTGCACTAATTCGCCTGCAATGATCCTCTCGGTTGGAGAGGATTAGTTGACCTGGTGCGGAACGGAGCGCCACCGCCATTCTGTTTACCAGTGAGCAGCGCATGGCATACGCCCGATGACTGGACAGCTGACAGGTGGCGCCTGTACGTTGGGTTGACAGCTGCGGTCAGTGCGTCGCAGTGGGGCGAGGGATCGAGGCTTTACTTTGAACCTGTACGGAATCTTTTTTTTTTTTTTAGGATGGCTGTAGGGGAAGTATAATGAGCTGGATGTGGTGATGGAGTGAGTGGGACAAAAGCTGACCTATGGCCAGTGTGGTATGGAGATATACCCTGGATGATGGATTGGCTGGAGGAGGGAGTGACTGAATCATTAGTTGGCTTTTGAGCAAAGTGGCAGCACTGCATACAAACTTCTGGCACGAATTGCTACAACAGTTTGCTTTGAAAACATAACTAGAAAATGCGATTACATTTTGAACCAAGCATGGACACCAAACCAGTTTTCTAAACTGTGCAAAGGAAACTGTCAACCGAATATTTGTCACTTATAACTATGATGTAATTTTGCCACCATTAACCGATTTATGTTGTGGATTTTTGATGTGACTCTTTTTCCTGTGAGTCTTATGAGTTTATATGTGAACCTAGCCTCAGCTCTAACCTCCTTCTGCCTTTATGTTGTCCATACACCCTGGTGCCTGGCAGGGTCAGCAAACAGAACGCATGCCGGCACAGTGCAGAGTAGTGCACAAACCCAACAGGCTGCATTAGCGAATGATCAACTTAATTAAGTAATTTATGGGTTGTGCAACTGTAACCCTCCCATGCTGAAAGACACATCAAGACACTTTCCTAATGAATAATTAACATGGCACCACCTTAGAAACTGAGCAGAAGCTCTGTTCTGTGCTTGGGTCGCAGTTCACAAAGATGCCGTATATCTTGCAATAGGATATAATTCTTAAAGCAGCTCTTTAAAAAGCCATCTAAACTCACTTTAGTGGTCAAGGGTCATGATGACAAGAAAGGCACTCAGGATGTTACAGGAGAGACTGAGCAGACTGAGAGAGACAGACAGCCGCCTTCTGCAGCTAACTGCTGCATGAAAGTCCTTTCTGCACCACCATTGTGCTTGTAAACAAAACAAATTAATTACGGATGAAACATCATCACTTCTTAGTTTTCGAAAGTTGCAAACCAGAAACCAATTTTGCAGATACCAACATGGAATTCTAGTGAAAGAGAACAGGATGTGAATTGTAAAGATTCTAAAATTGGAAAAAAGACTGTGGCTTTGAACTCAACGACATTAAAAGTAATTTGGAATATGGCTTATTTGGTCAATCTTTCCAAAGATCGCACATGAGATCTGGACCTCTGTATTGGTAAAATGGAATTTCCTCCTGAACTGAACTGAACTTTCTGTTTCCATGGCATGGCTAAGGGAGGCATTTTTGGTGGCAAATGTTGGATGCTAACTCAGGGAAAGCACACCCACTCCTGACATCTTGTGGAAACAGCTTCCTAATGACTTTAAGGGGCTTGCCAAGAGAAAAACAGCAAAGTCCCCAAAATTCCAAGCATTCTGCAAAGCTTTAAGTACAGTTTGCCCCTTAAAAAACCTTTGAAAATTCAAGGCAAACTGATGTTAAGCCCCCCCCCCCCCCCCCCCCCAAAAAAACACAGGACAGAGACCAGTGGCATTTTTTTTCTTTTTTTTTCTTCTAAAAGCAACGTAATAAGCAGAATACATTAAAGGAACTCACGGTTATTTGCACGCAGTATTTGGCAATGCTCTCACTCTGACATCCAGCTACTTACTAAACTACACAGCCCTGAGCTGTATTAGCAGGCCTGGTCATGAGTCACACACCAGCTTCTTGGTAACATGCTAAATGCCCTTCAGAAGCTACAAGGGGTAATCATTTGTTTGCTTCCCACGACTGAAGGAATGTCATCTTTCAAGAGCCCCACACAGTGCTCCCATTGAAGAAGAAAAGAAGAAGAAAGGAAGAAGAAAAGCTCCGGCTGTGGAGGTCCGAGGGTAAGGCCCTACAGAGCAATTTCTGAAGCGCTCGGCTCTCGTGATGTGATAGTGTTCACACACTGTAATGAAAATCCCTGAATGCATGTCCTAAAGCTGACGCTTTAGGCGCACCAGAGGCCAGTTTATTTACCAGAGGTATTTCCGTGCAACGCCCCTGCAGTGCAGTGTGTGTTAGACACTGGCCCAGTTCAACAAAGGGAAATGAATTCCACACATGCAGAGCTGGTAGCCAGAAAGTTCTGACCCAGACTGAGCTAAATGGGTGTCACGGTGGCATGTGGGAATGGTTAAGGAGCAGATATGGTGGTCCTCAGCCTCCTCAATCAAGGGTTACTTCAGGCCACCATGACCTGTTGGTGACCCTTAGCATTCCTTTCATCTTCTTCGTAGAGTAGCTGTCTGACTGAAGCCGTTATTCACTAAAAGCATCACTTAGTGGTAGCTAATAAAAACTGACTTAGCTCAGTTGCGATGATGATGGAGTGCATTTGTCATTGTCTTCTCCTTACCAGCTAGGAGAGATATAGACTTGGTGATGACATGCAAAGACAGGGGACCCCAGTCACTGTGTGCCACACAGTAATGGCTAAGCAAAATCAACAGATCTGGAGAGACTGTTTTGTGCTGAGCAGATCAGCTTTGACTAGGGTTTTTGAGAGACTAAATAAAGGATGAGAACTTTTAAGAAACAGGTCTTCATTTACCTCTCGTCAGGGTTTTTGTTGATCTACGGAGGTTTGTTTACAGAACCAAGCAAGTGAAGGAGAAATCAAATTTAAAGGCAACAGATGACAAACTGAAATGACTGCAGTGACATAAAAGAGCTAGAGAGTAAGCAAGAGAGAGAAAGAGAAAATCTAGCCTGAAGGTGTGAGAGACATCATAAATCCTGCCACAGTAATCCAGCAGGCTGACACACCCACACCTTTTTAAATGTCCCCTCCCCTCAAACTTCCCATTGGTCACTGCCCTCAAGCCCCTCCCCATCCATTTGCCCACTGCATGAACGTGGAGGGGGGAGGGAGGTGTGTGTAAGTGAGCTGGAGGCAGACCGGCACAGCTCGTCCCCTCCTCCCGTGCAGATCTCGCTGAGGGAGGGAGGAGGGGCTGCAGGCGAAAACGAGCGGCGAAAGGCAAGTGACACGGGCAGATCTGGACACGCTTGTACTGCTACTCCTCCAGGCAGAGCACACGGATTGGAACACCCAGAGCTGAGTAGGGTGGAAGAGTCGGAGCACAGCACTCGCGCTTGGGACAGCAGGGGAGACCAGCCCCATCCTTACCTTCACTTTTCCTCCCCTTTCGCTCTGTTTGTGGACGATGGAATTTTAATCATGTGGAAGGTGAGTGGAATCCAAGCCGCAGAGGTGGCAGCGCTCCTGAGTGTGTGCTTGGCGTTAATGGCAGGGCATGTGCATGTGCTACCAAGCGTTTGACTGTAGAAAACGTGCCAGTGAGAAGGGCATTATATGGCTGCACAACTTTGACATACTTTTCATGTACTTATGTACCTCAGTGTATCACACCCTCATAATCTTGAATGAAACCGTGCGAAACTTAGTGCACAAGTCAATGAGTTAATTCCACTTCTCAGGATAACCATAAAATTCATGCGTGCCTCACAACCAAATGGTTAATCACCAAATACCTCAAGAGTGGTGGCATCACAGGGTCAGAAATGGACGTACATTAACTTCAATAAGGTGAGGAGTGCTGGTGAGGAGTGGGAAGGGGGTGCGGTTGGGCTCTGCTGAGGGGGGATGGGGGCATGTGGAGGCATGAGTGGTGGTGGTGTTGAAGGGTGGAGATGCTCCACATGGGTGGTGCCAGGCTCCTGTGCCTCACACATTTTGGGCTGGCCTCATTTGGGCTTTTGGACAAGATGCCACTGATGACTTTCCTGCCTGGCGCCGTGCATCAGTCCCGATATGGGAGAGTGAGAGCGAGCTCCAGTCAAAGTATGTCAGCATGCATGTGGGCCTTAACTACTTAAACTCTTTTCGGTTTCAGCACTGTGGATTGAAAGACACAACGGCAGCATTGCGCAGACTGACACAGGCTTTGGCTTGCAGCAGGGATAGAGAAGACAGTGCAGTACATTACTTCGTCAGAGTGTCGCATGCTGTCACATTGGTGATGGTGATGGGAGCTGACACAGATCAAGTCTCGATCAGATGAGCTTGTCTCCACTGCTGGATGTAAAGTTTTCACAGAGTGCCACCTATTGTTAGAGTGCAGTCTGACACATGCTGCCCCAGTCTTTCATATTATTTATTTGTTTGTTTATTTATTTTCCAACTGAAGGATCCAAAAAGGACCTAATGCAGATTTACCTTCAGAGAAGGTTCATGAGTAGTTTTTTGTCCCACCCTCATGTCTCCTACTGCTGCACATCCTGGAGCCAGATAAACAGCATGCAGCAGAACCTGAGGAATTGCCTGCTGACACAGAATGATAACCCCTGGTCGTGACTTTGACCCCACGGGGGGGGCTTTCACACTGGGGCTAATTTAGGTTGGGCTGTGCAACTAGTTCTTCGTGACTTTAATCGTCACAAATATGCCCATGAAAACTGGTTCAGTTTCCGAGGAAGCTTTGCTGTTGTCAAAAACAGAGTTGGGCAGAGAAAAAAAATCCAGTAATCTTGCCAGCAGTGAAAGCCAGTGCAGGAATATTCCAAGCTCTGTAAAGCTCAAGATGATCAAGAACCTCTAATTCTGCTTTGGACAATTTCCAGCAGGAAATGTGTCACATCTTACCCTCCCCAGCACACACAATTTTATCCTTCTTCCATCCTCATGCGTGCCTACTTTGGTCGTCTGATAGAGGCCCATGCCGTGTTGCTGCGGCAACCCTTACAGCAGGAAAAGAGTGAGTTGCCGAGTGGTATTTTTGGCCACTTCTTGGCCAATGAGAGAGCTGTTTGGAAAAATCTGTATCAAAGTGTTACTCACGGTCCAGTGAGTTGCTCTCAGGCAGACACTGTGTCTGTGTGGTGACACAAAAAGAAACTAAGGAGTCTGTTTGGTTTAGGATATTCTTAAAAGCAGGTGGTGTTGATGTGACTTGATAAGTCACTTATTTAAGTGGTTCGTTGGCAGCTCCACTGTCTCTATGCTAGTCTGCATTTCTACCACCAGGGGTGCTCCTAAATTTTTTCTCTTATAGAACCTACATGAATTGGTTGGATTATATATTAAATATGAATAGCAACTGAAGAGATAAGATGACATCAAGATAGCACACTTAAAATGAGACAACTTTGCCTCCTGGCTACAAAAGTAAATGTAAGCAGAAATTCTATACTTTGACTAATGTGGAAAAGAACTAGATGTTAGATGTAAAATAGCCCTGAAGGCAGATGACCACAGAACTCTGACTCATCCGGACAGTGTTATATCAGGTAGAGAGCCTGTTCTGCAGTCTGTCACTGAACATACGCATTTACTGGCATCTGTGGACCATTCTGCAGAGCTGAATCTGAAGCAGTTTCAGTCTTCAAATTAGGGCTTGGCTATGTGAGAATGACAGGTTTGTGTAACAGTAATGACAATGTTTAAAACTGAACTACACATACTGATTTACTGAGTTACATAACTGAGGCTGCATGTGTACTGAAGAATAGGCATTTGCTCACACAATTAATTGGTATTTCAAAACATTGTAACAAAAAAAAAAGCCTTCATGTTTTCAATAACAGAATGACTCTCTGTCTACTTCCATGTCAACAGAGAATTATTCCTGGATAATTCTATCAACTTTAAATTATGTTTTTCCAAAGACATTTTGGATAAGAGGACTCTGCAGAACTCCAAGTTAGAAAAGCAAGGCCTCCGATTCCTGTTCATCGATGTCATATCATCTTATATCAGTTATTCTGCTATTTGTTTCTTTGAGTCATGCTATCCAGCACTGGAATGCATTGTTTGTTTTTTTTCTGATGTCATTTTCTGCAAATTTTCTTTTTGAGATCAGACTTGTGGTTGTGTTTATGTTCAGGGCTTGAGAACTGTGGCTGGTTTATTTCTGCAACCATATATCAATAAATCTTTATTCCTGACCTTGTATGTTGGAGCCAAAAAGACACCATAATTTGTACTTAAGCATCTGTCACTGTGGTATGCTGGCTCCTGACACAGATGGGAATGAACATCTGATGGATATGTATCACTACACAACATGATGTCACAGAGCCCAGATGTCTGTCTGTGGCATGCGTGGTGAGTTGTAAGCAAGTTCTGGAATGCTAAATTCTTTATGTCCTGAGGTTTGCCCTTGGTTGTATTGCTTTAGGATTTGCCTTGTCATAGCAGGAAAGGCCTTTTTACACTGATTGGAGACTGCATCCAGGGTTGCGTCCTCTGAAAGGATGTTTAAAAGGGACTGATGAAATGTACATAGTTTTCCATTTACCCCAAATGGTTAGGGCATGCAGTTTGCATAGTAATTGTTGGGGGGTATTTGCTTCTATTGTTATTAACATTAGCCTCTATAGGACAATAAAGAGGGTATCTTCGGACACTAAACAAGCTTTGGCTGATGGGCTACATTTTAGATAAGTGGAAAATTTGTTGAAATTTCATTTTTGGCTGAGCTATCACTTGAAGGCCTGGGTTTGATTATAGCACGCAGATCATCTTAACAGGCAGGCCTACCACTAAGAACCTCTACTGGACTGAGCTTCACTGCTCGAGTGCTCTGTCTCCCATTAAAAACCTCTAACAGACTGAGCCTCACTGTTGGAGTGCTGGGTTTCCCACTAAAAACCTCTACTGGATGGAGCGACACTGCTGGAGTGCTGGGTTTCCCACTTTGTGCTGAGAATTTCTGGATGATGCTTTTCAGAAACAGACACTGCTCACTTCAGAGCACTTGTTTGACATGTGGCCTGTGACTTGGTTGAAGCTTGAGTCATTGGTTTGTTCTGGGTTTATGCCAGCTAATAACCGGTGCTCTCTTCTTCATTGTTAACCCACCAAGTCCAAGGAAGAGATAGCATGTGTGTAATTTGAGTGGTTGTGGCATTTGCAGTTTACAGACCATAATGGTATTTGCAGCTCACTCACATACATACATTTTAGCCACTGCCTGTAGATAACTGGTAGCCACTAATTCTAAGATGGCTGACTAGTGGAGGCCCCTAAGCTAAAGCTTCCTTCTGCCTGAAAGTAACAGATGGTTTCAATATCAAATGGCATTATGACTCTGCCACATAATATAGCAACAGCATCTGTGAGAAATAGCATCATTGAAACTTTTCACATCAGAATATTTGTTAAACATATCAAGCCAGTGATTCAGTATGATCCACAGTCACAGTCTGGTTTGATTAACTGGAGTTATTGGTATGTGCGAATGAAATGTGTAATGTTGGAGTACATTAGAGGTATGAAAGGTGGTTTCAGTTCATCATTGACCTCATGTGTAAACAGATGCTATGAGACATGGTGTCATTTCAGCACTTACCTTATTATGTGTAAATAGGCGCTATTAGACATAATATCATTAGCTTTGAATATCTGGCTAATGTCAGAACATCCTAATAATGGGTGTGCACACACTAGCATAAACACAGACACCATGCACACCTACAACAAATTTATATTCACATACACATAAACTCACGACCATAAGCATGCACCCAATGCACACACACCACACACTCAGACACAGATTCACACATCTACATATCCACACTGACCACACATAGCACACACACTCCAATTCAGCAATCCCTTAGTGTCTAAATATCCACCAATTCCTCAGCATCAAATCTCAATGTTCCTATTGATATGTAGGTCAAGCATGCGGAGCAGGTTTGGGTGTAGCTGCAAACGCTGAGGGGACTAGATCTGCCAGATTAGGTTTTCAGTCTAATCTGGTCTGCCTCACACCCAGCCTAAAATCAGCAGCCAGTCTGGTTGAGCACAACGAGCATGCTCAGTTGATGCTAATTCAGACATGAAAGGGCCTTGATTGGTCACAGGAGTGTGGGAGGATTACGGGATGTGGAGAAGAGGCTTCTGCCTGTGACGAGCTGGGGGGATTTGGGTTTTTGGGGGGAGATGACAAATATCCAAAATGGGTAAGTGACCCCAAATGGCAAACAAATGCAGAAAAAGGAGGAGAACCAGTTGATAATGGCCATCATTAGCGAAGACATCATATGATAGGGTCCTTCACAACTATTCTCAGTTCTTACCGTAGGACAGTTAGCAAAGATTTACAGCTAGAGATTCAAGGGGGAATGTGCTGTGACAGCAAAACAAACAATATGAAGGTGTCTAACTTCAGACAGATATGCTGCAAGTTGATTTGGGCTGTTAAGTCTTTGAGGTCTGATTACACATGCCCTTTGTTGGCATTAAGGTTAAGATCGTCTACTTTTTAATCCAGTAAGAGTTCATTTAACGTGTTTGCAGATATTAGGGGTGTTAAACATTATCCTGATTAAGGTGTTGCTATGTATGCTTAATTATTCCACATATTCCATTATACCACTGAGGTGACACTAGGACGTCACAAAGCCTCTGTCCCTGCACCAACCCTCCTGTGCTACCTACAGCCATTCCACAAAATGGCCATAAATATTTCATTTTCCAGGATGATTTGATTTTCTATGTTGCCATCTGTGTACAGCTGTACGCAGTTTCTTTTGTTACAAGTGGCCTGGCTTCATTTTGGAAGCGAAACCTCCGTACGTGTGAATGCGCGCTGATGTTAGGTCAGTGTCTTTGACCTACTTTGAGCGCTACACTCCGCTGTACGCCACAGCCGCTTACATCAAATAAACGAATCGGAAGGGCAGTTTCCTTCAGTTTCGAGACGAGACGCTCTGTGCTGTTTTTATTACATAAGTTCCCCAGGGTTGCGACGCGATGATTGTTTTGCTTACACACTTATATAACAGCATTTGCTTTGGCCCGTATCGGTTTTGTTTCATGCTAGCAAATTAATTTAGGTAACAACAAATACCCCTTTAAATTAATTAGCTGCATTCATATCTGTCACTGAAGTGGAACATTTTAAAATTATTTCAAGGAGTGAGTTTAATTAGCTAATTTAAAAGCAAATGCGTTTGAAATATTCCGTGTTTGTAGTTTATGTGTGATGCTTTATCAAAACTATTTGCATCTTGTATGCTTGTATTAAGGACTCCCCCTAGTGGTTACTTCATGAGCTTTCCAGCTAAATGCTATCATTTAAGCAGTTTGATAATTTATGTAATTATCTTTTTACTCCATAAAAAGATTATGGAGTATGCAGAAATAAAGACATTGTCTTACCTTTTGCTTACAGCGAAATACAGAGTCAAAAATGTGTCTCCGTATTTAAAGGCGGTTTTATACATTCTGATCGTTTTACACTCGCTTCCGTCCTACTCTTTAGCTATCACACTCATGACATTTCGTAAGGGGAAAGATTAAGTGCTGATTCTTTACTGAGCTGATCCAACCGTAAATGCATTGGGGAATCCAAATCTCTACTCTCTGGAATACAGGAAAGATTAATGACACAATGCAACTCTAGGGCACCAGAGATTAGACCAAAACTGAAGTGGTTTTACAGTTGATTAATCGGACCAGGTAAGATATGCAGCGCCGTTATGATTTCACTAAAAGAATTCCTGCTCTCCTGTCACAAGTCAGGCGCAGTAAAAACGCTATAAATAACACACCACCTGGCTGCTAATAGAAGAGGATAAATATTTTTCATGTAATTTCCTGCCAATTTTCACTTTTTCTCCCCACGCACTGCATCCCACTTTAATTAATAGATTGTAAGTGAGAATAAACTGCGACACATGGCTCTAGTGACCTGCTCTCCGCATAAAGACCTGCAGCAGATGCGGCTCCCTTCCTGCGTCGCCTCTAGAGCGGGAGCAGTGAACTCTGACTCAAGGTTTGGCCATCCATATCCCCGAATGTCCTTCAGAAGCCGCGATTCTCCCGCGGTAGCAGGCATGACCCGCGTCCAGCAGAGTGCGTAATTGTGTATGGTGTTCAGAGGATACGGTCAATTCCAGGCCATCTACAAAGTTCCCTCAAGGTTAATACTCCTTGGGGCTCATATTGTTTTGTTGCCTTTTTTTCCTCTGTGGAGCAAGACAACTGAGCATGTGTAGCGTCTCAGGAGAAAATTGTGGGGGTTTTTTTGTTTAGTTTTTAAAAATGTTTTTGTTGTCGTTTTGTATTGTTTTTCCTGGCTCATGTTAAATTGTTGCCTGTGTAAACGGTTTATCTCCAGGCTCGCCATGAACAAACAATGTTTTTTTGTTTGTTTGTTTGTTTTTTACTTGTAACTGTAATGCAGGGTTCAATTTAATTACAAGAAACTGCTCAGCACAAGTTTTGTATTACTGAACAAGGTCAGAACTTGTCTTGTCACCTGCATTTAATCTATGTTTCGTCTTAAATTACAAGCATATTTAGTGTACATGTTGCGTACAAGGTGAGGTAAGGTCACGTGTGCAATGCATCTTCGAATGCATCGAGCTTTGGTCTTCTCAACATTATGCAATGCTTAAAATAACTCACTAAATGACTCACCAAAACAGTGCCTACCGATTACAAAGTCAGTTTCTGTACCTCTCTTGATATTTCCAAATAATTATTTTGCTAATAGGGTAATGCATGGCTACCAGAGGCTTTTAGAAGCAAACAAAGTTCTAATAAGGTTCTTATAAACCAACAAATCAACAAATCTCTCTCTCTCTCTCTCTCTCTCTCTCTCTCTCTCTCTCTCTCTCTCTCTCTCTCTCTTTCTGTGTGTGTGTGTGTGTGATTTCAGGCTGATTCCTCAGCCACTGCACACCACCAGTTCAGCCCAACACCACTGTTCATGCTGGCAACCTTTCAATAAATTCCTATTTAACTGCAAAATCCCCAACACAGGAAAACCGTGTGTGTGTGTGTGTGTGTGAGTGTATGTGTGCCAACATACATTACTGCTGTTTTTTCTCTCTCCCACCAGCTCCCTCATTCACGCACAGTGGGCAACTCTTTCCTCCTCTCTCTAATCTTTACCTTGGGAGAAATCCCCCAGAGCCCCACTGCGTGTGAGTGGACTGGACTCAATGCTGACCACATGCTTCCGGCTCATTTCGCTCTGGCGCTCTGTCCTATCTCCCCTGTTCCCAGCCTGCCCCACCCCTGTGCTTGAGTTACAGCGTGCAGGAAACTGACTTTCCTGGAATTGTCAGGGTTAAAGCTCCCCCCCCCTTAGAGCACGTCAAAGCGAGAAACACACCATGGGAGACACCACTAGCGTCCTGCTTTCCAAAGCCAGGTTTCCAGAAGGGGGAGTCGGAGAAGGGTGGTAGGAGTGGGGGTTTGAAATGATGCAGATTTGTTCCGCTGCCCAAGATGACACTGTATGCACAAGGGTGCGTGATGAGCCTTTCTCTGCTTGCTCGATTCGGCTTGTTGGTCTTTATCGTCAGGAGAGATGTCTCCACTGTGCAGTCTGGGACAAAATCCATTGGTGGGTACTTGCGAAACAGTGTGAAGAGTGTGTATGTGCATGAGTTTATGAGTCTGCAAACGGATGTGCGTCCGCAGGACAGAGAGCAAATAATGTTGCCTGTGTGCCTTTAGTTGGTGGTGAATTATGAATGTACTGTAACTAAATATATTAAGACTGCATTTTGTACATGGACTGCACCCTTTGTCACCTCAGATAACCATGTTTTTATAGATGTACAAATACTTTTTTTATGTATTTTCAGAGTAGCTGAGATTCATTTCTTGGTATTATTAAAATAGAATTTAAAGTCATGGGAACAGTGTTTTAGATAAACATTTTCTCAAGTAGTGGATTGTAGAAGTGTTCATATTTAGTATAATTATGAAATGATTTTCATTTTCGTTTCATTTTAATTTTTCATGTAATTTTATATATTTTATTTAAATTCAATTTTTACATTTAAAATTTTATTTAAAAGTGTAATTGAAGATGTGATGTGTTAGATTCAATACAATGCATTTAGAGTCCTTGGTTTATCTTTTTTAAGAGAGTGCATCACCCTGGGCCAAAATCCTAAAGGGTGGGATTCCTCTGCTGGGATGTACGTCATTGACGGTAGCTTAGTCTCCATAAATAATGGCGTCTGCCTGCCGTCCACTGATATCACATCAAGATGCTTCTTATACACTACTACACTACTAATGAATGAAGTAATAGCAATGAATAAATGACAGCATCTCTTAATGATATTACACAAGAATAAACAGTCAAAAGTTCTCTTTCAAAAGGAAAGGTCTGAAGAAATCACCGTAAGCAGTGAAAAAGGGTAAGATGACTATAGAAGGCAACAGATGCCCATGAGACAAAGAACCTAATGTCACGCAGATAAAGAGAGGAAGTGTCACAGATAGACAAGATCTGTGTTTTGGCTTGTCTAGGAAATCCTTGAAATTTACTGTTATGCAGGCTGCATGTATGTTTGCTAGTAATGCCCTTTGATAATAAAAGCTTGTTTGCAAGTTCATCTTTGAAAAGTTTGTTGTTAATGAAAGAAAGCGAAAAAGATATAAAACTTTTCATAATACCAATGTTGCAGTTTGGCAGTCTGAAATGAGAAAAATGTACTTTAAACCCGCAGGATATGAATTAGTAAAACTGTATCTTACTGAAGTGGAAAAACTGAAAAACATGATATACGTTTGAAAGCATGTTTTTCTCGTTTGAATTGACATTGAAAAGTCAGACTGTAGAAGAGCCAGTGTAACACACTGAAGATTATAGGATGTACTATGACAGAGGGGGACAGTGGTACAGTGAAAGCCTTGTGTTGTTGATTTCCAACACATCATGCTGTGAAAATGATGTAGCAGGGGGCTGGTGTGTCAGCTATGTCTTTCTCTAGTTCTATCTGACAACCCCAAGCTGGTTTAATCTAATTCCTCCACATCTTCTCTATGTGCCCCCCTCCCCACAATTGTAGATAGCTCCCCAGCTTCCCTGGTTTCCGCTGATGCCCTCCCCGTGTCGTTCCTCCTGAAAGGATGGACGTATTGGAGTCGGAGCTGACCTGCCCGATCTGCCTGGAGTTGTTTGAGGACCCGCTGCTGCTGCCCTGTGCCCACAGCCTGTGCTTCAACTGTGCCCACCGCATCCTGGTCTCGCACTGCACCTCCAGCGAGCCCGCGGAGTCCCTCGGCGCTTTCCAGTGCCCTACCTGCCGCTATGTCATCGCGCTGAGCCCACACCGCGGCCTGGACGGACTCAAGCGCAACGTCACCCTGCAGAACATCATTGACCGTGTCCAGAGGGCATCATCTTCCGCCACACTCCTGCTGCCCACCGGAGTGCCTGACTCTCCGCCCCTATCAACAACGCCAACATCGACCACCGGCATGACGACGGCCGTGCCCTCCCCTGAGCCCATCCAGTGCCAGTTTTGCGAGCAGGATCCACCACAGGATGCCATAAAGACCTGCGTCACCTGTGAGGTGTCGTACTGTGAGGAGTGTCTGCGTGCCACGCACCCCAACAAGAAGCCCTTCACCGGGCACCGCCTGATGGAGCCGCTGCCTGACTCACATCTCCGTGGCCTGCAGTGCCTCGAACATGATGAAGAGAAGGTCAACATGTACTGTGTGACGGACGAACAGCTCATCTGCTCTCTCTGCAAACTGGTGGGCCGCCACCGTGACCACCAGGTGGCAGCGCTGAGTGAGCGCTACGAGAAGCTGAAGGTACATTCACCGCCACTTCAAATTGGGGCATTTGTATTTTTTAATGAGAATATTGGTTAGAATTCACGATTTTAATAGGGGTGCTGCTAACATGCCTTAGCCATGCCTTAGCCATGTCCACAGCTATGCCAGTACATTTGAGAGAATACAGCAGTCAGCACAAAAATGACTGCTGCACTGGGCCAGAATGGAGTCGTCCAAGGATGGAGAAGCACAGGACCCAAACCCCAGACAGAGCAAGATGAGAAAATGTATGCAATGACCAGATGGTCAGTATCTGCACAGGCAGAAAATCAGAGAGCAGGAGAATAATGTGGAGCTGAACTTTTTAGGGGCTCTTTCTTGAAATAAGAAGGAAAAATAAAATCTCTGTCAAAGTGAATGCAGCACAGTTTTAAGGCTTGAACCATCCACAGTTTTAAGGCTTCTGAACCATGCACCCTGACACATCTTGCCAGAATTGACCTTCTCCTGTGGCTGTTTTCCAATTTGTTCATTTTTAACTCACTATAGAATCAAAATCGCATTAGCGTGAAGTCAGTTACTCATCATTATGCACTCATATTAATCATGGTAGCAAGATACAAGGTGCATGAGCACAAAAGCCCCAGGGCTTAATTTTCCATTCTTGCTGCTCATGATAAAATGGCCCACCTCCCAGCCTCATTAGAAAAGGTGAAAAAAGAAAAGAAAACCAGGGAAAGCTGAAGCTCTTTGTGGTGTTTGAGGTTAAGGAGCTCTAATTGCTCTCCCCTCAGTGAGCACAATTAATTGAGCATAGCTGTGTAAGTGGGCAGCCCACCTGGGAAATGCTCCCCCCCCCCCCCCCAGATCTCTAAATAGAGCTGAGCCTGGCTGTTAAGCCTGCAGCCGGACTCCTAAGGCAGGAGTTGTTGTTGGAACAGTATCCTAGAGGCTTGACTTGAATTTTTTTTTTTTTCTTGAGTTGTTAGTCCCCAGGTAGCAGAAACATATTTATTACCCCCACTGTTACAATAGCTGATATTAGTTACTTTAATGTTGTCAAAGCATTATTGAGTTTTCAAGTAATAAGCCATTGCTAGGCTAATCTGGAGCTCAGTAAAGAAAAAAAAATTAAGGGAAATCCAATTTCCTGAGCTTATAATTGTAACTTTTAGCACCACCTTTCCCTGTGCAGTCAGCAATATATACAAACACAACTTCCACAGCTCGGCCTTGTTGAGATGTTATTACAATGTAGTTTGGAGAGGAAGGAAACCAAAAGGAAATGGCTGAAATAGCATGGTCTCTTCTAGGAGGTCTAAGTGTCTGGGCCAAAGGCTTCTGAGGCACTAATCCTGAAATAGCCATTAAATATTTTTTTTAGTTCAATAATAACCATCCAAAGTTGACAGCTGACAGAGGCAATAGTAATGCTGAAAGTGTGAAATGAAGGTGGGCTGCACCTTTGTTCCGGGCCTGAAACTCCATTGCAAATGAACAGGTTAAATATTTACCTGTTCTTGTAAGAACTACAGGGTAAAATATTTCAGCATTCCAACTGGCATTATACATGTGTGACCTTGATGATGAAGACAAGGGGGACACTGACTGAAGTGTGATGGTGATTGCACTCTGCCTGGATTACAGTTTTAGAATTAACCCTCCAAAAAAGGAATGGAAGCGTGCTTTAATAAAACATTACATCAACATTAATATAAACTTGACTTTTTAAGTAAGACGGAAAAATTGTCGTCAGCGATATAATGTCATATCGGAGGGTGGTGTGTGTTAGGCAGGAAAAGAGAAATTAACACAGTGGAAAAATAAAACTGGAGGACAGCTCTCTAACCATCTGGCTCAGCTCCAGTTCAAGTTTAGGATAAAAGCTTCCTTCCTAATGGACACACACACACACACACACACACACACTCACACACACACACACACACACACACACTCACACACAAACACACACACACACACACACACTCACACATACACACACACACTCTCTCACACACACAATGAAAATGTCTGTAATTCTGATCCTTCTATGTGAAGTCATCACTGTGAAAAAGGTAACAATGTGTAGATTATTTAAGGGCTCCTTAGGTCATGTTTTGCAGGTTTACAGCTTCACACACTGGTTCCTATCAGCTTTTTCTCTGTCTAAATAAACTCATGATTTCCTTTCATTATTGTTCATGATTGATCCTGCCTCTCTCTCTCTCTCTCTCTCTCTCTCTCTCTCTCTCTCTCTCTCTCTTTCTTTCACTCTCTCTCTCACTCTCTCTCTGTATGTCTGTCTCACTCTCTGTAAGCTATCTTAGATGCTGTGCATTGCTCAACACAGCTTCTCTCAATCTGTAAACACAATCACAGTGTTTATCCCAGTGAAAGACGGCTGGGTAGTATTAGAGGTCCAGACGGAGAATGTGAACCACATGGAACTCACTCTCAACAGGGAGGAAAGTGGACAGATGAAGTCATAAAGGAGAGCACCCCTGTGCCCCTTACCAAAAACAGCAAAACTGGGAACTGCATGGGAGGGGTGAGATAAGTACAAAAATGTTATCAGCTAAGGGAAACAGACATCACTCAGAGCAAGGTGGGACTGGGGCACTTTAATATGCTAATGTTATGTGGAGCTCACTCAAAGTGAAAAAGTGAAAAAAAAAGAGTGAGCTGTTACAGCTATAGAACAAAGCCAATGTTCACACCACAGATAAAGGCTACATTCACATTACAAACCACATTGTTCAGTTTGGATTTTTTTGCTCAGATTGGATTTACTTATCTTGATGGTTGACAATTGCAAGTGATCTATCTGTAATTTGAATGCATCTGTACTCTGAAACAGCATGCACAAATCACTGTGTCACAAACAACAAAAACCATATTTGTGAGATGACTCATGATATTTAAACTGCAAAATGGATATGCTAGTATCAGAGCACTGCATTTTGTTCTGGAGGAGGGCAAACTGTAAATGATCAGGTCAAGAAAGCAAAAGAAAAAAAGCCAGATGAATAGCTTTTGCTCTTTTCACAGCTGTTACTCTCCTATGTTGTTGTTTTGATGAAATAGGCAAAAAAACCCCACACAAATTCCAACCTGACTCATGGACATTCCCATATGAGATTTATTTGGTCTGGTGTTCTGGATATATACAACATGTGTATTACTAAATGTCCTGGTGACTGCATTTGTTTTAGGCCATTATCTATCTATCTATCTATCTATCTATCTATCTATCTATCTATCTATCTATCTATCTATCTATCTATCTATCTATCTATCTATCTATCTATCTATCTATCTATCTATCTATCTATCTATCTTAACTCCTAGGGGTTTGGATGGGCCATTTCACATGGCAACTTAAAGGCTCCGAGTAATGGTTAATTATTAACTTCTCTTGTAAAGTTGCTTTGTCAGATAAACAGGCAAATTTTTTTCACAACTTGACAAAGCTTATAATGTCTGGCCAGCTGAAAACTAATGTTCACTAAAAAATTGAAGTCATAATACATTTTGCCTTTGAAGTGCTACATTGTTGAAGAATTTTTACTTCACTAAAATAAATCTCCTTTCACCTTCACTGAATCCTACTACGTCACTGATCCCAAATGTCTACTTGTAATAATTTAGGTAAATTGTCTTCACATATCAACTTACAGTGCATGAAAAATGTATTATTATTAATATAGTGTAACACGGAGTGCAAACACGAGAAGAGCTAGATTTATTAGAAGGAAGTTCAAGAGCAGGTTCGGTAGAATAGTCCGGAGTCATAGCACACAAGATGAGAACAAGAAAACCTGATTAAAAGAAAGCAAAATATGCAGACTGAAGGGACAAATAGAGGGACAAGCTAACAGAGAGAGAAACGGGATACAGAAAAGAGGTGGGAAAAACTCACAGGCAACAAAGAAGAACATAGAGCACGTGCTGTATGAAATGATGACCAGCAACATAACAGGAAACACAGGATTTAAATATACTGCCTAACAAATGAAAAACAAGGAACAGGTGAAACTAATGACAGGTGGGAAAAACCAAACGTTGGGCATAACAAAAAGAATCAAAACAAAAGAGCACATGGAAACAAAAACCAGGAAGAAAAACGAAAAGAAAAGGCAAGGCAGGTGTTGCTGAGGGAACCGTGATGCCAGGGGTCATTCGTGAAATATAATTTAATATTTCATTTGGCAGAATAGTGTAAAAGGTACATATCTCCATTCTACCTACATTACAGAATTACTTTATTGATCACATTTGATTATTAGGGAATGATACAATGGATGTGTAGGAGCATACCAAGTAAGAACTGGTCCTGACTGTCCTTGATGACCTCAAAAATCAGAAGGAGAGTGTCTCAGCATGCTTTTGCAAAATGCATCACAATATCCTTCCCAATATGAATAACTATTTTTAGCATCACTGTTGATGTTATGGAATTCAGAGCAATCTCAGATCATCCTGGCATTAGGATTTGTCCATTAGTGGGTGTGCTCCTGGCCTCAGGCTGTTCATACTGGACAATAAGAAAATGGCCTGCAAAATAAAGGATACAGTTATTGTTTGTTTCTGGGCAAGAACAACCATCAGCCTTTGATATCTTCCATAAAGGCCACCATGTTTCATAGGGAGATGGGAAGTCAGAGGAGGGCTATTGCTCAATTTGTTGGTTGAGTGCATCATTTATTTATTTATGTACTGTGAGAGTCCCTATCCCTGTTCTAATGGATTCTGTTGAGCCTGTCAGGATCTGAGGTCACAGACAAATCCTCATGCCAGTATCGGGCAGAAAGACCATGCCCGGAGGTCAATGGTTCAAACTACAAAAAACTGAGTGACAAGCCTTTGTAAAGGGAAAGTGTGGGGCAATTTATTTGCCCACTGTCCTCCTGGAAAGGCAGTTCTAATTTTAGTTTGTTTCTTGGTTTTGCGCTTTGACATTTTTCTCTTAGGCTTTAAAGTATGGTAGGTCATTTGTTTTTCAATGTTTTAGGGAATGGCATGCCCATAAGATCTCCTTTCTTTACAGTGTATTACATTTGTTTTGTTTTTGCTCTGTTTTGCAGCAAACATTGGACTCTAACCTCAGCAATCTGATTAAGAGGAACAATGAATTAGAATCACTGATGGGGAAATTGATTCAGACCTGCCAAAATGTGGAGGTGAGTGTTTTCTGTTGTCCTATATCTGAATCTAACAATATAATATTGAATTTACAATATTTGATATATAATGGTATTTATATGGCAACAGAATAGAAATTAACAGGTGATGTAGTTATGTCCACTACAATATAACTAATATGACGAAATCTTCCCTGACTGAATTTGACCGATCTTTCCTTTTCAAATCTATTTTGTTTCTATTTCAATTCAAATCTAGTAATTATAATAAACCCAAGAATAGATACACATTTATTCAGTCTCTAATACTATATTGAAAATATACTGTTGATACTGTTAATATAATTTATAGCATATATTTGATATCTGCATGACCTAGAAATCTCTATCTTAGTCAGATTATTTCAGTGTGTGCATTTGTGCCTCACTCTAGTTTAAAATAGAAGCAAAAGAGAGGACTAAGACCATAACCTTATGATTAAAAACATTTACATATAAAGCTAACATGTAAAACACTAATCAGACAAGCAATGTGTAGATTTATTTAAGAAGTATTTATTTTATTACTTTAAAAAAATGTAAGTGTCAAACACACCGATAAGAGCAATAATTTAAAATTGCCAACATATGAGCGTAACATTCTCTACAACATGACCATTGGCCACTGAAATTCACATCTATGTATTCACCAACATTGAGCAACATTTCAAGATGTGCATTTTTATAAGCTCTCACTTAAAGTGCAATATATGTTGTTAGAATCTGTGACTTTCAAATGGATATAGTAAAACAACCCCTCCAATAGTCCTAGTCGTTGATTGCAAATTGTCGATTTAAACCTTCTGGAATATTAGCTTTGCGTTTGGTGTAGTGATGAGGAGTGAAGCCTTGTGCTGCTTTGTGTCTTACCTTCTTTATAGCAATGTTTGGTTCGCTTCTTATTTCAATACTGTGATAAGGTATTTGGCTTTGCTTATGATGACCAGCTATCCCAAAGTGTTACCTACTGCACAAACATTAGCATCTCAGCTTTTACAAAATTAGACAATGTTTAAATATGGTGATGCTAAAAAATAGTGCACAGAAGGTAGATGTGCATTTAGACCTTTCAATAGCAACCTTGATCTTTTTCTCTTTGCCTTTCCAAAGTGGCCTTTAGCCAAGCTGCTTGCCCTCTGGGTTAAATTAAATCGCTTATAGCTCTGATGAGTACCATCACATCAAAAAAAACTAAGAACATCTCTGTCAGTGGAGCCATGATCTAGAACTCGCTCATTGCTCTCACTGTGCTCAGCTCTGCGTGAGTGTATACACATATGAAAGCATGAGTTATAAGTGTTTGTATAACTAAGCAAAAGACTTCCTAGAGAAACAAGCAGAAGAGTTGCTTAGTGTCTGATGTTCTCACAGATATGTACTGCCTTTCTCTTCACACAAATAGGTTTTGTTCTGTTGGTACTGCATTTTGAGACCAGAATGTGAAAACCAGGTCATAACTGAACTGCATTTCAATATTTATTTAACAAGTCATTTTACTTTCCATCTGGGCCGTTTAAAGTGTTCCGTCTTCATTAGTATGGACCACAGGCACATGTGGGTTTCTGAGGGTTTCTGGGTCTGAGATGCTGGAAACATGAACAGCAGCACACAGAGATGTTACTGGCGACTCTGGGGCGTACAGGAGAAGGTCAGGGGACCTCATTAGTAGCGTTGAAAGACGGAGCTGCGGCTGAGTAAGTCTCTCATGCGGTAAAATCAGAGCAGACATTACGGAGGTCTCCTAAACCTCAGACAGTGCCCTGTCTCCCAGCTTTCCTCATCATTTTCCCACACCTTGCAGGGAGGCCATGATTAGGGTGATTGTGAATAGTGACTTATTCAGACCTGGCGTTTTTAGGTGATTTAAGGTTGTTTTAATTGAAAAAAAAAATGAAATAGGGCTAAAATAAGGCATTAATCAATTCTGCATAAGGAAGAGATCTTGGAGAATATTTACTTTCTACAAGGATCATTCATCTGCAATACCGGGAAAAAGCTTAAGCACTCATGACAGAATCTATAGACAACTTCTTATAATTGATCAGCTAAATGCCATAAATGAAATAAATGATCACCGTTTTTCATGGTAGAACAGAAATATTGAACTACTTTATAATATCCAAAATGTAAGGAGTATTAAAATAATATTCAGGATAATTCAAAATTGTTTTAGGAAAAATTCCAAAATTCCTCTTTTGCTTTAAGAACCTCAGCTAAGAACCTTTGTTTAACGAGTTTCAGCAGGAAAATATCCCATGGCTTTATAGACTTTTATCAGACTTGAGCTTCAGACACAAATCCCATGACTTGAGAATGACTTAAGACCTCCCTGGGTCATGGCTGCTGGTTTAGGCTTCAGAGGCTGTACCATACAAAGAAACTCACAAACACAATATTAATGTTGAGAAGAATGTAAGAAGTAGCATTATGAGAGGAAAATGTACAGGGTGATATATAAAGTACAGCAGGCCACAGACAGTGTGAGTTTGAGCCAAAAGACAACAACAAAAATAAATAAATAAATAAAACTTCCCTAAAAAGAAAGTGGCAAAAAAACACAAATATCCTTACCTGACCTCCCTGTTTTCAAAACAAGAATAAATAAAAAACAATATAAACAAAAGGCTCTTACCCCTCTAGTGTCAGTGTGGCCAAAGTACAAACAAGTCACTCTACTGAGATCCAGAAATGAAGCACTTCCATCTCATAACTCGGTCAAACAGTAAACTCGAACACAAGCAGCATCTGTCTCATCAGCTCGCGATAATTCTCAGTTGTCAAGCCACCGTGGGCCGCATGGCATCAAACACTGCAGGTCCACATGCTCACAGTTGTTATAGGCACATCCTCTGAATACTTGCCAATTGCAGCTTGCAATGGCTTAATTGCATCAGTTGTGCAATGAGGACCTACAAACAAACAGAGACTAAAGAGAAGATACCAAAACACAACAAATGAACCAAAAGGGGGCAGTGGCAGAGCCATACTACAGATATACATTATACTGCAGCGCAATAGTGCAGATGTATGGCTCACTTCACATCCATGGACATAAAACAGAAACCAAAAGCACAAATGTGTCAAGGACGTAACAATGGCCATCTCATTTAAACTCTCAGATATGATTTTGAAAGAAGTTCATCTGCATATATAAAACACCCATTGAATTATCACTGATTAGAGACAGATTAAAGCAGCAACCTGGTTTCAACCATGAAGACTAGTGTATCCATGACATCAGTGACATCTGCCTATATGCTTATCAGTGCTGTGTTTGCCAATTGCAGAATGGATTTCAGAGATTTCTTATTTCTTTTTTTTTCCAACAGGTGAACGCATTGCGACAGGAAGGCAAGCTAATGGAAGAGTGTGACCTCCTGATCAGTATAATTCAGGAGAGGAGACAGATCATCAGTGCCAAAATCAAAGAGGGCAAGGTGAAGACAATTTGTTTCCATATTCTTCCTTGTTTTTGTTGCCTAATATTACATAGTATAACTTAAATATCCACTTAGAACAATATATTTATTCACCATTCTCAATTTTATACTTCTAAAAAGTTTATGAGACATTTTTACTACTTTTTCTCTCTATATAGTATAGTACACAGTTTCAGAGAGAAACAAGTCATTTTAGACAGAAGTCCTTCATCAGCTATGCAAGCAAAGTGCTTTTCCATATATATATTTATTTTCTCCTGTATTACATTTCATATACAGTACTGTACAAGTTTTATGCAGGTGTGAAAAATGACCAAAAGGGAAATCTAAATATTTGGTGTGACCACCCTTTGCTTTCAAAGCAGCGTCAGTTCTTTTAGGTACACTTACACAACATCAGGGATTTTGAAGGACTATTGCCTGGTGTATGATTATCCAATTATATCAAACAGGTGATAATGATCATCATTTTCATATGTAGGTTGGAACAGAGTCTGAAACAGAAACAACTGTGTAGGAGGCTTAAAACTGCATAAGGAACAGCCACACTCTGCTGCAAAGGTTGTGGAAGGCAGTTTTATGTCACAGGTCATACATCACAACAAGACTGAAGGTACTTATACTGCATCAGCAAGGTCTCTTTCAGGCAAAGATATCAAAGCCGACTGGGGTTTCAAGGTGTGCTGTAGAAGCTCTTTTGAAGAAGCACAAAGAAACAGACAATGCTGAGGACCATAGACACAGGAAACTTGAAAGAGACATCAAGATGAAAGACATCATGCTTACTTCCCTTCGAAATTGACAGATGTCCAGAAGTGCCATCAGTTTGGAACTAGCAAAAGCCAGTGGGACCCAGATACACCCATCTACTGTTCAGAGAGGTCTGGCCAGAAGTGGTCTTCATGGAAGAATTGCGGCCAGAGTGTCATACCTTTTACATGGAAACAAGCGACTCAACTATGTATGAAGACATGGAAACTGCAGTGCAGAAAAATGTGATGAGTCAAGAATTAAAATATTTGGCTATAACAGAAGGCAGTTTGTTCACTGAAGGGCTGGGGAGCAGTACAATAATGAGTGTCTGAAAGCAACAGTGAAGCATGGTGGAGGTTCCTTGCAAAGTTGGGGCTTCATGTCAGCAAATGGAGTTTGGGATTTGGTCAGGATTAATGGTGTCCTCAATGCTGAGAAATACAGGCATTAGGGAGGCATCTCATTGGCTCGAAATGTATTCTGCAGCAGGACGATGACCCAAAACATACAGCCAATGTCATTAAGAACTATCTTCAGTGTAAAGAAAAAAAGGAGCCCTGGAAGTGATGGTATGACCCCCACAGAACCCTTATCTCAACATCATAGATTTTGTCTGGGATTACATAGAGAGACAGAAGGATTTGAGCAAGCCTACCTCCACATAAAATCTGTGGTTATTCTCAATGATGTTTGGAACAACCTCCCTGCTGAGTTCTTCAAATACTGTGTGCAACTGTACCTAGCAGAAATTAGGCCGTTTTGAAGGCAAAGGGTTGTCACATCAAATATTGATTTGATTTAGATCAATATGTGTTTATTCATCTTGCATTTTGTTAATTTTGTTAATTTCTATTTTAGAAAGCATTCTTACTCTGCAGCATTTGTTTTCCACACCTGCCTATTTCAACAGTACTGTGCATCTATAGCTTTAGTGATATGGGCTATATGTCACCAGGGATAGATCCTGTGTGGGGATTTATATGAGATGTAGGAATCTACAAAGGGAAAAAAACTATATAACTAACCAAACAAAAATTACATATGTAGTTATAATCATAGTTGCCAAGATGAAAAGTAAAAGTGGACAAAAGGTTAACCACTAAAGCACTGAAATCTCATGGCCCAGCCTAGCACTATAAATGTGATGCTACTAGCACCTTGACCTAAATCCCTCCAAATCTCTCTTCCTGCATGTAAACGACAGTTCACTTTTACCTTATGATGTCATATAGAAGTAAACTTCACTTTGATAACATATGGTACATGAATGTTTATGTCTACGTTCCATATATTTGGGCAGTAACTTTTTTACATCATTAGACTGCTGTCATTACTAGTTTACAACTCAACATTTGTTGCCCTCAGACAGTGCGAATGCGCAAACTGGCACACCAGATCGCCAACTGCAAGCAGTGCATCGAACGTTCCTCTGCCCTCATCACTCAGGCAGACCAGACACTGAAGGAGAGCGACCACGCCCGCTTCCTTCAGACGGCCAAGAACATCTCTGAGCGGTGAGCAAGCCAAGTGCCTGCAGGGCTGCTGGTCTGCTCACAACCTCACGGTGCTCCAAGTCTTGATAACTGTCCTAGAAAAAAAAGGACAGTCAGGCCAACATCAACCTTCATAGCCGGCTATTAAAGACAAATGATACCAGTTCCATTAAATTCTGCTAATGTTTCAGAGTCTCCATGGCAACAGCATCCTCTCAGATCCTGATACCTGAGATTAATCTGACGGACACGTTCGACACCTTTGCGCTGGACTTCACCAGAGAGAAGAAACTGCTCCAAAGTCTTGATTACCTTACAGGTAATTAGAAATACATTATTTACAATTACTTTGACTGTAATTACTGTACTTTAAATCAGGTTGTATCCATGGAATTGCACCAGGAAAATAGGTGAATAATATCAACATCGTAAAGATTTAAAATCTTGCAACATCTAAGTAGTTGCACTCCAAAAATAATTAAAATAGCTTTCTTGTACTTTTCATATTAGATCAGCCATTTTTAATTTACACTACAGGAAAATGTGGGGGACAGCTCTCTAAGTCAGTCTGAACAAATCTGGCTGCGTTGTGCCTTCACTAGTCACTGTATAGTCCAGTTCTAGAAAGTGAACTTGATATGTGTGGGTGTGTCTGTCTGTGTGTATCTTAGTGTGTGTGTGTGTGTGTGTGTGTGTGTGTGTGTGTGTGTGTTTGTGTATATGTTTGGGACAGGGTGGTTAAAGCCAAATCTGTTCCAGTATCTTCACAATATATATGACACATTGCCCAAGGACAGTCAAAGAGAAAAATGAATATATCCACTATTCATTTAATAGAGAATCAATAAAGAATCTTCTGGTCAGATTGCACCAAAGACATTATAACCTTTTCTTGAATTTCAGTTCAAATATTCCAATGTAGTATATGCACCAGTAATTACAGTAATGATCTGGAAATGATGCAGCAAACAAGGAGAAATCCTTTGTGTTAGACAATGGTTATTGTCATTGTTATTGCTTGTCATGTATGTACTGTTTTACTCCTCTCCTCTAGCGCCCAGTCCCCCAGGCATCCGAGAGGAGCTGTGCACTGCCTCCTATGACACCATCACTGTGCACTGGACATCAGATGATGAGTTCTCTGTGGTCTCCTATGAGCTGCAGTATGCCATCTTCACTGGGCAGTCCAATATTGTCAGTGAGTGCAATACAAAACCTTTGAAATTGTTATGAAGGAATAAATATCAACCTATATAACGTAAGGATTAATTCAGGATCAGCACTGAGGTATTCATCATAGTGTTACAGGGTGCAGTTCGTGACATGAGGTGACTCGCTGAGTAATTTACACTCAAGTGCACCCTTGAACAGCAAGAAAAAATGAATGATCACAGTTTTTTTTTGCCTTTATGCAAAGGATTTGATTTACCTTATCCAAGACAAATGCATATCCTAATACCTCAGAGAGCTAATCCCTAAAATATGTTACACTGATTGACCCTGGGATTGAGTAGTTAGTGGCATATTTATAGTGCATGGGCTCTGTGGAAGAGATATGGTTCATTAGGTGAAGCGATGACAGCTCGCTCAGTGCTTGAGGCATGAGCCCACATGAGCCCACGTGAACTGGAAGCTGTGAGGGTTAAGTGACAGTCTTAATGATGACATAGATGACAATCTAAAATAATGACATCGATGACATTGCTTAGATGACTCTAATAAGATATTCGATGTTAATAATTTAAGTGACTATGGGTATGTCAAAGGCACTACATAAGTCTAACTTTTTACTTTTATTAAAGTAACAGGAAAAAAAACAAAAAAAAACAAGATTTCTAATTAGCTCATGTGAAACTGTGTGAGTCTCACACAGCTCCTGCTAAAGGTCATGGATAAAAGCAATTTAAGCCACAACATCAGGAGGTGGCTGTGATGAGCCCTGACTGCAAAGAGTTCCATAAATCACCTACCATCCCTCTCAAACACAGGCACTATGAGTAGGCTATATTATCTTAGAGAGTGACTTTCACTGAAACATATCATAGTGTACGACATATCATACATATCATAGTGTCAAGTTCTAACATACTCGGCATGAGGACTTATTGGGTCGCCTAGTATAACACTCACTTTCTCGCTCTCCCAGGTCTGTGCAACTCTGCTGACAGCTGGATGATTGTCCCCAACATCAAGCAGAACCACTACACAGTCCATGGCCTGCAGAGTGGCACCAAGTACATCTTCATTGTCAAGGCCATCAACCAGGCAGGCAGTCGCAGCAGTGAACCTGGAACACTGAAGACCAACAGTAAGCCCCTGCAAAGGACACACAGCCCCCTGTGCATACAGGGAACACAAGCAGAGGCTTTGCCATTACAGTGACATTAATAATAAAAAGTGCTTTTATTCTTTTTCATTGATTTTAAATTTATTAGTGGTTTGACAGACCAGATAATTACACTTAATGACATAGCTTTTTTCACAGCAAGCCCTGCTTCGAAATGAAATACCACTGTATATTGTCTTGTTGATTCTGCAGGTCAGCCATTCAAGCTTGACCCCAAGTCTGCTCACAGGAAGGTAAAAGTGTCTCATGACAATCTGACAGTGGAGCGGGATGAGGTGTCCTCAAAGAAGAGCCATGGCCAGGAGCGCTTCAGTAGCCAGAGCAGCTACGGTGTCACGGGGAATGTCTACATCGACAGTGGCCGACACTACTGGGAGGCTCTGATTGGGAGCACTTGGTGAGTTTTACAAGATGTCAGATGGAAAATGACAGATTTGGGTTACTGGATACATTATGGTAGACACAACCAAGAATGTAGACAACCCCAACAGTTAGAAATCATTATGAAAGATTTGTCACTAATCGTTAATGTTTTGTCTCAGGTACGCAGTGGGCATAGCCTACAAGTCTGCACCCAAGCATGAGTGGATTGGGAAAAACCCTTCTTCATGGGTGCTCTGTCGGTGCAACAACTCCTGGGTGGTGCGCCACAATAGCAAAGAGATGGCCATTGAGCCTTCACCTCATCTACGGCGTGTCGGGGTGCTGCTAGACTACGATGCTGGCTCACTGGCTTTCTACGATGCCGTGGGCTCCCAGCACCTCCACACCTTCCACGTGTCCTTCACCCAGCCCGTGTGCCCTGTCTTTAACATATGGAACAAATGTCTCACGGTCCTCACTGGTCTCCCCATTCCAGACCATCTGGAGGGCATGGAGCCTATCGACTGATGTCAGGGCTCACTGCTGCAACCGCAACAAGGAAGTGGATGTCTTGAGCTACTTGGAACTGCTTTCACCAGCTCTGGCTATGCTAAGCTCTAATCTGTCCCAAGCCATCATATGCATGTTGGATCATGTTTGAGCACTACATTTTGCCCTCTCTTACAGAAAATGAATGAAAGTTGACTTGAAGGAAACACTGACAGAAATTCCTTATGAACAAAGAGGTAGAGGGTCTGATAATCTCAGAAGGTCCAAGGTGTTTTTGCTTATGGTATTGTAAAACAGCAAAAATATTTAAGATAAAAACAAGATTTTTATATTAGGTATATTGGAGGACGTTTGCACATTATTGCCAACACTTTATTTATCAAAAAGGGGAATATCACATCCTAAATCAGTCTCTCAATTTGGTGCAATTATGTAATAAGCCTTCTTAGTGCAATCCTACTTCATATTCTTAAGAACACGAGTTGCTTCACTAGATTAAGAGGCAATATAACTGATAGGCAGATATAAAATGGTTAGTAATGAACTATTTTTACATCCTGAAATATATCTAAATATATACAAATGTCATTTCATGTCACTTAATACTTTTTTTAAATAAAAAAAAAATCTATGTTATGTCATTTAATATTTTGTTAGTGAAACTGTCATCTCATTATGGTGAGAAATGAAATCACAATGTCACCCCGGTCAGCAATGACAGCCTATACCTGAATTCTTTTTTCAAAAACATCTTTTAGGTTCCTGAATATGCTAAAATGAAATCAATACATGTTTGTGAGATACTAAATTATTTGACATGTTTAGAAAGTACAGCACATTGTTTTGCATTGTATTGTTTTTTTTATCAGACCATTGATGTTCAAGATACTCATGCATTGCGGAATTTGCTGTCATTTGCTTTCTATAATGTCTGCTATCATTGGCAGTGTAGGTAGAGTAGTAGAGTAGAGTAGTAGTTCAAATTACATATCAGTGTGTGTATCCTGCTATACAGATATAAAATAGTCTACATGAGCTTAAGGCTGGAGAGCTACCGTCTACCATGCGGCCTTTACATGCAGCTACACTCATCATCCATCCAGAGAGATCTGGCCACCAATCCGAAACACTTGCTTGATAGTCTATTTTAATATTTATGTTGCTTCAATAGTTGTTTGTGAGGTTTTAAAAGATGGTAAATTAATATTTTGGCCAATAGGAGGTTGAAATATTCGATAATCTATGTGGTGAAGGTTAAGCCCTTATCTCTTCATATATAAACTATCCCTGATTCCTGAGGGTAAAATGCTGTCAAAATTCCCTATTTCAAACCCTATTTTGCAAAGAAAAAATGTTTCTAGAGCTTCTATCACTGCAATTTTTGTAGCATTTGTGAAAGATGAATTAAATGTATCAATCAATTGTTGGCATCATGCTTTCACTTCATAACAGAAAACAGGACAATTTTAGTACAAATTTAATATACACACACATAGTAAACACACTTTTTACTATTCTTATATAATGATTTTATTCACCAGGAACATGTCAGTGAAAACATCTATGTAGTTTTAGTGTATGAAGATCCTGGCTAGTCTTCAGTGGACTGTGAATTTGTAGAACGGCTTCTTATTTTTAAGACCACAAGTTTTCAAATAGGATTCAAGTTTGGAGACTAAGGTGGCTACTGTGTAAAAGGTTAATTCTGTGCTCCTGCAACCATTTTTGGGTGGATTCTGATGTATTTTTTGGATGGATTATTTTGTTGAAAAGTTCATATATTCAACTCTAAACATGCCAGCTGACAGATCAGGTATGGGCCAAAATATCTTGGTCCCTAATGTAATGAATGATGCTATCAGTTCTAACAAAAGCACAGCAAAACAGCCCCAGAGCATCAATGATCCCTCAGTCTACTGAGCACAATATGAGTCTGGTTTTCTCAGAGTTTCCTTGCATTTACCTCCATATCCAAAATGTTTCATTTTGATTTAATATGATTTTTAAAAAACAAAAACAAACAAACAAACAAACAACAACAATTGTTGGAAGATTGATGTCTGAATAAATTGTGCTACAATTTGTTGGTTTGCCATCAGTAAAGGTTTCTTTTGTGCAACCATTCCAAAGAGCTTGTTGACATGATGTTTGACATGGGGATAATTGCTTTTTGAAACATGCTAACCCCAAGATACCACAAAATTGTGAAGTTCTGAAACTGTGATACTTTCTGTGGTATCTTTCTTTGTCTTCCTCACCATCTTTCACACCATGTGTGGATGCAAAATGGAAACACCTCCTCTTCCTGGCAAACCTGCAAATGTTTCAGACCTTTGAAACATTTGCATTATCATCCTCACAGTGCTTAGAAGTATGTGTGGCTCCACATCTCTGTATAGAGAAATAATACCTGCTATTGAAGTCTTTATTTCAAACCAAACAAAATGCTGCAAGAGTCATTAATCTCCACGCACTTAGATTTGAACTAATTTTTATAACATGTGAAACACCATTTAAATACCTAGTTTTAGGTTTTTACCTGATCCTTACAGAATCGGTGTCAACATATTCACAAGAGCCTTATTCCCAGTACTTACTAAAAATAACCAGACAATTATAAACAATTGGCTGCCATACCCCAATCACTCCCTCTGGATCGACACATATTTGACTAAGGCAGCTGAAACTCATTAACTTTCTGCCTGATTCTTTAGAAGTTTAATAGCTTAATACATTTTTGGCACGATTTTTTGTAGAGTGCTATAACATGCATATAGGTGTTCATCAGCATCTAGTGATCCAATAAAAGCTTGTAGTCATCAGGAAAAACAACCAGCAGGATATAATAACATATCTCAGCCATAGGGTATCTGCTAATTGGTCATGTGTAAACATTTACATTCACGGCATTTAGTAGATGCAGAGCGTCTTACAAAAGTGCTTTGTCATTCATTCATAGAATACATCCTAACCAGTACAATAGGTTAGAATCCAACTTATCTTACTTGTTAGTTACATTATTCTTGTAGCTCCTATGCAAAGCTAAAGTAGCAATCTTTGAGCACTAAACATGTCTTGGCTTATTAACTACATTTGGGGTAAGTGGAAAATTTTGAAAATTCGATTTTTTTGCCAAACTAAGTGGGTAGATGGGTGTGTGTGTGGATGTGGGTAGGTAGATGGGTGTGGGTGGTGGCATTGGGCAGATAATTGAAACCCAGTGGAAACTGTTTTTACACAACTATTACTCTAGGTGGCACTGATACACCAAAGATGTCCATCCTAGTGTATAGAAATCATTTACCAAATCTGCCCCGACAGCATGCACAGAAATTACTAAACAGCATACATGAATAATAAACATGTCATTGTTTAATCCAGTACTGTGATCTAAAAAAACAGAAAACCCTGTGTGTCTAGGTAATTTTTAAACAACCCACTTTAATCTCCTTTATGGGGGTTGTCAGGATTCTCTTTCAATCATGTCTTGTATGGTTAATGAGACGTGCTATTAACCATGTCCTCCAGCAAGAGGAGCCTTGTGTTCACATTCACAAATACACTGCCAGTTAACAGATTTCCTCCAGGACAACATATCTAGAGCACCCTTGTTGTTTCAAAAGTCAGCTTCTCAAACAAGGATTTATGAATAATTCAAAGCTTCTTTTTAGATATATTTGTTCTTACATTTTGCTGAAGAGCCCTAGTTTTCTATGTAAGGATTTTTTTTGGTACACCGATGGCTACCCTGGGGAAGACTCTAAACAATTGTCTTGAACTTTTAGTTATTCCTTTTGGAATGTTGGATTTCTTATCTGTACATGCCTTGGGATTTGCTCTATACATTCTTATAGAATATTCCTTATTTGCTTTAAAAAATAGATTTAAAAAATGCACATTTATTCTTCAGAGCTTGGCAAGAGAAGAAACTCTTACAAGGCCCAAATCTGCTCTTGATTTGATCATTTAATGAAACTCTTACCAAAGAAACCTTCATATGTGGCCTGACAATGACTCTAGCCATCAGCAGTGACTGTGATCAGAATGCTTCTCTTCTGGTGGAGCACTAGATGCTCAGTTTTGTTTTTATTTATTTATTTTTTAAGCCCCAGTAAACCTGGCATGGGCACAACGGCATATTTCTGTCACATTGGCAAACCCGGTCTGGCCATGGCATTAGCTGGGATGGTGGACTACAGGTCCAATCTGACGCCAAAAGACTATGCCAGGACTAGAGAATCGAGTCCCCATGGGCAAACAGACAGGAAGCGACAGGAAGAACAGCGCACGTGTCTGGAGGCAGAGCACCGCCGCTTCTGTGCATCTCATTTTAATTTGTTGGCTGTGCCCTTTAACCTCTGAAGGTGGTATCTGGTTAAGCTTTCTGGGTGAACTACTGGCCTAAATAATGGCAGGCTTGATTTAAACAAACAGCAGGGAGTTGAGAGATACACTGGGTGCTTGGCGCAGAACGCTCGCTTAAGCTAAAGTGGTACAAGTGGCTAAATCATTGTTTTAGAATTTGATTTGGCAAAAATAAATAAGCATAGGCTTAAATCTTTGGCAATCTTATTATTACGTAGTCAAGAAGAAACCTAAAAATAAGATATAACCAAGCCAAAGAAATATTTAAGTCAAAAACTGAGCCTTGAAATCATTATACATTCACTGGAATGCATCTAACAAATAAAACATTTTGTAATTAACATGATATCAGTATTCAACAGTCATCTGTCATCAGTGCAACTATTGCGGCCATATTTGTACGTCAATATAGGCCATATAGTCCAATTTAAATTTCAAACTAAGATTTATGTCTTTCTGAGTTTTCACTTCTTTTAAACCATCTTGCAATATGGTATGTCCTACAACTAAAAGAATAAAAAATTAAGAAAGTAATACATTTTGGACACCACGCAGTAGATGTAAAACGAGTGTGAAATGGCGTAGCCATTAAAATAAGCCTTGGTTATGAATCCCTGAGACTAAATGAGCGATGACATTCTCTTCAACCCCTTTCATCTCTGAACAATGAGATGAGGTGCACGCCCTCGTGCGTAGCGTGCTGCTTTCACACATTTGCTAACTACGGTGACCTACTTTGGAAAGAGAGTTAAGTGGGACTGAAATGCACACAGCAGCAGTAAGCTCTTCATTACCCATTCCAGTTGCGTAGCTCAATGACCACAGGGAGATGTCATGTTCTGTAGATTAAATTATGCTGTGCAAAGCAAGTTTTTTTTCCCCCAGCGATCAGTAGGAGGCGCTCCACTAACCCTTCTGAAAAAGTGCCTTTAAGCAGATAAACAAAGCACCAGAACGTCTGAGTCATGTCTTCCTCCCTCATCCTCTGTTCAAAGTAAGATGTAAAACCTTTGAAAATAGGTTAGATCAATTCAGTTCTTCGACACTGGGTATGTCTGGAGAATATGAGATCAGGCCCATTTTGTTGTGTCTCTCTGATGGGTATGGAAATCAGTTATGTTGAACCAGCATTTTGGGGTGTTGTGGAGTTGACATGTTCTCAAAATTTACTTTATGAACCAAGTCAAAGAGAGAAAGGACACTCAGCATCCATGTACTTAGCAGAGCCAGAACATTCCATCTTCCCAGAACATTCCTGCATCAGTAGCAGCCAGAACCTCCTCCCAGCTTCCCCAGCGGATGCTGCTGTGCTCTAAACGTACCTGCCAGCTGCAGCAGCAGCTCCTGACCAGGGCTTTGAAAACCCTTCCCTATCTAGGGGACCCAGGTACACCCAGACTCCACCCACTGGCATCTACCAGAACCTTTCTTTCGCTGCTTCCCCACTGGGTCTCAGCAGATGACTTCACCTTTGATTTCAGGTCCCCAGGAGAGGTCCCCATGTGATATCCCCACGTGAGGGCCCTCTGCTGGTGATTTACGGTGGGCACACCTACTCACATGGCCCTTAACCCCAACGTTTCGACGTTGTGCCGTGTCATGGTCAGCACTTTTCAACTGATGCCTGACCTCGTTCCTCCTCACCCCCCCCCCCCCCACCCCCAGGGCAAAACAGCCTTCCAGTCTGCAAGAGAGAAGAGAGGAGAGGGGAAAAAAAACAACTACAAAGCAAGCAAGAGGAAGAATTGCTTAAGAATAGGTTAAAATAGACAGGTGAAGAGGAGGGGAAAGAGGAGAGGGAGTGTAAGCTGGGAAAACAGAAGGGGGGACTATAAGATGAGAGAAAGGCATGAGGATAGTAGGTGGAGGTAAAAATAACGAGATAAAGGGAAGGGGGTGTGTGTGTGAAGGAGGCATAGCAACAGGGGAAAAGAGCAGCTCACATGGAGAGACTTTAGAGGAGAAATCCGTGACTGCAAGACTCTGGGCAAAGGGAAGATAAAAGTGAAGAGAAGACGAGGGAGAGAGAAAAAGAGTGAGATGAATGTGTCAGGTGGGCGGGAAAGGAGAGCCTGGCCTTTCGTCAGGCTCAGAGGAGTGAATCTGTACAGGGTGCTATCTGAGTTGTCACACGTAACTCTCTGGAAAAGAAGTGGACAGCTTGTTATCTTGTTAGTGGCATTAGGGGGATGGAAAGGTGATAGTGGACCCCAGATGTAGTCACTTGGCCAGGTGATGTTCTCCCATTGATTAGAAATGCATCTACAGTAAGAACAAATCAATTAATACCAATAGGTAGTACTGGATTCTAGTACTGTGGGTCTACAGCTGTTATACTGTTATCTCTCTGTCATTCTGCATATAGAGTGACAATCATGGAAAATGACAGTGACATTTCAAAAACAACTGAGCACATTGTTCCAAAGCAGATCACAGACAGTGCTCATAATGTGGTGACGGTTGTATGCACATTCTACATCGAGGCCACTGCTCACGTTTGTCTGTGTGTGTGTGTGTGTGTGTGTGTGTGTGTGTGTGTGTGTGTATGTGTGTGTGTGTGTGTGTGTGTGTGTGTGTGTGTGTGTGTGTGTGTGCGTTTGGGTATGCGTGCATGTGTGTGTATGTATGTGTGTCCTGCTGCATGGTAGAGTCTGCCTCATTTCATGGCCAAGGTCATGTTAAAACAGCCTTTTGCAGACTTCAGCACTTGTAGGTCTTTGAAGAGGTGAAGTTGAGATAGACAGGAGAGCGCTTGTCAGCAAAAATGATGAAAGCACCGTTTCAGACACAGTTTCCTTATTGTTCAGTTCCAGTACAATGCATCCCACCATTTTGATTAAGATAGATTTTTATTTTATTTGTGCATTTATTTATTTGTTTGATTTTGTAATCTGTGTTTTGCTGCTTTTGCTGCTGTTTCCAGAACAGCTACAGCTTGCACCTTCCTGTCACAAGATGTTTGTCACATGTTCAACTAGAGCATGACTTCAATTGAGTAAATGGAGATGAATCCTGTAAGAAATGTGATAATGTGATGTCACCCACAGGAAGTTATGAATCTTGTTTTTAAAAATATGATTTAATCAATTAAATGCTTTAAAAAAGCACAATTGTAATTCACATTATAAAATGGTAAAATAATTAAGATTCATTCTTAATTAATTCATGAATTAAATAATAAAACGATAAAATGAATAATGATAAAATATAGCAAAAATACAAAGATATGTATTTTTGAACAAATGCTGCAATCTTGTTTGTTATTCATCATATGTTAAGTAATGTAATGTAATGTAATAAGTGATGGAGTTTGATTTTTGGAATGTTGGTTTTGAAGTCAAGCTAGATTTTTTTCCCTGAAATTCTTGTTGTGATTCTGCATTAAGATGACAATTTCTGTGACTCTATGGAAAGAACAGTGAAGCTATGTGCTAGTGGACAATTAACTAATTAAAAAGTAGAAGTGGTTGACCCAGTTTGGGCACAAATCCAAACGGCATCATATTATGAGACTATGGTGCCTCATGACATTTTGGCTCCACTAAAAAAGGAATGGCCGCCTCCATGTCTCCTCTTTTCCAGTCAGAATAACACATTTTTTCCAGTAAAGACTTATAGACCCTGGAAGCAGCTGAACTGGTTGTGAATTTGCGTAGGAAGACTGTAATTGGATGGGTCAGCTTGGAGTTCAAATTTATCATCCATTTACAGCCAGAAACCCCCCTGAGGCAATCTGGTTACAAAAAGAAAAATCAAATTAACTGCTTATATTTGGTGTGTCTGGGAATAGATGAGGTGACAGATGAGACAAGATAACAAGATATGCTTTATGAGACTTGGACTCATCTATTTGAAATGTGTAGAAAAGTGAAAACTTAGAATACTGCATAAATGTACAGATGTTCACAAATACGTAAATGAGCGAACTAACAACTAGTCTCCTCTTGGGGTATATTCAAAATAGAACATAATGTTTGGTACTTTTAATGGCATTGCTTGGTAGTATTATATTTGCCACAACTGTATTAGAAAAAATGCATTTACAAAGAATGGAGTGTGTACATGTACAAGGGTTTAGTGTTCTCCAGAGTAAATGCTAAAGGCCTGTAGCCAAAAACCCCTACAAAATAGAAAACACTGCAATGGAAGAAAACAGACTCCTCAGGTTTTTGGTTCTTCAAGCTATTTCTGAGTGGGTTTACATTTCCAAATTGCATCAGATGTCTATTTTTAAACTGATACTCTTGTCTTTCCCTATTCAGTTGTGCCTTACCTATGTTCACTGGTTGATGTTTATGAAAGAGACAGCTATAGCAGATTAGCAAATATCTTGGGGCCTTTTTGTATTGTGTGAGCTGTACTCTGATGATGTAGTGTACTTGAATGCTCTACAGGGGCATGAGGAGTTAGTGTATAACATAACATACAGCAAACACAATCTACCAAACAAGACCAAAAGCCTGGGGGAGGTTTGACATTCATCACTGACAGGTGTTGGGGAGGTCATCATTACTATGACCAACCCTTTAGATGCTGACCTGCATGAGTTGTGGTGAAGCTTGGTTTCCTTCTGCAAAGGCTATAGAGTCACCATTTGACAAACACTTGCATTTGCCCAATGCTTACTTGCATGTTATAGCGGCTTGGTATAAAGACATACTGGAAGTCTCACTCATGTCAGACAATAATTTTAAAGTGTTTCTGTTACGCTCTCTGATTAACTGTACTACGCTTAAAACGCAGAATTCTCTGATTTTACAAACTCACATTCTAATCAATTGTGGCCTTTCTAACAGCACACTAGTTATGCTTTGATTCATTTAACATAACACCAATAACTCATCTGATAAATTCTTAAAGACTCACTGACTCACTGACTCAGTGACAATGCAGCCAAAATTTGGTCAGGATCCTCTGCTGGCATAAGACAAAGGTTCCTTGGCTTTTTGACATGCATTTGTCAGTGGTGCTTAACTATTTGTCAAAGTATTATATCCACAAAGCAATTATGACTTCACACAGGAAGCCTCGACTGTACCAAGACAATTAAGAAGACAAAGAAATGTTCTTCTTGCTGTGAACTAAAAGCATACAAACAGAAGGGTGAGGCAAAAATAAGGAAATTGAAAGCAAATTTAAGTTGGAATGAGCAATTAAAGATGAAGGATCAGCAAGGCATGCAGCACATAAAAGAGGCTCTCAGTAATCTGTACAAGGAGCTCTTCTCCTCCAGGAGTTGGCCATGAGAGGGGGAAGGCATAATAAGAGTCAGACCCCTATATCCTCAATCCAATTACAGTTCAGCTGCATACAGCACGAAGTCAGCTGGGGGCAGGGCAGCTCTTTCCCTGAATCTGTGTGAACTGACTTACCTTTTTGTTCCTTTTTGGCTCTGTGTGTATGATTAGTTTAGCACTAGAATGTCTTTGTCTTTAGCACGGTGATGTTTTTGTGCAAAGAACATCATTTAAGAATACAAGAGGAAGACTCTGCTACACTATGGCTGTTTTATTATATGACTCTACTATATTATTTGTGCCATTAACAAGAAATACCAGATGATTTCTGTTACATGAAGCTTTGGTGATCCATTAGTCAATGCTTATACTGGTTCTAATGGAATCTAACCATCTGGCTTACACATTATTGTCACATTCTACATTACGGCATGGCCTTATCATCACCACAGTAATAAGAGTAATATTAATATTGTACTCAGAACTCCATCCCTAACTATGGTGTAAGAGCTTTCATTTTAAAGTCAAAGAGGTTTTCCTCTTTCAGAATGGTGACATGAAGAGAAACAACTTGCCTGATGTTGGAAAGGTGCCAAGAGAGAGAAAAATCAGAGAATGCTGCTTTTTAAACATATTACACTTTATCAGAGAGCGTAACAGTCATGGCATTAAAATCGTTGTCTGACATGCAAGTAAGTATTGGGCACATGACAGCACTTGTCAAATGGTGACTCTGTAGCCTTTGCAGAGGGAAACCAAGCTGTGTCCTTTATTCAAGTTGGTAACCATAATGTATGCCATAATATAGTGTTTGTACTTAATGCTCAGAAGCAGCGTTACATGGTCAAATGGTCTAACCATGCCTGGTTCACTTGTGAAGTTTCACCATGAGACATGTTGGTCAGAAACTAAAGGGTTGGTCATGGTAATGAACACCTCCCCCAAGACCCGTGATGAATGTCACTATCAGTGATGAATGTCAAACAATGGGGACATTTTCACCTAAAAACCAGAATTTTGAAGCAATTCTTGAAGACCTGGGGCTTGGCTAGGCCACCCTGAGCAAGGTCTGAACCTCAAGGATGTTACCTATAAGAACACATTTAGCCACTGAGTCAAAAAAAAAGACCATTTGAAAATTCTTCTATAGCCTATTACATTCAGCTTATTTTTAAATCCATGTTTTCACTTTTCAAGTATTTGAGGAGCTTGACATTAGCAAATACAAAAACACAGTAACCATTTCATTCACTTACAGAGGCTATTACTGTTTGCACAGAAAATACAGCTGAAGACTATTGGCCACTGGATGCATATGGGTCATGTTTCCCTTTAGAACCTCTGAACAGCTGCATTGTCAAAATCATATTGAAATGCCTCTTGGCAAGAACCCGAGTGTTAAACGGTTCCTTTATCAAGCCAGTGACTCAGGAATGGCAAACCAATCAGTCTCTTACCCCAAACAGTACCTCGTCTTTGAATAAATTATCAGTAGTTAAATGATTCTGTGTTAATGGATTTTATACAGCAGCAAAGGGAGTTAGGGTAAAAGATAATGTGTTGATGTGAATGTGTGAGTGTGAGGGAAAGAGATGGGGAGAGATGGAAAAGGTGATGAAGGAGACGCAGCTCCGTCTTTGAGCAGAACCAGAGTCTGTGAAGAACACTGAGGATTTCTGAGCAGCAGGGATCAGAGAGGTCAGACTGAGTCACTCTGAGAAGATTCATCAGCTGTGCTCCCTTTGCCCTGGCTCCCAGGCACTTGGAGCTGGCAGCTGTCCAGGGCCAATGGTGTCCTGCGGAGTGTCTTAAGAGAGCCTTCAGAGCTCAACTGGCACTTGAGAGCAGTGACTGGACTCCTAATAAAGTACATCAATGACACGACAGCCATTTTTACTGCCAGGTTCGTTTTTGCTTTTCTATTGGCAGAGGTAGTCCTTGGACAGTTCTTGGACATTTCTCTCTTAACTATTCATCTTGTGCAATAAACAACATTTAGTATAACTAATGATTGTCCACTGTTTGCTGCTCTACAGTCAATGCTACTTGTACACTGTTAGATATTCAAACACTTCCTTCAACCTCACTACCCTATATACAAACAGAAACCGATCCCTATGTCTGCCACTGACTGGCATGCATTAGCCAGATAACAGGAATGACCAGTTTTGTCCAACTAAGTCACCAAGATATTTTAACACCATTCTCTATCTTTTAATAACAAACTCTTGGCTCACAATGGAAAGGAAGCCAGCAAATGTTCTGCTACAGTAAAGGCAGACTTGGACACTCACTAGCTAGGGACTCTCTTCTTTTTGAGTTATTATTACATTTTCCATCAAAAATTTCTGAATTCTAGCACTGTGCTAACTGTTTACAGGCTGAATGATTGGCAGGATGTTCTATCCTCACTGCTGTTCTCTTCTCTCATGATACTCCTTCTCCTCGGTTGTTCACTTCACTGTCATCCACACTAATGGATGCTTGTGCTAGCTAGCTGAAATAAAATTTGAAACATGTCATCTTGACAAAATATCTGTCTCTTTCCCTTAGTGTGGTAAGTTTTGACCTGAGCCTTAAACCATTAGAAATCACATGAAGGCCAATTGTGACATTTTGTGTATGGCTCAGGGATGCTTGTGAAATCAGAGTGTAATATTTAATCACATAGGGATTTCTGAAGAACTTGGTTTCATATTACAATGGGTGTGTCATGAAGGTTTGGCAATTAAAATCAATCACAGTGTACCCAGTCTAATTCAGCCGTTGAAGATATTAGTTTTTGTCATACAGTTACTCTCTCTCTTATGCCTGCTGTCTTTTATTCATAAACTCATCTCCACACACTCTCACACACACACAAACGCATAAACACACTCGTGCGTGCACACACACACACACACACACACACACACACACACACACACACACACACACATACTTAAGTAGTCATGCACTGAACACACAGGCATTGTCCCTGAATTCCCACAAAGAGTGTATCTGTTTCAGTGTTTTATGCCTTAATGTGTCAATGAAAGGGGAAAAGTTGGCCTTAGGCTATAACCCTTTACCACTTAGGCTAACAAAGACCTGGATTATGAGTTCCTGTGTTCACTGTAGGCACATAAGAAACTTGTACAATGATTAACATGGCCCCCAGCAGCACCATGATTATGTCTTTGAATTTTTTCCATCTTGGCATCTTTTTCCTTCTCCATGGTGTTGGCTTTCCAGGCCCATCTAAGTTCCAAGAAGGTCCTCTTCCATACTGATATTAGACAAGGTCCCCACAACTGCACTCTAAGATAAAACTGCAAAAATGGTCTCAGATCAACATTAAAAGTCAGCTTCCTTCACATTGATATCCATGTCTCTGAAGCCTGAAGCTGGTGGGTAGTGGGAAAAGGGGGATGGGTATAGTTGACAGTGTTACACTGGTTTCCACCATGACAAATGAAGTCAGATTACATATACAATGGCCCGTTAGTGAGCTCAAAGGAAGGTAGGCCACTGAAAGTTGGACATCTCACTGTGGCAGCTCTGTACAAGCACCAGGAGGGCTGACAGCTGACACCAGGCTTAACAAAAGAGCAGGGGTTAAGAAGGAAGTCAGCCTATCTAAAGGTAAAAGACATAAAAGAGAGTGGATTTTAGAAATGCCTATAATGGCTGAGTATGCCAAGAAAATGTGACAAGTCAATCTTCTGGTGCAAGTCTTGTGATAATGTATTAAAGCTAAGCCACAGCTGCCAGTTCAAGGTGACAAACTGCAATGACAAACAGTGATGATTTCCTGGATTTAGGCTGAGATTTCTGTCTGGCTGAGTTGTTTTTTTTTTTAGCAGATGGAAAACCTTTGTCTGAAAACCTTTGTCTGAAAACCTGTGTCTGAAACCTCTAAAGACCTGACTAAGCTAAGAAAATGTGACAAGTCAATATGTTAGGAGTCTTCCAGTGTGCTAACAAAATATGTGAAAGCTGCCAGATGTAACTGACAAGCATAATATTCTGTGAAGATCACATTACTTGTCAATTTAACATTTCATTTTCACTCTCATTCACTGCTGTTTCTTTGCAAGTGCTCTTGATGTTAAAGAAGCAGAAATGTTTGCATGCTGAGCTTCTTTAAACTTTGCTTTCCATTTTGACCTTTTCTCATGTTATTTGGTGAGAAATTGATTTCACTGTTTCTCAGGGAAAGGACAGGTATAGGTGTAGCACTGGGATGGAAGCAGGATTGGAAGGCAAACAAGCTTTTTATTACAGGGCACAAACAAGAATAAAACAGAAATTCTCGGCATGCGTCTCATTGTACACACAGGGAATCTTAAATAGAGGAAGTCACTCAGCTTGCTTGCCAGTTGTTCTCTCTCGCTTGCCAGTTGTTCTCTTTTTTTAAAAAAAAGTAGGCTACACATAACAAGGTGCAGGTGTGCCCAATTTAAACCTTTGAATTGCTGTGACAGACTCTCTATCCAGATGACACTCAACCACACCCTTGCTGCTCCATAACCCACTGCTGGACATTGGCCATAGAGCCAGTCGGCCCCAGCCAGCCTCCATTCCCTTGAGATAAGAGAGCATATAGATGACCACCAACTGCACTCCTGGCTGCTGCACCACCTCAGATTTTAAGGATGTCAATTTGAGGATGCACCTGCATATGATTAAAGCCCAGACACTGTACCTCCACCCGTCCAATGGCACACTTCTCCTGGTCTACCCGGCTCACCTCACTGACTTTAGGAAAGCCTTCAGGTATTGCACTTGTAGGTACTGTACATGCTGTGTGGACAGAGCATTCTGGCCATGAGATGCTGGAACTTGGCCAGGGCCTGAATGCAAGAATGATCCACTGGTGTGAACCAAACAGGTTGGAGAAAGCTCACAGGATGTTAGACTTAAGTGAATCTACCAGAGATTCTTCGGAACACCTAGTGCTGAACAAAAGCATTACTGATCAAGCAGCTTGTCAACACAAAGCATTGGGTAGGCATGGAATTTAGATGTTTACTTTGCTGTAGTCAACACAAAAGTACAAAAGTAAACAGACTCAACAGAGTTAGGAACAGGCACCATGAGACTGCTCCAATCACTGTTTGGACCTTTCAATCACTTCCATTACAAGCATGGTCCTGAATTTGTCCTGAGTCACATTCTTTTCATGTTCAGGAAACAATAGGGATGGTTGTACACCAGTGAAGGAGTTTCAGTGTGGTGTTCTATGAGATCAGTGCAACAGGGTGAAAACACGTCCACGAGCTGAGCTCACATCTCAGTAATCTCAACTTTTTGAGATGGAGTATGATGGTTGCCACTGGGAGAGATTTGCAGTCTGAACACCTTCCTATCAGGCACCACAGTTGCCCAGTCTACCGGAACTGCCTCCCTCCAGGATTTTAGGAGATTGAGGTGGTATATTTGGAGAGTATCATCCCTGTCCCTTCACCTAATCTTATCATTGACCTCCCTCATCTGTCTTGTGACCTGCCATTTGGGTCTGAAGCAAATTCTCCTGTGTTAAATGTCCCAGTATGTGGAGTCTTGCTCTCAGGTCGAGAACATACAGAATTACATTTTTACTATTAGGAGGGCCGCTTCCCTTTATACTGCTATAAAAACAAATTTATCTAATGCAATATACAATATTTATCTAAGAAAAGTCCAACTTATGGGAACAAAATGTAAGGCAAAATCTTCAGTTATTAGACAGAATGCAAATGTAGACCATTAATAAAATACATTTTGACCATCAGTAATCGTGACATGCAAGTGCTGTCTCATGTACATCTCACATATCTACAGAAAGTTCCTTTTGAGACCACGCTTACTCGGTTCAATCCAGGGCAGTAGCAGGCTTAGGGGGAACTTAAGAGCGATGGAAGAGGGAGAGTAAAGGGGATAGATGGCCTCCTTCTGGGCCTCCTTCCCATATCCCCATAATCAATCTGCCCATGCCTTGCCATGCTCAGAGATGATAACCTGCTCTCAGCATGAGCTTTGTGCATCAGGAACCTTGTTTGCAGTGTTGCTGGAAGAGCCCTGGTAAAGAGCTACACAGAGAGAAAAAAACAAACTCCCAATTCCTTGGGCTGGGCCCAGTGCACAATATTTGGGGCTGTTTCTTTACATTCTGGAAGAACTGATGTTTTGGTGAAGAATGTTATGAATAATGAATAATAAATAATAAACGAGCTTAGGAAAGGTTTTTTAGCACCCTTATCATCAACCAGTTGCAGTACAAAAGCATGTAGGGCTACAAATTTCACATACTACACCACTGCACACACTAGCATAACATGGCATATGTAACATGGCACATGAGGTCTTGGTTAAATTATCTGTGTCACAGTTTGGGCAAGCAAGAAGGACATGCCCCCCCCCCACCCCCCACCCCACATGCACACACACGCATGCATGCACACACATACACACACACCAAGCTAGTTCACATCCATTCCCCCGCTTCGAATCACTTGATTTTGTATTATCATCACACATTATCATGTTCCTTGAGTCTTTTGTTAATTGTCAGCAACACTATTTCAAGCCTCTCCAAGCCCACAGGTACAACTCTCCAAGCCCACGGGTACACCAGCCTAAGCCTACGTGTACAGCTCTCTAGTGCTTCCCATTGAGTCTTTCAAGTCTCCTCAAACCTGTGAGAGACTGCTCTTCTTTCAGTTTTGCTACTTCTGGGTTCTGAGCTGAATAAAGACACTATCGATCAAACAAAACAAGGTGATTCTCTTCTATATATCATCACAGACAGAAGGGCCCCAAACAGGAAGGCATTCACCAGGGGCTTCTATAGGTCTTCCCATTGGCAGACATCAGTATAGCAGTGGACTGTGCTGACACAGTAAAGCATCACCACCAGTGATGGGAGCATGAACTGGACACGGAGCCCAGAATATGCTGCATATATCCATGAATTCTTTGTATGGGTCCTTTCGATGTGGGACACCAGGAAAACATCTTTCTTACAGACCTCTTTCACATCAACCACTGAGATCTGAAGAGTCAGGTGGTAGAGGCTGTGGTTATGGCAGATTTTTTGGAAAGGATGCCAGATTACTGGAAGCTCATCTAAATACTCCAAAAATTCAGCAGCAGGTGGAAGTGATACTTGTGGTGCTAAAGGCACAGATGGATAAGACAGCTCAAAAATTCTATTTTTCCCATGAGAAATGAGAAGCATGTGTTTCGGCTGTAACCCTACATAAGGAATTTTTGATCTTCAAATGCTTTTATTGTCTGGGCTCATTGTACCTAAGTGAATCGATTATTAGGTATTTTCCTGCAAGACCTCTCAGATCTACGTAGCTAAGGAGTGAAGCAGATTTTAGTTATTATGGCCCTAAGCTTTCTTAGTGACCTGAGATTTCTTGATGAGCTAGGAACAGTAGTTCAGATGAACTATTAATTAAGATGTAATTAATGTATTTTATTTTATTCTTTCATTATTTTATCACAATTTATTCTATTTAATTATTCTAATAATTTTCTACTAATTTTATTTCTACTAAATATTACTGTAAAGCACTTTGTACTTGATACTGACCATGTGCTTTTTCTTATGAGTAGAGGCATCTTAAGATGCATATCAGGAGATATAATATCATGAGGATCATTAATATACCATTTTGTAATATTGTCTTGGGAAATTCTTAGGAAAGAAAAAAATCTTGCAGTTGTAGGGTAAAGTGATTTGATTTAGTCATCTGTGTATTTAAAACTAATTTAGACATGTCAGTGCAACTGTGGAGCTTAAATATAACTGTATATGCATTTCATTAGTTCCAAATGGTGATGTTCTTCCCAACATATGTGTTACAGTCTGACCATTTTTAATGTTGAGCAGTAAATATTAAATTTTATTGGGGCGCAGTTCGCTATTTTGCACATTTCATTTGACATAAATATGGTGCAGGGATAAAATGGTTGGCATCACAGATTCATTGTCCAAATGAGATCAGCAAAACACGGCAGAACTCATATTAACTTTTTAATTATAAGAGGTCTATCAAGATTTTCTTTGCTCCTCATCTCCTCCCTTCGGCAGCCACTCTGCGGTCAGTCATGTGGGGTGTAGCCTACCTCGAATATCTGTCCTATTCGGTAGGCGGGGTTGATAACAAGCAGTTCTGTCTTCTTGACGGAACAGAGCAAGAACTAAAACAGTTTAACATTATGCTGTCGTTATTTACAGCGGTCAGGCTTATCTCCACTGAACGCTTCCGACGCCTAGAGATACGGAATGCGTTAATCTGTCAAACCTAATTTTCCTATGAAGTCGACTGGAAGTGTGACCAACTTTCAGAGGAACAATTTACCTGTCTGTGAGCGACAAGGGATTAATTTAGTCTCACCGGATCATACGTTTTCTCTAATCTCGGAGGAGGTACACGTTTACATAATTTTATTTAGTTACACACAGGGAACAAGCAACAACTTTTACTAAACGGTAGAGAGCAATAGTTCAATAAGTTTTCCTCTAGGCTATTTTAAGAAAGACATTGAGATTTACGTTATTATAACAATCAGCAACTATTTAAAGAAAAAAAAATGACAACAGCCAAAGTCTTAAGTTATTTCTTTGCGTGCTTAGTGGGACACTTTATCTTTGCCTGCGCTCAAATCAAAGATTCCAGTCAGCGAATGGAGTCTCACACCGTCAAGCCCGGTCCCGGCAAGAACATCTTTACGACATATAACATATCCGTAGCCCGACGGTCAAGAGTCCTCCCGCCAATGTGTACAGGGCCCACAGAAATCAGAGATACCTTTAAGTACATCAACACAGTAGTTTCGTGCTTCGTGTTTGTGATCGGAATTATTGGAAATTCAACCCTGCTCCGGATCATTTACAAAAACAAGTGCATGCGGAACGGGCCTAACATCCTCATTGCAAGTCTCGCGCTGGGAGACCTGTTGCATATTGTAATAGATATTCCTATCAGTACGTACAAGGTAAGTAACATCACTTAATATGAAGTATAAAAGCTGTTTATTTTGCATATATACTTCTAAAAATATAATATCAATTAAATTAAATTGATTGATTAATTAATTACATTGATTCATTATAAAATATAAATAAAAAATATACCTACCTTCTCCTTATTCACCTGTGCATATCAAATATTTTGCCCCTGTTAAAAACTTCAACAGCTTAAGGGCATTTCAGAAGCTTTCTACTCATTTCAGAGCAACAATGCACATGTTTTCAATTTGTGTTTCACAAAATGGAATGTTCTTTCTGAGACCTTAGTCTAGGCACAGTACTGCATATGTAGTCAGATCGATTTGTATGTTAGTTTACATCATCTTAAAATTACTTTTACAAATCAGAATTGTTTTATCTTCAGGTTCATGCAGCACTAATTGTCTCTTTCAGCTTCTGGCTGAAGATTGGCCCTTTGGGGCTGGACTGTGTAAACTGGTACCTTTCATTCAGAAGACATCAGTTGGTATCACAGTGTTGAGCTTATGCGCATTAAGCATAGACAGGTATAGCATATTCAACTTACTATTCAATGTTTATTTCTGCTGTGAGCAATTTATATTGTTTATAATGCAAAAACATTGGATATCTCAGTCTTGCTATATAACACTGAGCCTGTATTTTAGGATTCATGGATTGTAATCACTGATTGCTTGTTGGCTAAACAGTTGGTTAGGAATATACCAAATATGTCCGTGTCTAGCATTAGCTGGCAATCCCTCTCCATCTGAAACCTTCAGACAATGAAAACTAAGAGGAGATGCTCATGCCTGCCAGTGCTCCCATCTCCTTTCCCAAGGTACCGGGCTGTGGCATCTTGGAGCCGGATCAAAGGGATCGGTGTGTCCAAGTGTACGGCCATTGAGATCAGCCTCATCTGGGTGCTGTCCATTGTACTGGCAGTGCCTGAGGCCATTGCTTTTGACATGATCACCATGGACTATAAAGGCGACCACCTGAGGATCTGTCTGCTGCACCCCATGCAAAAGAGCCCTTTCATGCAGGTGAATGAATGCGCAATGAACGTCCCGTGAGGCTTCATGTCACCTGTATTAACATTGCAGAAGACACAGCGTATGGACATTGGGAATTTAGATGTTGATCAGGGGTTTGATGTTGATCAGAGGTCAGATGTTGACCAGTGGGTTGAATGAGATGTCAGGGGGTTACTTTAAATATTAGCAGGGAAATATGTGAGTCCATTTTGCACACTTGAGTGAAAATGGTTCATGGCTGGGCCATAATCCCAGCAGTTCTCTCAGTGGTTATATAAGGTCAAATTCAAGTGGATGGTCATATTAGAATTACCTGCTTAAATGTACTTGCTTGTCAGTTGCCTCCACGAATCAATAACTCTTTAAATTATGCTGTTAATGTGTTTCACCATAATGTAATTATGTTGTCAATGTAATAATGTAATAATACCCCCGTAATGTGTTGTGTTTGTATTTCATCAGTTTTATAAGTCAGCAAAGTACTGGTGGCTGTTCTGCTTTTACTTTTGCATGCCACTGGCCTGCACCACCATTTTCTACTCCCTCATGACGTGCGAAATGCTGAGAAAAAACAATGGGGTGAAGATTGCTCTGAGTGACCACTTGAAACAGGTCAGCATGCCCAGCCTTGAAGCAGCATAAGTCAATAAAGCAGAAATTGTGTCAGTGCTGAGTTTTAGGGAACAATATATCCAAAGTCGGGGAAGTGCTTCTTGCCTGCATCCAATTAAAATGGAGCAATGTGTTTTCCACGCTCTCTGTTAGGCAACTGCAAACAGAATGTGCACATGATCATATCATGGTTTAGGCAACTGTCAACTGAAACTTGATTCGAATCAAGTTAATATACTACCAGACATGAGCAAAAGACAAGTATATGTTGTATATCTGGTCTCCAACTTGAGTTTGGTCAGAGCCCCCTCACACTATGAGCCCACGGGGCATGTGCTGTTTTCTTCCACAGCGGCGTGAGGTGGCTAAGACTGTATTCTGCCTGGTGCTAGTGTTTGCCCTGTGCTGGCTGCCTCTGCACCTGAGCCGCATCCTCAAGCTGAAGATTTATAATGAGGAAGACCCCAACCGCTGTGAGCTCCTGAGGTGAGATGTGCTGGTATGGTTTGTTTTCTGTCAGAACACCATCAGCTCAGGGAGCTTTTGAAGTTCATTAATTTGAAGGGTTTCAGAAAGAGAGTGTAGTATGCATGTGCACATCTGAGAAAGAGTGAAAGAGAGAGAGAGAGCCCTATAGGGAGAGGGGGAGAGAGAGAAAAGGAGACCTACGTGGAAGCAGAGAGACCACCCTACACACTGCAAAGGAGTATGTGTGAGGTGAATATAAACACGTGTATACTTTGCTGTGTTGTTTACCACCAGCTTCTTCCTGGTCCTTGACTATATTGGCATCAATATGGCATCAGCGAACTCGTGCATCAACCCAATAGCTTTATATATGGTCAGCAAGCGCTTCAAGAGCTGCTTCCAGGTAAGAAGATGGGTGGAATATCACAAGTTATATTTGTCTTAAATATAGTAAGTGGTCCAAGTCACAAGACCCACTTCTGGGTCCTAACTGAATTATCATCATAAATAAAACCATGACTGGCATCTGATTCAAGCAAAATCCATTTAGCATCAATGTGAATTCAGCCTTTTATATAAAACTAAAGCTTCATTTAAATTCAGTCAGCTCTGTTCAGTTTGTCTCAACAAAGTGAGCTATGCACATTGCACTATGGTATTGTACCCTCCGAAGTCTGATCTAATTTGTCGATCTTTCTGCTCTCCTGCTCTCCGTCTTCCCTGTCTAGTCTTGCCTGTGCTGCTGGTGCCTGCCCCCCAAAGTGTTGGCTACAGACGAGAAGCAGTCCTGCATGAAGCTGAAGGATCAGAGCAGCAGCCGTCTCACGAACAAGTACACATCCACGTGAGTACTGGCCTGGGAGCAGCTTGGCGCGCTCAGCCTGGGTTCCAATATTCGGGGTTTAAAACATGTAGCTCTTTCAGCGTCAGTCAAGTCAGAGAACATGCAGTGTTGATACAGTGAGTTGTGCACTGACACTAGGGCCAGTGCCTTTCTTTCTGTTGAGCCACAGGAAGAGGCTGGCTAGTCTGCTCCTGACAGGAATATGACAACACATGGAGATGATTGCTCCAAATTGCAGACCAAATCGTTGATCCTTCAGAGTTCCTTCTGGCATTGTCAGCTGAATGAACCTTTTTAACATTGGAGCAAATGTCACAAATTTCATTTCCCTGTCAAATTATATGGACAAATTTGGACTTGTACTTACTTTTGGCTCACTAGGTGAATTCTTTTCCACCTGTTTTTTTTTTTTTTTCCAACTGGGGGAGTGAAAGCCCTTATTGTATTGTGGTGAAAGTCATAACTGAATGCTTTTGTGTGCATTATGCTTTGTAGTCCATATAAAGCTCAAAAACCCAAATGTAATGATTCATTTATGTTAAATGTTTTACATCCTCCCTTAAAAGAACTGGAGAAGTGTCTGCTTTGGGGAGAACTCAACAAAGCCTGGTTTGTTCTGAAGTCACTTATCCAAAGATGATTCAAGAGTATGTTGCAGGGGTTTAAGTCAGTGGCCTTAATCATTTAGCTCCTTTCTAACTACATAAAACTATTTACAGTTACTGAATATCCCAGAAAATGAGAATGGAATTTGCTGAAGGGGCTGGAGTTACCACTATAAAATAAATGGGAAGAGATCAGGATTTCCTAGAGTGTGGATTTCTTGCAAAGCAAACCTCCATTTCAAGTAATATAAACCTTTCACTCATGGCAGTCAATCATGGGAATGTCTGCAGTATGCACACATTTGTATATGGTACCATGTACATTGGTATCATTCTCCAGGGCATAATAAGCCTTACATTCTTTTAGTGCTTATGTGATTTATGTTTTATTATGTTACATTATGTTACAGTACTCTGAATGTGTTGCCAAGTTTTTAACCTTTTTAGAACTTAGCATTATAAGTCACTAACATGTACTATAAGAAACATGTAGAAATTTGTCTTAGTGTGTGTTAAGTGTGCTGGACCCTTTTTTCCATCTGGAAGGTGCCGGTAGACTGGTTATGTCTATCTGTTGCCTTCTATGACTCTGAATTTCAGAATAGGCTGTTTGACTGCATCCTGTTGTTATATTTTATACATTTTCCCACTAATCTTTTCAGAGAAATCTGTATATGTATCTGGTTTGGCTATACATATGTACTTACTGCTATTAAGACATACAATTCCTATGGTATGCTATTTTGTTTATTACATTAGCCAGTTGAACTAAACTGCTTCATTTGTATACATGCATACATTGAGGCTTTAGAAAACACTCTTTGTGTTAGCTTGGTCATATGATTTGTTATGTTTTATGTCATATATTATTTGTATTTCAACTATATTGGAGTATTTCAGTACTTATGTGGTGAAGGTATTGTACATATAACATATCTATGATATATAAACAAGCTGTTTTGTAACTAGAATGTTTTGTATATTTGTTTTGTATATTTTGTTATTTTTTGTAATATGGAACACAATAGGAACAATTCATATTCTGTGCTTTAACTATTTATCTTAGCATGACTGTGGAATAACTTGAGGATGTAATCAATCATCACCTTGACCAATCAGTCTCAGAAAACAATGTTAATCATATATCTTATGTACCTTTTGGAAAGAAATTGAGAACAACAAAAATCAGCAATAATTGGTTTAGAGTTGGCAAATCACCAAGAGCTAGTCCCGAACTCATCTAGCCCATATTACCATATTACTTGCATGGACTGCAGTGTGGGTAATATATTTTGGTGGGTTAGCTATGTGACTCTATAAAGCTGCTTCAGAGAGCATATTGGAGTCGCTTTTGCTTTTGATTTATGAGCTTTGAACTGAAGCTTTCAACCTCCCCCTTGTTTATGGCTAATAAAGATAACTCAAACTGAATAGTGCAGAACTGGGTTATGACCGGAATACACACAGAAGACTTGTCGACTGCAAGCCATGACTGATTTTGCGATTTTATACTGCTGCTGTACTAAAGCAAGCTAATCAACCTTTATCACACTATTGTCTGTATCAGTGCCCCATCTTATGCCAAAGTCACATGATTAACCGGAGGCTATAAGAGACTGTGTGTACACTTCTTTCTCTAATGATTCTCTGCAGTCCCTCCCTTCCTCTAAGTGATCATCATGCACGCTGCATTAATACCATGAAAGGTCCCCTCTGTGTCTGCCGGGGTGTGAGCCTTGCCCCTGCACACCCTCCCTCGAGGGCTGTGAAATCAGCAACAACGGCACCACTGACCGCTGGAGCAGCTTGCTCTCGACCTGACATAACCTGTCAGTCCCTGGCGAATCAGGTCAGCCCAAAACCTTAAGCGACCAATCAGATTAAGTTCTGGGTGCCCTCAGCCATGGAAACAGCAAGTGACAAATGGGGAAGGTTGAGGGTTCATCAAAGTGCTTTTGCAGAATGCTTGCTAGTTATCCCTCTGATTTCTAAAAGATTTGAACAAAATTATTATTCTTGTTGGGTCAAGAAAGCTTGTTTTCACATTTATACTAAGGATCACAGTGTTGTACAATCATAAAGGCTGTTACTGTATATATGTGGTTTATTTCTGTGTTCCATTATGAAACGGCATTGTGTCCTAATGCTCTTTAAAAAAAAAATTTTAATTTAAAAACGTTCTCTTTAGGATTCTTTTTTTCTCAAATGCCACTCAGAAATGTCAAAAATGCAAACTGCATGAAGCCTTTCAGCTTCAAAGCAGTTTCTTGGATGAAAATCCTCTGTTGTATCCTCTGTTTAAGCCTCTCGGCAAAGAACACCCCACAAAAATAGTCGGTACAGATATTTGGGAGAGCATCCAAATTTCATGGGTTTGGATAGCTGTTATCTGCGACCTCCAAATTTCCCACAGTTCTCCTCCATTTAAGACAAATCCGCTTCATGTGTTACCACAAAGCGTTCTCCACCACCCCACCAGCTCAAGCTGTTGAACACTGTGGCCTAGGCCTAAATATTATTCTGTACTCTGTGATTTTCAAACTGCTTGTGTCACTGACTGATGATGTACCACAGCTGATTATGCAGCAACTGACTCCAAAGGACCGAACATGTAACGTCATTACCAGATGCCCCTCAGAGGCCTGTGCCTGTCAACACAAATTCCTCTTATGTAGTTGTAATGCTGTTTGACAAGCCTTTCTATAATTCTTCATAGCCTTATACAATCAGCACATGGCCACCATAATGTGATGTACCAAAAAAAAAAAGAATCAGTGCTGGAATGTGTTATACATTCTCCTCACATAGGTTATCTCACCCATCTAATGCAATTTAGACAGTCAGCAAGAGCAAGTTAACTAAGTTATATCTGCCTCAACGTTTACTAACATTTAGACAGGAAAGTAAAAATAGGCATGCACATACTTTGGACGTAGCAGTTCAAATACATTGGACGGGATATGTTGAAATAATCGGAAAATCAGACCTGGGAAGCCAGAAGAGAGCCAAGGGAAGGTATGAAGGGTTTGTATGCATACCCTATCTCCACTTGCTAATTGGAGGGTGGAGAGACAAGAGATGGCATTCCACTTCCAGGCGTCACCTTTTTGTCAAATAGATAAACATGTGGATAGGCTGCGGATGCTCAGTCATCTTATAATTCTGTTTCAAAATCAGCGACTAAAATGTTTAAAGCACAGCCCGAAAGAATAGATCAGTTTATTATTGCTATTTATTTCAGGGCAGTGCTCCTTGTACTTTCATTCAAATTCAGTTCACATTGCATTAAAAAATAATAATTTCTACTGACTGTGAAGGGCTTGGGGAGAAGGGAAGTGCTTTGATATCAATTTCATTTCAGTTCATTAAAGTACCTTTAATGCCTACTGTGGTTGAAAAAGGGAAAAAGCATCTATTCCCTTGCTCCCTGAGGATGGAAAAAATGAGAATTTCTGCAGGAAAAACTGGCTTATATCAAGTGTCTTAAAAGACAATGCCTTCAGGACATTGAAGCATCATGGCTTATTTGCTTAGGCTTTTTTTTGGTTAATGAACTGAATATTTTGTGGAACCCAAATAAACATTAGAAGGTGCTGAGGTGGCATTCCTAAGCCTAACAATTACACTGAATAAAAACAGCAGTTACCTACTTCTTTAGTAAATGCAATGTTCATCTTATGCGCAAAACTAATTGCAAAGTTAGATTAGTACGCACCGCCCTTTATTTGACCAGGGGTGAAGGCAGGTAAACTCTTTAACAATCATCAATAACAAGATCATGCACATAAGCACAAATGACAGTGGGCTGTGAACAGCTGTCTGCTCTGAATTATATATAAATTGGCCATGAGAATTGTGGTCTAGTAATGAAATGTAAATGATAAAAATGGGCCAGTTCTTTTTTGAGCACCCTCATACATAAAATTGAACAAATGCATTTTTTGGCCTAAATAATATGAGTTCTCCACTAAAACGGCTCTTTTGATCTCCTACCCTCCTTTCTGCCAGAAAAAAAACAGCATGTGATGACAGATTCGGCCAGATTCAACTCATTATTTGGAGACTGATTTAAGAAAAAGAAAACCAATAAGTCTTGACTAGCTTGTTTATTTATTGGCTTTATTTATGTATCTCACCATATGCTTCAAACGTGACCTGCGGTCACTGATTTACCCTCCCCTACCACCAAGGACCATGGTAAAACAAGAATAAAATAAAGATTATAAACATCACAAATGCACTTTGAATGGCTTTAATTAACTTGAAGCAAACAAAATGAGGGGTTTTTTTTTATATTGTTGCAATTCAGATAGTGCTCAAGGCTCAGAAGAACATGACTGTCCGATCCAAAGCATATAGAACATCTGGTGGTGAGGAAGATTGGCACCCATTTTTATTTTGGCAAAGAAAGGGGTAGGAGGGCTGCTGAATGTAGCTGTTAGGTGAGGCCAGGAGAGAGGTAGAGTTCACACCCTCCAGGAGAGAGGTAGAGTACACAGCCTCCAGGAGAGAGGGAGAGAGTTTGCACCCCCCTGGAAAGAGGGAGAGAGTTTACACCCCCCTGGAGAGAGGGAGAGCGTTCACACGGTCCAGGAGAGAGGAACAACGTTTGTACCCTGCATATCAGGCCCCACAGGCCGCTGGGCTGGGCTTCACTGAGAGGAACACATGGAAGGCCAGGGGCAACAACCGCTGGGAGAGGTTGGCTCAGAATGCAAGGAAGCGTTACAGTGAGACACTCTTCCATCACACCGCACTTCATGCCTCACATCTGCAGTGTTAGCTTGGGAGCAGATCTAACAGTGACCCCTACTGGGCAATGAACAGGTTGCCCTTGCAGGAGACAGCCTGAAGATCAGGTCCCCTTTCCAATGTTGTCACTGCAGAGTTAACCAAAAGCTGCTTAGCTTTCCTACACAGAAGATGGGAAATTAAACAGTGCCATATATTGTATGTGCATATAGCAACTGTCTGATGTGTGTGTGACTCTCTTTGACATATATAATCCAACTAAAGCTCTGAAACAGCCATTGGGTGTCAGCAGAGAGGCGATTAGCAAGCACGTTCTCTGGTGCCCCCGGGCATGTTACCAAACTATTTGAATATGCTCTTTGCACGCCTCTGCCTGTTAACAAGCTGTGCAGTTATCTCTGTTTCCCTGCGGTGAGGGCTGTGTGCATGGTTGCCATCGGTGCTGTGGTTCTGTCCTGACTGTTTCAGTGGCAGTCTAAAAGTAGAAGTAGGTGTGGCCTCCACGACAGTGCCCGCCCAGCCACTCACCCAGCCTGGAGAGGAACAGAAGGAGGAACTCACCTTACAACACAAACAACCAATACTCGTCCCAACAGAACACCACCAACCGGGGGGATGGGAGACAAGATCTGTGGCCACAAGCTTTAAGGTATGTAAGCACCTTGCACCTTAAGGTAACCAGGCACGAAGACAGGAACAAAAACGTCTTGCTGGAATGTGAATGCGCAGCTACACAATGGTGTCTCATGACAGGGCCAGGCGGAGAAGACCAGGCAGAGGAGAAAGTGAAAGTAGCACGAAATTGGCGGTTGACAGGAAACATGTTGGGTTGTCAGTTTCCAGTGAGTTCCTCGTTTCCATGGCTGAACGGCTGTGGTCCTCTTTGTGTTATGACAGGAGTGATCAGAGCAAAGTGCAAACAAACCCATGATTAAAGTGTCAGGCATGCTGTTAAGAGCCTTTCAATATGCAAAAGATTGAGGCTTACAGGTTTGATGGCTTATAATGGTAGGCTTCCCCTATCATGTTTATTCATTTGGGATGATTACTTATAATCATGTTTAATTGTTAGTGAGTGACATGGTATTGTATTCCTAGCAGTGTAGAAATTAGCACATTACAAGTGCGTCTATAGCTGTTTGTTAATGATCTTGGGATTTATACCATAATTTGCCTGCAGATTATTTGAATTCTTACAAGCTCTAGAGGTAAAGAGGCATTTACATTAGATGAGATCGTAAACCCATACCACAGAAAAAAAAAAACTTTGTTGGCATAACAATTCTCTCTTAATGGAAAGCAACTGAGAGTAACCACACAGTTCTTGTATGGCCAGATCACGTGGGGTGTAATGGAAACTGACAGAGAGAGCATGAACGACTGTGGCAGTATGTGCCCACACCTGAGTGTACACAACCTTTAACGGTGTACACGGCGTGCATGTTTGATATGTATATCTGAAGACACCAGGCAATATCAGACACCTAGAAGGGGCACAGAAATTGACTTAGAGCATTGCAACATAGTGAAAACATGCACCCACCCCAACACCATCTTAAAATAAAATAAATAAATAAATAGGCCAAGGTTGATAACAAGGATGTCAGAGACAGCATAAACTAGTGTGCAGATAAGCGGTTTACAGTGCTGTTGGCCTGTCTGTTAGACTTAATCATGAACAGTGCTGGAGGGGAACATGGGTAGTGTTCGGGGGGCATAACAACACACGTGGTGAGAAGCAAAAGTCTGCTTCTTGCAGGGAGTTTGACTGTCTTATGACTTCTCAACAAAATGTCAGTGGCAGCTTCTATAAATTCTGTTTCTGGGATTTGCATAAGGGAGACATCATCCTTTGGAGGGCCAAAGTCTCTGTGGTGCCTTTTAATCATGCGCTGCTTCATAAAGTCTTATATGCTGTGGCCAATGTGTGCTTAAGTTTCCTAAATGCTATTTTCATGTCGTAGGCCAGGAGGGCTAGCTGTGACTACAAATGGCGTCTTTTCCAGTCACGTGATGCGTCTCAACTATGACCGCTATAATGTGCTGGCTGAGTTCTCCTGTGGTGCAGAACAATGGGATGGTTAATTGTTAACATGAGAGCAATGGGTCATGGGAAGGGTTCTGCGGCTGCCTGGACGCGTCTCTGAGCGCCGATGCAGGGCCCAGTGAGCTTCTGCTGCACCTCGACCCTGAAAACCGCCTGCCATGTGTCTGTTCCGTTCCCTTCCCCCAATGACCACTGTCAGGCAGCCCTAGACTGTATGTGTGCATTTGTGTGTGTGTGTGAGTGAAGTGCGTGCGGGTTGGAGGCTCTTTGTGTGAGATAGAACTACAAAGATATGTGACATGAAGGAATGAGACAAAACAGACAAATCAGACCTATGATGTTCGTGTTCATCAGCAAAGTGATTTTTAAGTAGATTTTTAAGACAATATGTGCCAGATGTGCTGCATGGTTTACGTCTGTTGCTTTGAGGTCTTTTTGAATCGATTACCTGATATCAGGCATGTCAGAGTAGTCACAATACATCCCCCAGTATTCTGGTTAGAGCAAACAGAATTGGCTACTCCACACCAACAGTTCAGAGGCATCCTTTTTGAACATACAAAAGAAATATTGCTATTTCAGGTAACTTGGCAGATATTTTTAAGGTGTATTAAGGTACAGCACTTTTTTCTAATGCTATTAATGGAAAATTAGAATGGTTCAAATAAACTGTTACCCTCTAAGCGGAGTAGGGATTTTACACAATGACATGATGTTAGAGCTGAGTTCCTATGCAAGAAAAACCCCTTTCTTTTTTTAAAGTGGTCAAACGGACTCTACAGAGTTAGGTGGCATGTCTAAAATGAGTATTGTGAGTAAAATGAGTATGTGCAGTATTGTGCAGTCCTAAAAAGGAGTCATGGAACGTGAATAAGCTTGGAGCTTTCTTTACTTTTGATTCGCCTTGTTTTTGATATGGCACATAAAAGTTTTTTTTCCATTTTTGTTTTTTCACTCACATTTTCTATTATGCCTTTAGACCGTAAAGAGCTAAAAGCTCTAAATTTGTTCGAAGCACAGGTAATTAGACAAAACTAGAGAAGAAATTAAATGCCCTGCTGAAAGGCTACTGTTTAGGAGACAAACGCAGTGGTTACAACAACAAAATAACTTGCACCAGCAGTTACCACACGAAACTGGCCATCGAGACAGCACTGCTGTTTGTTTCATTTCCTGGCACAGGGAAATCATGTTCTCTCCGTGAGGCACCACAGAGATCACACACCTTTCAAACTCAAGCAAAGGAATACATATTCACAATGCAGTTAACCTTCCACACCAAACACAAGCAGGTGTGCTGTCTGCTGAAGGACAGAAATGTAACCCTAGGGAGTTTAAATGCCTCAAAGCCTAAGGTGCCTCTAGTTGTCCAGGTGTGCCTCGCACTAGTCCAGTTGTCAAGGTGCCGTCACCATGCTTACGTCCTGTAACATGACACCAAAGGAGGGAGTGGTGAGGTAAGGGAGGAGGGGGAATGGGTTTATGGGTGTGTGTGTGTGTGTGTGTGAGAGAGAGAGAGAGAGAGAGAGAGAGAGAGAGAGAGAGAGAGAGAGATTTTCATAGGACAACAGCATTACTGCAGTAGGCAGAAACAGGCTTTTCTGGTATAACCCAAAACATTTACTGATTCACTGGAGTATCCAGACATTTGCAAACATACAAACAGTAAGCAAGAGAGAAAAGTCAGTATGGTGATCTCCTAGGCGGCGGTACAAAAGGCACTGGTCATCAAAAAGCCTTGCTGAAGCGGCTGACTCTACTGCAGGTAATGCTGATGTTTACTTACTGACATTACTCTGCTTTACTCCTGAGAGCTTCTACATTGCCTTTGTTATTTCTGAACTTTGAGGCATGGCCCCAAAATGAACATGTTTGTTTCCTTTGATGACCCTTTGAAAGACAGTGGATATCATAACTTATATTCAAAAGACACTGTATGTAGTTGAGCAGGTTCAACTGAACAGTGTTTACCATATTTAATATGCTGTTAAAATAAAATACATTTGGAATGCTATCTATGCAGCTCCTGTGGTGATACTATAATTTTGTTTTCGCGTTTTATATAATGGATATATAAGAATACACAGACTTATTTTGTTTTGGCATTTTACATACCTGATATAATGGACGTCATTTATTATTACTACTGCTGAGTGAGCCACACAGAAATGTTGACATGTCCATTCACTGCTGTTCTGAACCCATGGACTTGTAGCAAACACAAACTGCCTGAGGCCCTTGTCCACAGGCCCCAAATGAACAACTTACCCTTAAAGCATCAAAGGTTGGTGAGATAAACATCAAAAAAGCAAAGAAAAAAAAGAAAGAAACACATGACACATTCATCTAGTTGTAAATGCAATTCCATTCAAATTACTCCAGTGATGTCTGTCATAAGCTCTGTTCAGCCGCCTGTCATTGGGCCTCCAGTTTGGTTAAGTTTCCTTTGTTAGTGCTGCCAATCAGCCTCTCAGCCTTTCCACCGTCCTGCCTGCAGCTGCTGTTTCAGCCCACTCTTGTCTGCCCTGACGTCAACGACACACTTCCTTCCTGTTTCATGCATGGTGTGTCTACAAAGAGAGATAAGGGAGGGCAGCCTGAGCAGACATGGAGGGAGCGAGAAAACGGTGTTTACAGAGCACAACGGAAGAACAGCCAATATACGTGATATAGCGTGGTGGCGGGTTGGAAAGGGTACGGGAAGCGAATGTGAACAGATATTCTATCGACCTTGGATGGAACGTCCACTAGATGTCTTTGCCTGACGGTTAGAGAGAGTACGTAGAAACCAATGATGGAACAGGACTGTTTGCATTTACCAAAAGAAATGTGCCATCTCTCCTGACTGACTTACATAACAGGGCCTGGCATGAGCGTTGGACGTCGTGCCGAGGCGATCCGTAGCAGCCGTGCTAACCTGCAGTGTTCCTCTTTTTCAGGCACACAGCTCCGCACATGTGACACAGCTGGATACTGCTTCAGACAGCCAGCACTGTAGAGAAGACTCTTGGGTGTTTTTGTGGTGGTTATTTTAGCATGGCTCCTCAGGCAGACAGCACATTCCCAGGCCTTGGAAAGGGCTGCGAGTTGAACTAGGCCTTCTTTGGAACGGTAGCTAACTGGTCTCTTGCATATGAAGGCCCGCTGTGATGACACCATAGAGCTCACACACGTGTTCAGCATGGCCACTGCAGTTCAGCAGACTGAGAACATCTGGGAGGATGCAAGCAAGCATGATGATGACAGTTTGCAGGTAAGCAGTGTTAACAGCATTTTCTTTTAGGTTTTCCAATGTATTTGGGAACTTGAAAAGTAAGTTACTTAAAGTTGGTTTGACAATCATACAAATAAAAGGAGATGGGGTGCAAATGCTGAAAGCCCATCTCTATTAATTATTTGTATGGTGGTTTACTGTAACCTTGATTCACTCAGCCCACTCCTTTTATGGAATAAGCTAATGCTGCTGCCAAGAGGAAAAAGAAAGAAAAAAAAAGTGATTTTCACGCAATGCTATATCGAGAACAGTCTGACACTTCAGCCACGATATTACAGTTACCCACCCCCACCCTTGTGCTATGTGCAGCTGGCAGATCCATCAGCTTTTCCAGCGGTAATTGTGGAGCAAATGCCACACGCCCACCTCCTCAACTACTCAGGGCTGACTTGTGAGCAGTCACTCTCAGGTGGTCACCTAGGAACAAGTCTGGAGCAAGAGAGTGTCGAGGACATGCCACAGCTGACAGGTGAAGCACAATTCTTGCTCACCTTTCCACTGAAGTCCGTGTGTTTCCGGTTTTTGAACCAGCCTCGCTGACAGTGAAGTCCCAGTCTCAGGGGCAGCGTGAATGGGTGGGAACGCCAGAACTAGGTCATGCGCTGACATGTATAATTCGCATTAAGTTTTTAAGCTATGCTCTTTTGGGCAATGTATAGGTTACTAGCGTGTCTGCAGTTGTCTCTAAAATGTCCGTTATTTACACATTCCACTGTAATTAACGTTTTCGCGTTAACTGCATGCTTCATTTGAAGTGTAACATGTAATCACATATACCAGGACATACCAAATGGACCAGCAGTGTGATTATTTTACTGTCAGAGACCACCCCAGGCCACGTTGTCACGTGGACCGCAGTCCAGGAAGCAGCCTACAGCATAATATTGACGTCGTTGCAGGAAGGGAAGTTTGGTTGGAAGTGCAGTGGAGTCAGAGGTGTCAGAATGTAAACATTTAACCTGGTTTAAAGTACAGTTCAGGCTTCCATCCAAACATAGGATCATCTACATATATTATCAGTATCGAGTTCTCGGAAGTAGGTTTTGCTTGTATAAAACACCTTCACGGTAGCTGGCTAACGTTAGCTAAAGGGTATGTTTGTGCATGATTTCTAGCTAGCTAGCTAGCTAGCTAGCGTTAGCTAATTAATTACAATGTAATTATGACAAATGCAAAAAATCAAGTCTTTGCTATGAGGTTAGCCTCAAAAGAAGTTGCAGGTTACAGCTGAAATGATGGATTTTTGTGGAGTTGAGCTAATAGGTGCCGCGTTTTGTTGTATAACTGGCAGAATATGCCAAGAACTATTGGCTTCATAGCTGACATGCTAGCTTGGGTAGCTAGCTAGTGAACGTTTATCTTGAGTTTTCATTAAGCACAGACTGGTAGCTAGTAGCTAAGCTCTTAACGATGTACGTTTTAACGGTTTGACGAAAGCAAAGTTAAACTCGTTTATGGTTACACGATGCACGAAAAGGGCGGAGGGTAGGGACAATATTTTACATATATCTGGGAATCCTACATGTTTTCAAGAGTGGTAACACGTCTCGCTGTATTGGAATGCCCTTGTGGACTCAGTCATGCCAGGTGATTTTTTACGTTATTTCTGTCCAGTTCAAACTAACAGCCGTTGCTCTTTGTTTAACACCCAGTGGAAGGATATCACAGTGGTAATGAAGATACCATGGAAACGGCAGAGGCGGCTGAAGCCTTGCTCAATATAGACTCATCAGGTCCTTTGTCCCAAGATGAAAAACATCTTTGTAAGTGGATGCTTTTCTGTTGGAGATGGTGTTTCCTTAAAGTTCTCCTTCATTCCGAAATGATGCAATTTCTTGTCTTTAAGGACACCTTGCATGACTTGAAGTGCTAATATATATTTAATTGACAGTATTGTACACTGCCCTTATGCTTTTAAACTTTCACTTGTGTTAGTCCTTAAAGTTTTTGTGTTTTTTCCCCTACCACGTAGCCCATATATTGTTTACTTCTCCTCTTGGAGAGGGCACCCCAGTTATGATGGATGGTATTATTGGACACCAACAGTGGGGCCATCTTCCAAAAGAAGTAATACCAGATAACAAACCAAAAGCTAAAAGAGGTGATCTGCAACAATCAACATACAAATATTTTTTGAGACAGGATGAGTGCTGTATTTACATTGGTAGTTATGATTTTAAGGTATAGTGGTGCTTCATGACTTTCAGGTAGAAAACCCAAACGACCAAGAGCACATTCCCCAATGCCTGACATCACTGTTAAAAAGAGCAAGGACAGCAAAGGTAAGATAAAATTAAATGCAATCCTGTGTGAGGATATTTCAGATTTTTTTTCCATCATCAACCACGTAATAGTATTGGTCATTCCTTATGAAGATGTTGTGTTTTAATGACCTGCAGGAAGTACTTTGTACCTTTGGGAGTTCTTGATTGCTTTGCTGCAGGACAGGAATGCCTGTCCCAGGTATATCAAGTGGACCAATCGGGAAAAGGGCATATTCAAGCTTGTGGACTCCAAGGCTGTGTCTCAGTTGTGGGGAAAACACAAAAACAAACCAGACATGAACTATGAAACCATGGGAAGAGCTCTCCGGTAAGTTTTTTATTGTAGTACATTACACATTGCTTGAATGAAAAGTCACTAAATTATGAAATTGCATCTTTAATTGTTAGTTACAATCATCAGTGAGGTTTTTATTTAAAATTGGCCTTTTATGTCCTTTTTAATAGATACTACTATCAGCGTGGTATCCTGAATAAAGTTGAAGGTCAGAGACTGGTGTATCAGTTTGCAACAATGCCAAAGAACATCGTATACATAGATGATAATGATGATGATGATGGCTGTAATGGTAATGACTGCAGCTTTCAAAATGAGGAGGACGACGAAGACCCCTCTAGTGACCGATCTGTTAAAGAGCTGATATCCTTAAACCACATGCCTTCGTCACAGTCAAAACTCTTTGCCTCAACCAAAGCTCCGAGCAGCAAAGGTCGTCGGGCAGTAAACGGTAACCAGCGCAGTGTAGCAGTACATTCCAGCGAGGTGATGGGCACCACCAGGGCCACTCGGCCCTTGGGCCTCATTCAGCAGCAGCACCTCCCCATCGTTTCTGCCGAGATGCTCAGGACTCTCCAGAATGTCCAGTCCATCCAGCCAGGCCAACACGGGTCAGTCTTCCGCACTGCCCAGCTGCTGGAGAGTCTCCGTGAGAAACAGGACACCATGGAGGGCCAACAGGAGCCGCTGGAGGGCCAGGCTGGGGAAGGAGAGACGGATGTCCAGGCCACCCAGATTGTCACACTGCAGTTAGTGCCGTTAGCATCCGACGATCAAGGGATGGATGGGTCAGTAATGACCTCTCCTCAGTTCATCATGCAGACCATTCCTGACTCACAGGAGGTGACCCTTGTTGTGCAGAATGTTGCATTAGATGAATCCCTGCCACAATCTTGCCAAGAAGGACCCACCCACTGTGAGGTGGCTACCTCAGGGTCGACTGGCGGAGACAACACTTCGGTAGTGACGTTTGTTGAGGGAAAGCACCAGCTGGTGTCGCAGCCTTCTGGAACCGTTATCCATTCTGTGGTCACTGCGACTGAATCGAAACAGATCTCGGGTCAAGCAGAGCCCAAAGAACTACCTGACACCATGGTGCTCTGTAGAGGTCTCAATGGCTCCCAACATGTGCACCAGAGTGCAGATGTGGCTATGAAGGGCACCTCTGAAATGAAGATGGAGCCCCTAAGTGTTGTCATCATTAATGACTCTTGGGTTGGTTACACTTCCAGCAATGAGTCTTCAGGCTAAACTCAGGCTAGATCTGGAATTAATCATCCTTTGTCCAACACCGTAAAGCCTTACACCCCACATTCCCTTGGGACTTGCACATGCACTGGAATTTACAGGCACTCCTTTTCCTTTTCTTGCCATTTGTTTGCACCAGTTTGCCTTGCTATGCTATGGCTTCTTTTAGGTAGGCATAGGATTCTTATTCAGCTTTTTTTCTAAACTTGAATCCTCCCTCACATAAGTGCCCTAATGCATCATACTGCAATGTTATGCCTCAGGGTTGTACTCTGACACAATTGATAATGTCAGTAATGTCGCCATGAAATGGAAGGCCAATCTCTCTAGAGTGATTCATCATAGATGGATTATAATATTCCTGTTTAGCCCTTAAAAGCTAACTGCAGCTACTGTATATGATCCACAGGAGAGATAGGAAGGACTTTGAGACCTCAGATGCACAGAAAGGTTGTATGTTAAGACGTGTGTTTTGCTACCAACCTCATTACTAAAACATAACATTTACTGGTCTTTATTATCTTCCTTTATTCTATATTAGTGATACTGAATGTCACGTACGCCATCTTGGTAAACTGCTTAAGGGGACACAATCATATTGTGATTATATCATGATTACAATCACGTTCGCATATTGTTACATACACCCATTAATTACAGAGCTCCTAGTCTTACCTGGACCAAATATATGACATATCTATGCATATTAACAAGGGATGCTGTATTTTTGATGACCAAATAAATTTTGTTACTAGGAAATTTCATGGTTTAAATTTGGTAATGCTCTACTGATTGTGTTGCATTTATCCCTTATGTTTAGGTGTTTTTGTTTGTTTTGTTTTGTTTTTTTATAAATATACCTGACCAAAAGGCACCAAATATTCAGGTCGTACAAAGTTCTGGCAGTCATTTCATGTTACTCTGTCTAGTATGTACTATATAATGTGTTCTTAGAAGCAGCTAACAATAAACTGTAGCTTCTTCTAAGATGGATTATAGGACCTGCTCAGTGACTGTCTTACTGTAACACATATTTAGTTAGAAGCAGGATGCAGTCTGATATGATTTTCATAAATGTGGCCTGTGTTATAATTTGCAAATAAGGTTTTGTCATTTATACTGGAAAAATTCAGAAACAATGGATGTGAGGGACAAATCTATTTTTGCCTTTTTACCCAAAATTTTTGCTGTGCATATTTCAGCATTGTTTACTATAGCCTTTGTCTCAATTTGCATAAAATTATCCTACATGGCTGATCTTCACAACAGTTTCAAATTTTAGGCACAAGATAATTAGCATTCTGTGTAATGTCAGTATAATTTGTTTCATTTAGAAATCTGACTACTTGGAATGTTTAGTTTTCATACTGACTGTGCAATCCATTTTAATTCTACATTTACCTTCTTAAATGAGCTGTATATTTAAAAAATACTCAAGTGAAGTGCATTTGTTGATTACAGTTTTAGACAGCAAGCTATTAAATGAACCTCTGACCGAATAGACATTCCTGTTTCTACATTAATTGTGATACCAAGTCAGGCTGTTTTTATTTTGTGTTACATGCTATAGTTCTGACAATTGAATTGGGGTTTAATGTGACTTCTGTGTTCATGTTGTTGTTTTTTCTGGCTCACATCTCTGCTTCTCATAATACGTTCATTGAAAGAGTATGAACAATGCTTATGAATAACTAAGCCATAATTTTAAAAGCCTTCAATTACTATATCCTTGAAAATAGCTGTCTTATTTTTCATTAATATTTGATGAAATGATTATGCATTTTTTTTATCTGAAACTATTGCTGATGTTGAACTTTTGCTGAAATTATTGAGTAGCTTTTTTATATCACTGTATTTGATTTTCCTATCCATTTTATAGACCCAAAACAGTTGTCATGTAGACAAATTTATACAGCATGTATTTATGAAATAAAATATTAATCTTCATCAATTACAAGAGACTTTCAAGAGACAGTTTTTCACTGGGACGTGACACCTGAGAAAAAACTAGATTGTTTAACTAAAATCACATTTTATTTTATCTTGGTTATTTAAGAACTAAAATATGAAGATATTATCAGAAACTTTAAATAAACCAACCTGTGCAATATGCACTGGAAATGTCGGTGCATGAACAATTTGTATACATTTCAGAGCAATCGGTATCCTTGTTTTATTGCGTTATTATATACCAATGTTTATAAATAGCCACGTTTTTTAAGACATGCATGTATTTTGTCGGGTGTTTTCCCATAATTCGCATATACCGGAAATGTTCAGTGTGACAGGTCCTCATGTTTACATGGAGGTTGTAGGCTCACCCTCTTACGGTAGTCAAACGCATCATCTTTCAGGATTCAGGACCAGAACTTTCTAGACGTCAACCACGAGAAACCTGGTAGCGGACTCATGGCAAGCAATAGGTAGCCAACTAGTTCTACACTTTAAGAACCTTCTGTGTATTTATGTCAAAATGCTCTCCAGTTATCTGCTAATTAAACATTCTGATTGCAGGAGTTTTACTGACAATTTCATAGCCGAAGACCCAAAACGAGCTTTGGAGGTAAGTTAACGTTAGCTACTAACGTAAACTAGGTGTGGTAACCTAGCTACCAAGCATAGCTAGCTGGCTTGTTCCCTGAACTTATGTTAACATAGCAAACTAGCTGACTAACTAACCTAAGCTACCGATCTAATATTTTACAGGATAAACCGACCGACAAGCAAATGTCTTCTGTCTTTAGATTGCTACAAAGTACCATGCGCTAGCAAGCAAGCATATCTTTATCCAAATTTAATTAGCTAGCTAGCTGGCTAGATAACTGACATAAGTTTGGTAGGTTAGGTTAACAAACTGGTTCAATTAGGTTAAGTAAGATAGCAGGTAATCTGGTCATTTTATCTAATGTTAATTAGCTGGCTAATTATCTACGTTTAAACAAGAACTGTGTATCTTGAACAAAATTGTACGATAGCTAACCTAGGTATATTGTAGTTATTGGTTGTAGGTAGCTCGCGTTAGCTAGGAAGGTAACCTAAGCTAGCTAGCTAATTAACTAGAGGTAAGTAAATAACGCTAATTGTTTTCCAGTTTATTGTATTTATCCTGTCTAGATTATGTTTAGTGTATTAATGTAGTTAACCTAACCTAGCTAGCTAAGTAAACTTGGACAAAGCCAATAAGCTAAGTAGCTAGCTAACTAGAGAGTTAACCGCTAACGCTAGCTATAAACTTGAATTATCTTTCACAGACACCACGAAGGGTTTTGTATTTTATTTACAAGTCAGTTATTTGAGTAAGGTAAAGCGACCGTTTCAATTAACGTAGACCTAATACTCACTGTACTTAGACTTTTTGGCCAGTTTAGCTAGCCTTAGTGCTAAGTTACCATCATTCACTAGCTGTTACACCTGTGGCTAGATGGTAAGCTAGGTTAGTTTTTGTGTCTTTTCAGTAAGATAAGTGAATTTAAATATTAATGCAGTTTTTATTATAGCTTTACTTTAATATTTACTTTGCCAATAACAAGTTCCCGCGCTTTGTATTAATAGGAGCTCAATGTGGCTTTAGGCGAGGTATCGGACAATGCAGAGTGGCTCTGTCAGCGGGCTTACGCACACATACTGCTCAAAGACTACAACAGTAAGAACTTATGTTTTCTCTTTTTTAAACGGTGATTCCATGACAATGGCACCATGGCAGTTTTAGTTGCCTTAGAGCTTTCACACTTAAAAGTCAAAGAATGCAAAAGTTCCATTCAGTTGCATTCTGAAACTTGACGTGCTCTTTTATTAGTGCTGTTATTATACGAAACGCATCATCTTGTGTTTTGGATATGCATGTCTCTCTCTTTAATTGCTTCTGTTGTATGGCCTATATTATTCTGTATTCTTCATCGTCATTAACAAATCACTAGGTATCAGGTAATAGCCTAACCAATGTTTTTGTAATTATTAGGGGCAATTAATGATGCTATGAAAGCACAGCAGCTTCAGCCTGGTATGGTCAGTGCCTTCTTGAGAACAGGGTGAGTGCCAAATTTGCCTAGTACAACTTCAGACCACCTAAACTATGCCAGTTTATTCCAGGATGTCATTTAATACTTAATTTTGATTGTTCATTGACCAATCATTGTTGTGTAGCAATGATTTGCATTTTGCAGATAATCGCACAGTTTAGCCAACTGAATGATAGCATGAGCTGCAGTAGCCTGCAACTTTTAGTAAAGTAGTAACCTATGTTGTCTAAATTCAGGTCTTATGAGAGTTCTTCAAGCTTTTGCTTCAAGATGGAATGTAGTTCACAGAAAAAGATGCTTCATGCAGGCTCTTGTAACCACACTGCAAGAGTGTATTTTGCATCAGTGACATTGTACATACAATGTTCATTGTATATTTTTCCATTATATGTACACTTTTGTTCTCTTCCCAGAATTGCAGAATATTATCTCAATGACATTGCTGCGGCACACAAATCTTTTACAATTGGACAGGAGCTCGATGGTGAGTTATCAGTTGGGAACAAAAGGAACATCGGAACATAAAGGAACATTGCACACAGACTTCACCCATGTTTACTACCGGAGGCAAAACAACTTATAAAATTAAGGCCAAGTTGAATTGTTGGTGTCTTTTGTCCCTGTTATGCTAAAATGGATGCATTTCTAAAAACGTGTATATTTACTTATTTTACATATATTTATATTATGTTGCCGTGTTATGCAGTAATGACATTAATCACCTTAATGTATTACCTAGATTTTCCCATTTAGCATAATGCAAGGTTTGGAAAAGTACTATACATTTTTTATTTATTTATTATTTTTACCACCAGTGTATAGACATACATTTGAAAATAACTCTCCGAATTGCTTCAAAAGCTTTTCTCAATTCTGTTATTTTGCAGTTTTGATGTAATTTGTTTCTTACAGGTTCCAATGAATCCTTTGATATGTGGATCAAGATTTGTGAAGAGAAGATGGCAAGTAAGTTTAATCATCAGAAAAACAGGCTAAAATATCTTTCCTGACACTATTTTTTAGACTTTAGTTTTTAAATTATGGTTATTTTTTATGTTGTATAGCAGAGGTTTTAATCATCTTTACATATAATGAAGCTTGGACATTGGACATAGTTGATAAATCTACAGTGGCTGGTTTGGAAAAACTAAGAGTAGTCAAATTTATTGTGTAGTTGTCATTCCTTGGGCAAAAGGAGTGCCTTTCTCATAGTAATAAACTGGAGAAGTCAGTTTCAGTCATGGTCTAATTTCATAAGGTTCTAAAGTTCTGAGATTATAGATTGTATTTTCTCTTAAGTCTCCCAATTTAAGGAAACAAATGACAATGTAAACATATGTCATTAATGCAATGTCCATGGTAACATTAAAAAGTCTTGGAACCAACAGATGCTAAATTATGAAGGTCCAACAGTACTCTTAACGTAAAGCTGATTACATCCAATGGATGTAATCAACAAGAGATACAATAGGCACCATGCAGTTAGGGTTAAAGAGGAATGGGTTATAACAGTTGATGCTTTTGTGCTATTTTAGTGACTATTAATACATTTCCATGTAGCATATCTAGAGTGGCTGCAGGCCGCAGTGCCACAGTTATTATTCAACTGCTCATTTGGAGAGTAAAAACTGCAGTGTACAAGTAGTACACAAGGTTTTCAAAAACAGGACATTTTGTTCAGAAGGCATGTGGATCAGTTGTGCAAGCAGAGTTCTCTCACTGGAATTGTCTTGTATACATTTGTGTTTAATTCAATATTAACTACTAGTCTGCAATATCTTTTTGTTAAACTGAATATATTTTTAAAAACCTTGCTTCACTGAATGGTATGGTAAAACTGAGACTTCTCTTATGACTGCACTCTAAAGGGGTTTGTTGCTGGTCTTTGGGGGGGCGGAGGGGAGTGCAGTTGATCAGTCTAATCCTAACTCCTGTTCAGTTTTTTTGAGAAGTATGAGAAGTGAAGCAATTTAACAGCAGAGTATTAGGTAGAGTACAAATTAAAATGTTTTTAATTTATAGTTTATTACTTAGCATTATCCATTTCTTTCAGACACTGTTCTGTGTTCATGTCCTACTTTTGAACATCAATAAATTAGCGAACTTGAAGCTTGACATATAAGGATTTTTAAATAACTAGCATGTATGTAGACACATGTAGCTTTACAGAAAAATGTCTAACTACTTGAGCAAGTTTTCACAGGCAAAATCGTAGTGCTTTTCACTGAGACTTTCAGTGATGCACAACATGCCAGTTATTTATTCCTGCTGGTGATATGGGGGTAGGGGGTGTATCTTGTAGTCCTTATGTACAAATTTACATTTACATTTTCAGCATTTAGCAGACACTGTTATCCAGAGTGATTTTACAAAAGTACTTTGTCATCTTGAAATGCAGCTGTTGATATATTCCCACACCATCACAGATCACTTTGTAGTTTGATCAAGCTGCATGTTTCTGATGATAAATTCAGAATCTGGGGTGTTCTCTCAGTGGGATGTAGATTTTCCGAGTGAGTCTAATTAAACAATAAAGTGTTGCTGTCTTCTCAAAACATTTAATTTTGCCCAATAGACATTGTGTACACGTGTATTCAATGTACACATATATTCAATGACCGCTGCATTGATTAAATGCATTTCAGTTCGCACAGTCTCTGAGTCTGGCTATTCTTAGACACGGCATACTCAGTTGAATGCCTCAGGGCAACAAACAACTGCTAATGCAGTGATGTGCAGCAACACTGTTGAACCTGCCACCAGCAGACGCTTGATGGTTTTATCTAGAAGCCATTATCGGTTGTTAGCACGGGGCTGTGCGTGCTATGCTGGGAGCGGCGCAGGCGTTATTTTGGAAAACGCTGTTGCCGTTCGCCTCTTTCGAGATGCTTTAAGAATCAAGCAGCGTGCTAAAAGAGACTGCTAAAATCTGCTGGCACTTCCCATACAAAGTGCCCGTTGCTCGCATTCCGAGGTCGAATTAGTGCAGATTTCTCATTAGGGGCTCCCATTAAGACCGTTCGGCTAATGATTGTCATATTATCAAGCACTACATCATTGGCGGTAAGCATTCGTGACATGGAGTGTCTGAGGTTGATTGTGCCCTCCCCCCCTTGAGTGTATGGGATATTGTAGAGGGTTACACATCCCTTTCATGTCATAAGTGACATTTACCATCTGTCTCCTCTTTGGCTGTTTTATTTCCTCTGTTTTTCCCCTCCCCCCAGCAGCCTCTGACTCTTTTATATAGATCTAAGCCGGATATCCACAGGGATTTTTCTCCTCCATTTTTTATTTATTTTATTTTTTTTAAAATTTTTTTGCTCCCCTTCGTACCCCATTCTTTTGAAATGCGACCTCATTTTAGGCACCGTTAATGCACTCTCGGATGCTCGCGAGCTCTGTCTCGTACTGTTTATGAAAATATTTAATAATTTATGAGACATAACAGCTTAATACTGGGGGAAAAAGACCTCTTAGGCTCATATTTATGCTGGTGAGGAATGCGCTCTGAATGGCAAACAGCTCTCAGACTCTGAAAGGGTGGGCGTAAAGGTATGGCAAGAACAGTTCGAAAGGCTGTTAAGACTTGCCATAAACAGATTCAAACGTATTAAAGCAACTGTACAGTGTTAAACCGAGTTGCAATTTGAAGGTGGTTTTTTTTTTTAGCTCTTTCAGAAAGATGGGTGGTAGTTTAGATCAGGAAGTATGGTTTCTGCATGCCTTCCTGCAGCTGTTCCATTATCATGCACATGACATGGGTCGATGGTTGGTTATTATTTAATAGCAAAGTCAAATTTGCATTGACTTCATTGGGCCATCTAAACAAATGTGCATTAATTTGTTGCAAGACAAACAAATATTATTTATAAGAATTGTGAGTTTTGCATTTAACTTTCATTCACTAACCTAATTATCACCTGTGTTCTTTTTGATTCAATATAACAGCACAGAACCAAAATGGATCCTCAAAATTGGTATGTTGGCTTTCTACATCTTCCATTTGAATTACATGAGAGTGAAATATCCAGTGCTAGCGCACGTGCGTGCAACAATCAGAATTGCACCCTATTCAAGTAGGATTTTGTTCACGATGTCATCCTGTCAACTCCTGCCTATTGTCTGTGATCGTTATATGAAAATCCTCACAGAATTATTAAATCAGTTTATTATTTCTGTTATTCCCCCAATCTATGTTCCCTGCCCTGTTTCTCCCAAGTTTGATTTTCTGAATCAATAGCAAACAGTGTAGCATCAGCCCTCAGGGGTGCCGGAGCACTCAAAGGACGCTCCCAGTGCTCCTGTTCAAAGAAATAATGATTATTTCTTTTTGCCCATTTGGGGGCACTGTTGCTCACGTTATCTTTCAACCAGCTCTGTGGAAAATTAGATGCAAGATGAAAAATTATTTTTGGTGGGTTTTACTGATTTGTGCTGTGTTTGTCTCTCCCCTCCCCTGCCCCCCTGGAATTCACAAACACTGAAATGTACCTTAACTTCATTAGCAAACTGCAGCCCCACATGTCAAGTAAGTGCGATAGAATTACTGGCTCATGTATTGTGATACCACATAATGCTCTGTAATGCCAAGGAGCACATTAGATCCAAATGTCAAATGAATATTCTATGAGTATGCTTGGAAAAACTGGCTGTTTGGAATAACCCACTGTGATGCTAAATCTGTAGTGGTTAGCTTTGTGGAGCTCATGTTGTTTTCCTTTGTCCCTTCAGACATGACTGGTACCAGACAGAATCTGAAGTCACTGTCACCATAATGGTAAAAAATGCCAAGAAGGAGGATGTTAGCGTCACCATTGAAGAGAAGCAGGTATCTCTGATTTTTTGTTTGTTTGTTTGTTTGTCTTTGTTTTGGGAACTATATCTGGGAGCATTTTTTTGTTTGTTTGTTTTTGTTTTAAATCCCCACTTTTTCCATCCTAAATCTTAGTGTCAGCAAATGGTGTTACAAATTGACATTGATTAGTTAGGCTGTACAATGTAGAAGTATTGAGAGATTCATCGATTCGTGTCATGTTCAGTTGCTTTTGAATGTGGTATCTTTATTTGTAACAACTGAAAGAACATTTCCTTAGCTCTTCCTTCAGTGTGATGTCTAGATGGAAGCAAGTGATTTCCCCAGAACTTTAAGCATGTTTAATCAAGCCCTGGCTGGGTTGGGGCATTCTGTTCCAAATCTGTGACTGCAGAGGCCTGGACAGGCATTCCATGCATGGTAACAGCCAGTGCCCAGTGCCACCATGTGCAATTACATGTACATGCTCACAGTCTTCATATTAACAAAGAGGAGGAGAGAATAAAAAGCTCAACATTTATGAAAATCCCAGCTTAGCTTCTTTTCCAACATCTGTCTCATCCCTCTTGCTGTAATACAACAAAAAAAAGCAAAGGAAATCAAAGTACTGCCCTGTTGTTTGATGTGGTTTCTATAAATTAATTATGGAAAATGTGAGTTTTGTGTCATAATTTGGTTGCAAATGAGATGGAGATGAGAGAAAATATGGATGCGGCTCTACCAGGGGAATCTGCCCGGGGGCTGTTTTCCTGACTCCCACCGGGATCTCCCGGCAGCCCATGCGGCCATAATGAGGGGGCCTTGCCGGCTCCCCGGCAGCGGCCCGCCTGTACTGCGCCTTCCTCTGTGACACACTCCAGCTCTGTGTAATGGAGAGAGGGACGCGGAGACGAGGCTCACAGTTGGGGGGGGGGGGCCCTCAAAGCAGTGCTGCAGGAGGGGTTTGAGTGCCCTGACGCCAGCGCTTCCTTCTGTCCTCTCCTCCCAATGCCAGACGTGATTCCAGGCATTGAGCACCAAACCCACCCGGCTTTTGTCCTTAGAATGGGGGTTTGAGCCTTGCCACGAATATTTGCAGTACTTTAATCTGTAGCCATAGCTGCCTCTGCAAGGCTAGGACTATTAGACGTGTGAAGATGACAAGAATTTGTCAATATTGGCCATGGGTAATTGGCAGGGTGTTAATTGAATGTTTATATAAAGGCTTCTGTCTGGCTTCTATAAGCATGCTGATCTATAAATCACTGGCGCACCTTATTTGCCTCTAAAGTAGTATATAAAATAGCTCTACACTCTCTGGAAGGAAAAAACATATGATTTTTGGGGTTTTTTGTTTTTTTCTTTCTCCACAGCTGAAGGCAGTGGTAAAGCTTCCTTCTGGACAGGATTACTGCCTATATATCCACCTTCTACACTCTGTGGTTCCTGAACACAGCACTTACAGGGTCCTGTCCACTAAGGTCAGTTTTAAATAAGTACAGCTCTTCCTCTAAAAACAATTGATTAATTAAAAATTAAGCATATTCACAGTACTACTTTGTCAACCTGGGTCTAAATGTACTGTATTCCAGCTCGGTTGGATGCATTTTCAGCAGCTGCCTGGCAAAGGCAAGTGCGAGATAGCAGCAAAGGAGTGAGAACTTGAGTGGATACCAGCAGACTCTTACAGACCATTATAGTCTGGCTGCTGTTAACGAGTTAACTTAATTGCCTTGTATTTGGGTTGGTCGTCTCAGAAAGAGTTCACATGCTGGTAATGAGAGGGCATCATAGTTCTCGCAAGCTCACTCACACATGTGAATGTCAGGCTTTTTACTTTAATGAACTGAACAAATGTGCTATTTGCCATAAGCTATGCACATCATGTCATTAGCTAAATGTCAATTATGGGCAGTTGCAGATTTCACACTTTAACATAAATAAATAAGTGGCACGCAAACCTGCTTGGGCATCTGTGCAACCGCGGAGGTTTTGCATGACTTCATCCCTCGGTTTGTTAGCAGAGTAACCAGCTGAGTAAAGGGCAATTGCCATAAAAGGGTTGCGGGTGTAGAATTGGTGAGTAGACCTGTGATCAGTATGTAAGGGGGTTGCAGGTAACATTTGGTGCATGCCATTACAGTCAGGGCTCTTTGCTTAGTTGGGAAGGAACATGCAAGCAAGTGGACCTACCCATCAATATAGCAATATCACTAGGACCAAGGATGTGATTTGTACCTTGGCATCTGATGTATTAGGAGAGGCAGAGGCATCCAGAGTTTTAGGAGTTTTTTATGTTGGCTGTTTTACAAGTCTTATCTGTGTTATTCACTTTTCCACACTGATGCATCTGGTTTGCAAATTAGAGTTCAACTATATTTGGATTATACGATACTATGGAGATATTTCTTTAATACCAGTCAAGTCTTCACCTAATAAAATGCATCAAGTCTGCTTAAACGGTTTATCAAAGGACAAGTTTTGATCTCAGTACTCTTGAGCTATCGTTATTTTGATGATAAAATTATTATTTAGAAGAAAAATGTTTTTTAGTGCATTTCTGGGATGCCATGAAAAGCCTGTTGATCTTGTGTGAATCTGACCTAGCAATCATTTAAAGAATGAAAGTTTGTTTACTTATTACATTAAACTCTAATGTGCATTACAATAATGATTAAGTTCTAAATTTATGCACAGGGAAGAAACTGGGGCTCTCCAATGTATTGCTTGTGGAATAATATATTTTCACAGCCTTTGTGATGCTGATCTCACAGAAGGTTACAATACTTAACTCAACCTTCTAACAGTAGACTTTTTAATGGCTGTAAACATCCTGACCATTCTCAAACATTACAAAAGAGTGGCATGGTATTTACTTGATACAATAAATATCTAATACAGACTAGTTCTTAACCCTGTCAAATCGAGTTCACAAGTGTTTTGATATGTAGCAAGGCATAAACCATTTCATTGCAAGTTATACTGTGTATGACTAAGTATGTGACAAACAAACCAAACTTGAACCTTGAAAGGCATATCGTAATCACAATGTAGTAAAATGATTGCAATAGACTTTTTTTTCTTCCCAAACTTTGGCTTCATATCACATTACATTAACTAGGTTTAGCTCATTCTCCTGGCTCAAAACGTTTTACTTGAGCATGTCATCTTATCATAACATCTGGGACTTGCTTGTCCTAGCCATGTTCTTTAACATTTCTTGAAGAGGTTGGGCTAATTGACAAATCTTTGGCTAAACAGGAGGTGTTAAACTTCATTTGCACTGCTTTCAAGCACTTCGTAAATATGCATTGTCACATCAATAGATATCACTATCACCTCTAAGCTAAACAATGCCATATTATTGGTTTGGATCATGTATTTTAGCTAAATAGCGCCATATTATTGATTAAGATCATATCTAAGCTAAATAATGTTCTATTGATTTGGATTACATGTCTAAGATGAGTAGTGCCATATTATTGATTTACATCTTTATCCACAGCATTTGTGCTTGCCATGTCTCTAATTGAAGGTTTGATTTCTTGCTGTTTTGTGTATTTGTTGTTTTTAGTCATGCCTTCAAGCAAGCAGATTTACATCTCTCTGTACGTTCTCACTTGGCAACAGGCTTAACATATACCCCCTAGTGACGGAACATAAATTAGTAAATAGGCATCAGAATGTTTAGCCCAGAGGGCATAAGGTGCAGAATGTTTTATAATACAAGTTCTAAATCATTTTGGTATTGTGCAAATTTTAAAATGATTGACGTATAATTCCAGTGCCAGTCTTATGCAACTACATTTCTCATGTCTGTTAATCACTGCACTTTTGTCTCCTAATCTAAGGGAAATTAAACAATTGCCAGTAAGCATGGCATTTGTCAGCTCTCTTGTATCCAAGAGCCTTGTTATGTTCTGCTCCTAAAAGATCATGAGCAGCACTTTCATCTCTCCCTTCTCCCACCTTCATTGGCCAGCACTCCCTCCTCCCCCTGAGCTTTCGCATGGGTCAGTGGCATCAACAGCTTTTACCAAAATCAAACTGCCTCGACCCCCCCCCCCCTCTTTTTTTTTGCTCAGTCTTCAGTGAACAGTGTGTCTTTTAATCATACTGAGCTCTTTTACCAGTGGAGTTTTTTCCCCTGTTCACTGTGTTGCCTATGACTGCTAGTCTTGGTTCTGGGGCCAGTGTGGGGAAAAACATATGATTGCGCTGTGGTAGAGCAAACATGTTCCAGGTTCCTGCATGTGGTGAGTCAGTGGGAGGGCTCTCGTGGGCCTGTTAAATCTGACCCCACCAGACTTGTCCAGTCAGCTTCACCAAAGCAGTGATTTCCTTTGCACCCTGGACCTTGCACCATGGCAACAGTGGAAAGACGTGCATACCACGGCCTGTCTGTGTAGGGGCACTGTAACAAGAGCTCTATTTAAACACAAGGCAGAGAGCAGGGAGGGAGGGACAGATCTGCTTCTTTGGGAGACTCCTGGCAGTCGGTTGACACCCTCCCCTCACCCCCAACACACAGACTACTCACTCACACACTCTCTCACTCGTTTGCGAGCGCATACGTAGCGCTCCTCGTTGCTGGTCTGAAGCCCTCACAAAGCTCCAATTGTTCCGGGGTCCACTGGGCTCCTCTGGAGCACCTGGACTTGGAAAAGGCACTAGCATGGCCCGAGTGCTCAGCACCAACCTGCCAGCATCAGACCTGGCCTGCTCACACACATCCTGCATCCTCATCCACTTCATGCTTTCACCTGAGTGCATTATGTTTGTAGCCATTTGTCGACTATAACCGCTGCCTTTTTGTTTTTCAGCTGCTTTTTAAAAACCAGTTATGAATTTGGTTTCCTGACTATTTCTGATAATGGAGCACATTTGTAAAATGGATGGTTAGAATAGGATGAATAATTTGTTTTTATTCTACACCAAACATTGTAATATAGAACAAAGCTGTTTTAATGAAAGATGCTATTAAAGGTTAGTGGTATCTTGTGCAGGACTACGTCAACCCATGTACCCTGTGGTTCTTCTTATTCTTCAATATAAAAAAAAGCCACAGTATAATGCACACCAGGGCCAAATAACCCAGCCAAGCAACCAGTCATCAGACCTTCTGGTGACTAATGTATTACACCTTTGAAGGTGTATACCACATACTTGGTACATGGGAATGCCAGAGACTGTGAATATAGAGAGCACACTGGCTACAAGTAGCAGACTTTGGAGCTCATCTAGGGTTTGTGCGTAGTAAACAATGAATGATGCCAACAATTTATGGATGGATAAATGTAGGGGTACCAGCCAAAGTAATCCCCCAACCCCCTCTACTTGCAAGCATCTTGAGTAGGGTTTTCCCTCTCACTCCAACATGGCCTCAAATGAAATGTCAACATGGAAGCCTGAGTAGGCAAATAATAGGGTTTTTTTTCTCTTGGAAAAGCAAGAGTCTGAAGTAAGAAGTGAATTAGAATGTCAAAGTCTGGAACTTTGCGCTTAATCTTGTTAATGCCAGCATACATTTTTGTGTGACTTTCTGCGATTTCTCACACGTGTGTTTCAGGAGGTTACTTGGAGGCATTCATCGAGATCAGGATAAACAAATCAACCCACTTTATTGTTCCCTCTTCCTTCTCGAAGCCTTTAAGTTAACTGTTATCTTTGCAGAAGACTTGACGAGCTTGACCTCTGTGACCTACTTAACCCCTCAGAAAAGCTCTTGTACCCTGCTCTCACCCCCCACAGGGTGAGGGCTGCCTGACCTTGCTTTCCATGCCTGTCGGGATGTCTGGAATGCAGGAACCAATTACTAGCTGCCTTATTGCATGGGATAGATGGGAATATAGTGGAATAGGGGCCATGATCTGAAATGCTGCAGCCCTGGCGAGTCGTTTCCTATGCAAACAAATAAGCATCTCTTTTTAATTTCCATGCCCATCACCTTCTGCAGCTTTATTTAGTTGTCTGTCTGTCTGTCTGTGTCTGTCTGTCTGTCTGTCTGTCTCTGTCTGTCTGTCTGTCTGCATTCCTCATAATTCACAGCCACTGTGCTGTTCTGGTCATCATTGTAGCATGTGTTGTTAAATACACCTCCCCCCTTCCCTTTTTTGCATCATTGTGAGCTTAAGAAGCTCAGGCGCAGAAGCGTGATATGCCAGGGGATAGCCACCGGCTCGTCTAAAGTCTGTGACAGTGACAGTGACAGGCAGGGAGGGGTGGGTTTTTTTTTGTTTTGTTTTTTTTTTGTTTTTTGTTTTTTTAAGGTGGCATGGCAGGTTTTTCCTGCCACCCCTCAGGGACCTAATGACACTGTCAGGCAGCCCAGTGCCTGTCAGGAGCCTCAACCTTTGCACCATGCCTGTCACACCCACCTTACACCAAATAGATGTGGGATGAAAATTCATGTTTTATAGCCAAGAGAGGAAGCAAGAGAGGGTGGGGACAGTGCTGGACCCCACAAGTTATCAGCCACCACATGATGGTAATCACTCAAAACTAAGGAAAAAGCAGGAGAGGTGTAAAAATGTTCGCACTGTAGGGAGCCGGCAGTGCCTCCTTCAAGTGCACTCTTTCTCCCAGGAGCTGTCATTCCATCATATTGCGTTCATGTCTCAATTTCCTGCTCTGTCCTTTCACACATTTTTGTCCTCGCCGACTGTGATTATGCAGACGGGTTTAATTTATGGTACTCTTGCATCCTCTGAAATCAATATTTAAGGCCCTTTGATGCTTCAGCTGTGCCAGTGGCACTGACTTCAATTTAGTCCCATTTATATTTCTGTTCTGTCCTAAAGGATAAGTGCTTGATGATTATGCCATTGTACCAGGCTACTGTAAGTGTCTGTCTTGATCAGGCAGAATTGACTGCTGAATTGCTTGGAAAGAGATGAGTATATGTAAGGGCTTTTACTAAGAGATTTAACTGAGATTTTCCTTTCACCATAACCATTTTATGAGACCAAACAACCACCCTCATCCTCTGGCCCGAACCCTATATGACCTCACTCCCCATGGCTCTCTTCCAGACATCAGCGTTATGGCTCCACCTAACCTTCGTGAAACATTCGCTATTGGGGGAACTCTGAAAGACAACCTTAAATTGTGCTGCCATCCAAACCATCCCACAGTTCCACATCCCGCCTTTGTGGGCTTAGTGAAAATGGGGCGTTTCCATGCTCATGTACCCTGCTACTGTTTAGAAATAGTCTGTGTCAGATTGCTCATTGTCTCTTTCTGCCCCCACCCCCAACCTCCCCTCAGGTTGAGATTAAGATGAAGAAGACAGAAGCCATCCGGTGGGAGAAGCTGGAAGGGGAAGGTATCCTTCCTGATGTGAAGCACTTCTCTCACTCTCAGAGTCAGTATCAAAAGCACATATTTGTTCTTCGCAAACAAAACCAGGGCTGGCAATTTCCCACATGTGATTTATGCCAGCTCTTCTTTCTAAGGCTGATGTGCCCCACCCTTGCTCTCCTGATTTTTGTCTGTCTCGGTCCTTCTTGTTTCAGACCAGTACCCGTCCTCCTCCCACTACACTCGCAATTGGGACAAGCTGGTGGGTGATATTAAGGAGGAGGAGAAAAATGAGAAGCTGGAGGGAGATGCAGCACTGAACAAACTCTTCCAGCAGATCTACTCCGATGGCTCTGACGAGGTCAAGCGAGCCATGAACAAGTCTTTTGTAAGTAGTCAACTCGATTGCAGAAAGCCTTTTAGCAGGTAGCCTTGGGTACTTATGTGCTGTAGCATTCTTAATGCCTGAATATGTGGTCCATAGCAGGTTTACAGGAATGTTTTAATGACGCACTTGCAAGCTCTGTCCCAGCATTTTACTACATTCACCCTTCAGACCAAATTAATAAGATTTAATGAACATTGAATTAAAAGTAATGAGCATATTTTTGATCTCTTGGGAGGTTTTGTTCGCCTTCCCTTGGGGAAGTAAAATTTAATTTGCATGGTAGTCCAGTTCCATCACACTTTTTTGCTTTATTTATGGAAAATGCTCATGCTTTTGTTCAAAGAGTATTTTGTGGAACTTGAAGTGCTGTCTCATTACACATGACAATTGTGGCATGCTAATCTTGAGTTTTAGCTTCAAAACCTTCCCTTGAATGCTCAAAGCAGGGACTTCCTTTCTAACGTCAACTGTAGGTTGCTGATTTTTATTTATTTATTTTTTTATCACATCACAACTCAATCTCTGCACAGACGGAATCAGGAGGCACTGTCCTCAGTACCAACTGGACAGATGTTGGCAAACGGAAAATAGACGTGAATCCCCCTGATGATATGGAATGGAAGCCATATTGAAGGATTCCCAGATTATTCAACTGGTGCAACACACTTTCGTCACCACCACACAGGCCCTGTCCTTCCCTCCATATTGTCCACCCTGTGTCACTCACAATTGGCCAGTCTCTCAGACCCAACAGCACTAGTTTAAACTAATACAAACCACTTAAATATTTTACATGGATGCAATTTGAGTGTCAGAGTAACCTATGTTAATGAGAAAATGAATGGAGAATCACCACTGGTACTGAAGGTTAGTCTAGTACTCAGTTTCATCTGGGTCTGAGAACCTGTCCCTAAGTGTTTTAGAAATACCACACCTGCTCCTGTGAACACTTTTTCTTGGCATGTTTAATCTGTGGCGAGAGACTGGCTGCATTTTGAGCATCTCGTACATAACAGATGTATTTAAGATCTTTAAAAAAATCTTTTAACTGTGTTCAGTCTTCTGTTCAGTGATTTGAGAGCTTGAATACATTCTCACTTGTCAAGCACCTGTGCCTCAAGATACATTTTAATAATTTGTATGATGTATTCAAGGGATCATGCTTTCTTGAATATGATTACACACATTGTAAATAAATTTTTCTTGGTCTTGAAACTGCATCTCTGCTGTCTTCCATCTTTTGTGATGGTTTGATAAGCCGATAACCTCTTCCAGCACAAAAGTGAAGTACTTTCGTGAACATGTAATGGAAAGCTTCCTGAAGATTCATGCAGTATTTGGCTCTTGGAGCAGCTGGCTTCATTTGTCTGTTTTATTGATTTATTTTTATTTTTTCCTCCCAACTTAAGTTGTGCAAGTGAGCACACTATTATTTACTTGACTCTTCAGTGCCCTTTAGAGAAGGGATGGTGTCAGCATCAAGCTGTTAAAAGACCAAGAGATGCACTCACACTATAGTTATGTACTGTAAACATTTCATATCACTCTACAGAGATGAACAGCTTGAGGGGGGGGGGGGGGGTAAAAACTCTTTGATAATGGGTTAAGTGATAAATTCACAACACATTTCATCTCCGAAGCTGATCAAACAGGGAAGCTTTATGGCTCCAGTTTAAACTCAACAGTCATTTTCTCCCTCGCTTAAAGCTCCTCCAGCAGACATCAAAAGGAGCTCAGCCATTTGCATTATGGGTAAACTTGCACCATGAAAGCAGTAAAAGACTTGAGCCTTGTTTATTAACCTCTAGTGATGTTCCTTATTCTTACTTTTTTTTTTTCCTTTCACTGCTGAAAACAATCACTATAAAACAAAACAAAGCCAAACCTTGGCTTTCTGTTGAAAAATGCATTTTAAAAGCAGCAGTACTACTATAAAAAAAAAAAAAAGACTCATCAAAAGAGGAAAAAAAAAATTTTTTATATTGCATGAAAAGCAATATTCAAAGAAATGGCATGATTTCAAACTGGGAAACCTATTTTAAATATCTCACGCTGGCATTCATTCAGCTGTTGAGTCCTCTTAAGGCTAGCAAATTATTACACGTATTTACATCAAAAGAAAAAAACATTTTTTTTTGTTGTGCACCTTTTTATACATTTGCTATTCTATTCAGTTAATGAAAAAAAAAAAGCTGTCTTTTGAAAATCTTTAATTATACAATGTTCATATATTTTTGATACTGAGCAAACCTTTCTGTAAAGCTGAAAACAAAATATATATTTTCAAAGAAGTTGTTAAATGAACTTGTACACAGTGTACTGCACATGAACTTGTGCTTTCTTGTCATTCTTATCTGTCCCCTGATGCTGATGCAATTGGATACAATAAACTCATACAGCCATCGTTTAGCAAACTGCGTAATGGTGATCTTCATAGCAATGTCATTTCTGGCACAAGCCATTTACTGAGAGTAGGCCATCCATGCTGGATCCAACCCTTCTTTGTAGGTATCTTGATGGTGAGGAGCTTTAGACCAGGCCCATGATGCGAGCCACCCACCAGGAGCAGGGCATGATCACACGACAGGCCACCCTGCAGCCTTGGTAATGGTATGGCCATGGGTGGTAGCCACCTAGGGGCTCGCAGATGCGCTGGCACTGGGTGTAGCTCCGGCGACACTCTGCACAGCACACGCCGGTGTGGTCCAGCATGGGGTCAAAGGTCATAGTGCCCTCCTCACCCTCCGTACGCTGGCGGCAAGTCGAAGCAGGGGGGGGAGGAAAAGTGAAAGAGAATTGAGCATCTTAGTATAGGGGTTTTCAACTCCAACTCCTGGGAACCCATTGGCCTGTACAGTTCTCTTTTACATGCTCTAAAATATCTTATGCAGTGCTAGAGGAGTGAAGACTTGAAACTGTACAAGACAGTGGGGCTCCAGGACTGCTGTAAACCTCTGACTTAATGGACACAAAGAACAACAAATGTATACATAATACTTTAACACTTAGTGTGCACCATGCACTATTCAGATGCTAAATCTAGTTTTCCTGATATTTGGATTTTTAGCAAATTTCTGCAATTGCCCAATTTAAGATATTCTGTGCCTTGTTTTTCAGTTGTACTGAAGTAAATATGAATGTGCCCCAGTTTTCCTTTTAGTTTTTTTTTTTGTTTGTTTGTTTTGTTTTTTTTTTGTTTTTTTTACATTTAGAAAATGGGGGGAGCGTGGATTAGATTAGGAGATGGTGGCCTGAACAGAGGGTTTTCAGGGGGAGACTGGGTTGGAGGGACTAGAGTGGCCTATGCTAACACAATAGAGGAGAGTTTCAATAGAGGGGTGCGGTCTCATTTGAAAGGAACCTTGTGAGAACAGACGATGGGTGACTAGCACGGCCCCCTCCAATGACCTCAGCATCTGCTGCCGCACGTGCAGCTGCCCCGTTCTTTGACTATACGGCTGTCTGTTTACATAGAGTGACATGCATGCTCTGGGGCACGCTAACACTAAACGCAAAATGGTTTTGCATCAGTGCAAATGTCTAATGGGTGTTAATGTATTCATTCAAACCTGGAATACAATATACATTACAACACCATGGTTACAGACTAACATGCTTAATAACCAAAAAGATTTATACTACAATATGGGGTATGAGTGTATACAGCATATGAACAAGAGGGGGAGCATTGCATTTACACATTGGTGATCTGCATTAAATAATAATTATATGTATAGATACACTATAAAAGTGGTGTAATGTTTCCCAAACCTAATCCTCAAATCCAGAGGTCTCTATATGCTTGGCAAGCAGCATTGGAAAAGGGAGGGGGGACCCTCAACTAAGGTTGAAGGGAGACTGAAACACAGCACATCCATCTTTAAGTGGCTCCTGAGCATACTGATCCTGCAGATCAAAGCTCTCTGAAGCCCTGTTTTCCCCTGCATCTCCTTAAAGAACAGAGAGAGGAAGAACACAGAATACCTGCCAAAAATAATGTTTGATGGTGTACAGTTGATGTAGACAAATATCGACTGGAGAGCTCACCACAGATGCTGGGCTCTGAATTGACAGCCCTGATATATTGCCACTCTGCAATCAGGCCTTGGGGGACAGTGTGATTGTGATTGGGATGGACAGTTATTCCAAATGGATATTCAAGTTTTATTGAAATCGTGCTGCATCACTGCCATGTTAAGTATGGCTTCAGGCAGTACAGCCACTGCAACGTTACAACTGCCAATCATGCCGTGGTGTTTATTTAAATCCCATGTGACTTATGGAAGTTAATTCATTTTTACGTTTCTCTCTCACCTTGCTCCCATGCCTCTGCATTTCTTTCTCCTTCTCTGTCTGTACAAAGAGCCTCACATGACGCAGATAAACTAGGTAGGTGTTGCCTTGGGCAACAGCTCTGACTCAGAGCACTGACTGCCACACTCACGTGGTATGGATTCTCCGGGTTGAACAGCGGCTCCTCTTCCTCACCCTCCTCAGCCTGTCGTCTGGCCCGCGGCACTGATCTCTTCTTCTGCCCGCCTGTGGTGCGCAGGTGACAGGGTTTATGCAGAAGAGTCCTCACATGCACCAAACGTATTCCGACTACGCCCACTGATCAGTGCTTACTGTTGGATGTTTCTCCCTCTAAAATGTGGCATTTGGGGCAAGCTGACAGCACACGTGGGCCTGGCTACTGGTTGGCAGGCCTTATTTCTGTTTGTCAGTGCCATTTTGGCTCGAGGAGTACTATAATATTTTACCTCCTACCAGTATGAAGAAGAATGCCCCATAGTTATAACACACGTCATTACCTTAAAAAAACAAACAAAAAAACAACAAAAAAAAAAAAAAACAAGGGGATATAATGACACTGCAACTTAAGGGACTGAACTAGACTGAACCAGTTCCATGAGATGCTTCACATCTGAAAACCTAGGATTGCTAAGTATGTCTATCATGAATAAACATTTCTTTTTAAACACATAATCTTGGTTGTCATCTATTATAGACTGGACTTATAGACTGGACAATGCTTACTCTTTTCTTTCTGTTCATATGTGGGAGAGTTATTTGGATGCACACTGTACATCCATTTCCTTGCGGCCTTGTAGCATGTGCACACTTTTTAGTTTTATTCAGAGGAGTTTCAGCTGGGCTGTTTTTGAGCAATTATCCCTTACATGTCTAATGGCCTCAGCTCAATTACACAAGATGCAGACCAACGAAACAGCACCAATGTCTAATCTGTATTAGGAGCTCGTGACTAAACTGTATTAAACATTTATAGTAATGTGGTCAGGCGAGTGTCTGTCTGAGGGTCTTTAAGAGGGTAACTATGGGGCAAGTGTACAATGAGTACCCCCTGTATTGATGTGTCCATGGTCTTCTAGTCATGCAGTTCTCGACAGCCCACTCCTTATGGCTGAAATCAAATCTGTTCATACCCCCCCCCCCCCCCAAAAAAAAGGAAGGAAAGGTGAAGACAAAGGGGAAAGCAGCAGGGCTAGCACTGCAGGGCCCTCCTACCGTTGGGGTAGGTGGGGCGGAGCCAAAAGATGGGCAGGTCTCCACACAGGTCCAGGATTTTAGTGCTGAGGAAGCTGTTGTCCTTGAGCGGCTGATCAGCCGTGACCCAGATAAGAGACTCCTCCTCGAACTTGGCAGGCATGATCTCATCCTCCTGAGAGAGTCCAAATATACATTTGATTAATTGCGCATTTCTCTGTTGGCTAAGGTGTCTCCCCTTTTATTCTTCCACAAAGAGATGTCTTACATAAGAGGATCAACAAATTATTATTTTTTTTTTATCTGAGACCAACACATATCTAAGAAAGGCTTGTCATGCTCTGATTTTACTCTTCACCCAATAAGTAGTGATTTGTAAAAGGGTGTTTAGATTGATCTCTGTACTAGTTGTAATGTTTTTCCCCTGTGGTCTCACAAGTCTAAAATGGATGTTCTAAGTGCCACTACACAAACAGTGTTAGTTGCTCTCAATGAGCTTCTCTCATCCATTTTGTAGTCACAGCCCCCCACGCATATACAACGCTTTAAAATGCTGCAAGGCACTGCTGTTGACAGGACCACCTTATCTGTGCAGCCCAGCATGCATTGACATTGTAACAAACACAGGCACACACACACCCTGCATGAATATTCAAGTAGCCATTTGCATTAAATCGTTTAAAAATGGATCCGCGCTTGAGAGAAATTTGCTCTGTGATGAGCAACTTCACAGACACGGCCGTTATGAAATAGTCATCTTTAAACGTGCGGTGCAAAATGAATGCTGCAGCTGTTGGGTGAGGGGGCATCAGCAGTCTAATTTGGAGATTGGTCTTGGCAGCACTCCCAAAAAAAGAGCCATGAGCTCCTTTTGTAGGGGTCTCCTGAGCTGCGGACTTGCCTGCGCTCCAAACCGGATGGAGGAGCCTCCGGCACAATCACTAACTATGAGTCCTCCGGTAGGCTGTGCCAAAAGCTACACCCGTGTGCACATTCAATCATTTCAATTTGTCCTCTTGTCTTTTTTCACCCAGAAGAAGGAGAAGAAAAAAGAAGATGATAAAAACTCCAAACCTGTTACACGTGTAGTCTTTTTTTTTTTTTAAGAAGTCTTTTCAATCTTCCATGTGTAAGCGCTCAAGTCATATGATTCCCATTTCAAAGCACCTGGCCAGAGCCTATTCATCTGTTTGTGAAACAAAAGGGCTCAATCACAGATCTGACCCCAACTATGGGAGTCTGGAGGTGGTGGGAGCAGGCCTTCTGAAAAAGAGACCTCTAACTGGCTCTTTTTGAGTTTCATTCCAACTGATTCTTCTTTGAAACGCAGGCATTTTTGTGAGGTATGCCAATCTGCTAAGAGGTACAGATGGCAAAACCTGCACAGCTGTGTGAAATGTGACAGCTCAACTTACCAAGTCAAACGTCAGCGACTCCTTATTTAGAGAGTCCACATTCGGAAGGTGACCTTTGGCCTGGGTCTTGATGTAGCATTTCCCTGCTCCAGCAAAGCGGATGCCAGTAATTCCCTGTGTGTGACAGGTACTACTCAATACATTGCAGCTTTAAAAAAAAAAAAACTTAATGCAGCTGACCAAATATCCTATTTATTACCAGAATTCATATCTGTTTTTATTTAAGGCAGCCGACAGAGTTTGAAGTGGATAGCTCCTTGTATTCATAGGAGTGCAAAACTAACTACATCCAGTGCATTTATTTCATCTTAGATTTGGATTTAGCATATATAGTGGTGTGAAAAAAGGTGAAACTGTGACTGAAAGGCTTACTATCTGAAAATCGTGGACCTCAATGGCCTCATCATTGCCGCTTCCTGTTCTAAATCTCTCCAAGTTGTTCAGCGAGTCAATCTCCATGGAGCCCTCCTCTACTTTGCCATTGATGCTCATGCTGTAGTGGACATTGTACACCTGTAGGGGTCATGAGGCACATAATGCAGTGTCATCAGTGTCATGCAGCTTATCAGCGCTGTAGACTCGGGGAAAAACCAAATACACATGGGACGGTCTTTAGTAGTGTCAGATGGCCCAGCTATAATGAAAACTTCATTTTACCTACTTTTCTGCTGGTAACTGAGGATCAAACACTGTGGTGACTCTGGTGCTCTGTGATCATTTTTTGATTGAGACTTTAAACTTTATGACAGTAAGGAACAAGGTAAAGAGTACATGTGTGAAGACTAGAAAAATGAATACATGGAATTTGTGTTATGCTATATTGTTTTGAAAAAAAGAAGCCCTTTCACACAAACCATATTATTTGAAAACTTTCTAAAAATAACTCATCTCTTCTGTGCAGCAAACATGTTTTCCGTTTTTGTAGTTAAACACTATGTGAAGATAAAATCCACACTATCAAATTATTTAGAAGTTACATACATAATAACCTAAATATAGATAAATAAACTAAGTTAATACTTATGTTTTTCATCAATGTCTTTTAATTTGTGTTAAAAATGAAAAATGTTGAGAGAAGACTGAATATTTTACAGATGGCGCACGGTACAACGCGCAAAATTATACACTCCTTGCTCCACACCTTTCGCCCCTTGGGCTTCAGGTAGACCATTGAAGCAGTGGACAGATGTCTACGTTTATCAATTCCACACAAATTATAGACTTGTGTTTACTTGTTGGATTTGTTTATGCACTTTGGAAGTTAAAAAAAATGAACACAGACAGTGGGAAAGAGTAGGTTATAAGAAAACAATGTATAGCTTACATGCTTATCATTGACATTCCAAAAGTAGAAAGCGCCGATTGCTCCGAATAGAAGTAACGCAGCTCCAACCGTCAGTGCCGCCACACCAATCTTCAATAAACGTCCAGAGCTCGAGGGCTTTACGGTCACAGCCGTGTATGCCTGTCCAAATGTGTGTTGTTGAAAAAAATTAAAATAGCAGCTGTCACGCATGATTCATAAATATGTGTTAAATTGTGTATTAACCAAGGAGCAATTGTTTGTGACCGAACTATGAAGTGTCACCTATGATACATGAAGTCCTTGACGGGAACCTATTCTATATTATTGCTTAGAGCTTATAGGCTTCCAAAAAGACAAGCTTTTGTGCTCATTTGTATTTGAATTTGCTATATAATTAGATTACAGAATGACGAAAAATTATTTAGATATTACTTACTGGGGGCATGAGCTGTTGCAAGTCCTCTGGTCCCGCCATGGCAATAGGTATTTTCTCAGAAGTCACATCCATGGCTGAAGATTGACTTCGGTCTCACGATCCACTTGTTCTTTTTTAGGACAGGGAAGGTGAAAAAAAGTTGTGTATGGGTCTGGGGAAGCACCGTGACGTGAGGGAACAACCTATGCGCGAGGGTGTAATATTACCGGTGGGAACATGGGACAATTTTGGAAGACTGGAAAACTGATTTCGGAAAACTGGATTTGTAATTCTGAGTGAAAAGGTTGCTCCAGAAAGTTGCATTCGTAAGCAGTGACCTTAGGATATTCAGGATATCAACCAGTACGTAGCCTGTACGCTTTTGCGTGTTACGCGACTGCATATCAATTAAGAGAGTTTTACAGTGGTAAAATGTATGATTCGTATGGTCGCGCACGCATTACCTTCACGACATATTGCACTGCAAGAGTGGAACAAGATTTTCTTTGAACCGAGTGCATCTATTATGCGCGCAAATATTGCACGCGTTCACGCGTTAGCCGAATAAAAGCAGCTCTATTTACAGCCCCCTCTATTGGCTCTGATAATCACGTCTGTGCGAGAGATTCGTGTCATGCATAATGTTTAAGTAGCTGTATAGAAAATAGCCAGTGCATTAGGAAGTGGAATGGCAAATATGGCTTTCGAGTTTGCACAGACAGACGTCCAAGGTCACCCGAAGCTCTGAAATGCCTTTATTGCCTTGCCGTGCAACATTCGTGTCTCTTAAGTCTATGTTAGTCTTTCTGGTGCCGCGAGACACCGAGACAGAAAAGGCAGATGACGCCAAAAAAATTGAGTAACCATTGGTTTGAGTTGCTTGTTCAGAGCGTGGGTGAGGTGTTACCGCACCACGTAGGCAGAGCAGGGTGCAGGTGCGCGTAATTATATGATACAAATGGATGCAGGGGTTTTGTTGTTGTTGTTGTTGTTGTTGTTGTTGTTGTTGTTGTTGTTGGTTGGTTGTTTTTAAGTGTGTGGGGTAGTTCTATGGGAAATAAAGAACATATTCCGTGCAAGTATTTGAGAGAAATATGGCAAAGCAGAAGCAGAAATTTCGCTCCTGACGTTCCAAACCACAAATATAGCTAAGCCTTGAGCTGAAAGTTACAGAACACTAGTGAAAATAGATCAAGTCTGTTTTAGGTTGTTTATTTCAGCTCCTGCATACATTGACATTTACTTAGCCTCAAATCTTGCAAACAGCGCCATCCTCTGTCCTAGAATATGACTTTAAAAATTAGCAGTGATCTTCACGCAAAAAAAAAAAAAGATTTTCAGTGTTTATTCTTTGTATAGCATGATGAAAGAAATCGATCAAAAATGTTACATCTTGCATTCCGGCTAAATGTTTACACATTTATCAGCTTGATATGGTTTGTGACCTGAAAGGTGTAGGGTCATTTTAAATAATGGACATGCTTTAAAATAAAGTATATAATCTCAAATATCCTTTGTTTTACTTATGAATAACAATATAAAAATATACTCTGTATTTACAAAACACTTGCATAATATACATATAATATCCAACAAGATCATCTGATTGCTTAAAAGTGTAAGACTAACACTGACTGAAAGAGATTTTTAAATACACAAATAATGATTTTTGTGCACTGTTGGGACGCAACAGCTGCCGTAACGAGTGGTATTAAAGTTTGCAGTCTTATTTTCTGGAGCTCTCTGGTTGGCCCTCATACTTCGTTCGTGGGAGAACTCGTTGTTTTAGGCGAATACACTGGAATTGTGACATCGTTTATTTCTCGTACCCTCATCGGCTGAGGTGGGGGGACTAACACATAGTCATATTCTCTGTGAAGTACTTTCTCGTAGACGCTCTGCAGACCCATTGTTTTTGGGATGTGGGCTTGGTAATAATTTTCCCTTCTAAGAGTGTCCCTTGGAAGTGAGCCAGTCTTAGCAAAAGAGGACAGGTGCTGTCCATGTGCAGAGTTGCTGTTTGCCCTGGTGGCAGTTGGACTCCAGCAGCGGTCAGAATGGCCAAGGATCTTGCACTCGCTCGTACATGCCCACAGACCTGAAAAAGCATAAACAAACAAACAAAAAAAATAGGTTTGTTAGCGCGTTCCAACCGTTTTAGTCACGGTAAGCAATCGCTGCCTTTGCCTAACTGCCTAACCGCTAAGCAGCGTGTCTTACTGTTTTGAGCGTTGGTTTGTTGTCCGTCTTTTTTCAGCCCATCACCACTTATGTCTGAATCACTGTCATTGAAGTCGCTGTCTCCTTTGCCGCTATCTTTGCCACTGAATTGAGGATCTCGTGCCGAAATGGTAGTGTATGAGTTGCCTTTCCATATTGTAATGGGTCTCACAACCTCTTTGCCGTAGCCAGGCAGGGTCGAGTATCCCTATGAGAATTAAAATACAGAACACATTAGTCACGATATAAAATTATCAACCCTATAGATCGCTGATAGGATATCATATGCGTTTCAAAGTCGCACAAAAGCATACGGGTCATTGTAACTTACCTCCAGTTGTGTTCCGCGGCTTTGGTTTTCTGATTCATATACACATACTTCAGTGCCGTCCTCTGAACTGCCGCATATGTCACTGCCTGCCTGTACAGATCCAGTGAAACTAGGCTTGTTAGAGTACGGATGGGCGTCGAACACCCCGTCGTTTTGAATTGGTAGCAGTGGGTCGCTGTTGTTCTTTCCCACGTCCAGATTTACACCATCTTCCTTTTCTGGATGAAAGCTGTCGCGACGCTTGTTCACCTTACGTTTGTTGCAGGTTGTTGCTATTACAATAATGGCTAAAAGCAATAGTGTGCAGCTCCCCGCCAAAACGACAATTATGACAATGGATAGGTCCCATTCGTGGGGCTCGTCGTCGTTGCTGTGTCGGAATATGTTGCGGTCACTTGGGGGAGCTCCTGCGATGATGGTGAAGCGGATTGTGGCTGTTGAAGTTAGCGACGGTCTCCCGTTGTCACTCACGGTTACTGTGACTTTCAAGCTTTCGTCGACTTCGTAGTTTAGCTCGCGGGTCAGATAGATCTCACCGGTCGCTCTGTTGATGGAGAACACGGAGGCTTCTCCGGTAGTAATTTTGTAGGACATTTCTGCATTGACGCCCTCGTCAGCATCCCGCGCGTTGATCTGGGTTATAACATAACCCGAGGCAGCATCTTTTGGCAGGAGAATGTCTGCAGTTCCATTGTTGAGCACGGGTTGTGTGATAGAGGGAGCGTTGTCATTCTGATCAGCTATCTTTATATTGATCGCTGCGCTACCGTGGAGTTGCGGTGACCCCCCGTCGCTTGCTTGAATTCGCAGTTCAAGCTGTTTCAGAACTTCGTAATTGAAACTCCGAAGCGCATAGATCGAACCAGTGGCGGGGTCTAGTGATACAAATGTTGATGCCGGCGAGCCCATAACATAGGTGTCTGAGAGTTTATAGCTGACTTTGCTGTTTTGACCTAGGTCTTGGTCTCTGGCCACCACTGTGGTGATATAAGCACCTGGTGCGTTATTTTCCACTACTGAAACTTCATAAATAGGTTTACTAAATACCGGGGCGTTGTCGTTTTCATCGCTCAGCCTAATGGTATACTGTTTAATTGTTCTGAACGGGGGAGATCCAAGGTCTTCAGCTACCACGGTCAGGTTATACTCTGGAATTTTTTCTCTGTCGAGGGGAGCTGTTGTTACAATCATATAGCTGTCTTCATAAGCTTGTTGGAGTTTAAAATGATCGTGTCCATACAAGGTACAGTGGACCTGCCCATTCGCGCCAGAGTCCTTGTCCGCGGTGCTGATCAGCGCTACAAAACTGTCCTTAGCAGCCGCCTCTGTGATGTGCGCGATTCCCGCGGTTATGGAGGTCATTGGGGTAACTGTGATTTTTGGCGCATTGTCGTTAACGTCCTGTACTTGAACAACAATTTTACATATTGTAGGTGGACTTGGATTAGGACCTAAGTCTGACGCTTGGACATCAAATTCGTACGTTGTTTTGCTTTCAAAATCAATCTGACTCTCCAGCGTCAGCCGACCGGATTTACGGTCCACTTTGAAAAGTTGGCGGATCTCGGACGACACTTGATTACCGAACCCATATACAACTTCCCCATTCAAACCCTCGTCCGGATCAACCGCGTTTAAGTCCAGTAGCAGAAATCCCACCGGTGCGTCCTCTGGTATTTCAACAGAGAAATTGTTCCGGTCGAAAACAGGGCTGTTGTCATTGTAATCTTTCACCTTGACATTAATCTTCGTGCTGCCGGACCTGGGCGGGTTTCCTCCGTCGGTTGCGACGAGTTCGAGAACGTAGGACGCCTGTGTCTCCCTGTCCAGTTCCTTCATTAGCACTAGCTCCGCATATTTAACCCCATCCGCTCTGTTCAACACATCAATGGTAAAGTGGCTGTTGACTGAGATTTGGTAGCTTTGAATATAGTTCGTGCTCACATCTTCATCCACAGCCACATCCAGCGGTATTCTGGTACCCAGCGCTGTGTTTTCAGAAATTTCCAGTATAGATTCCATTCTTGGAAACTCGGGGGAATTGTCGTTGATGTCCTTCACCTCCACTTCAACGTGTATCAGTTTGAATTGTTCTTTGGAGAAACTCACAACATCAAATGCAATGAGACACTGAGCAATATGCTTGCAAATTTTCTCCCTGTCAATTCTCTCCCCGATGGTGAGCTGCCCGTCGCTTTCTCTCAGTCTAACAAAAGAAGCATTGAACTGTTTCATCATTCTGAAATTGGTCTTAGAGCTCAAAGAAGGATTTAAGGACATGTCCTTGGCCAGGTTTCCGATTACGGTAGCTGGAGCATCCTCTTCGTATGTTTGATATTTAATGGTCCTTCCCGCGGCAAGAACTGGCCAGAGATGCAGGGACAGAAAGGTGAAAACGAACATCCATCGGTGATACAAAATTAGATTGCCTGGGTGCCCTCCCATCATAACTAATCTGTGCCACCCTACTTGAGTGAAATACACTAAACAAAACAAAAAAACCAAAGCACCTGTCAAAGTATACTGTCCGTTGTCTAGTCGTCACATCAGGTTCTCTGAACTCTATGAGAAAAAAGTCTCTCTTCTGTGCACTTCTGTGCACTGCTGTGCCTGCGTCCGCAAGCTTTCAACGCAACTCGAGAAAACTGCAGTGGTGGGGCGGTTTATAGACAGCCTCATGCAAATGAGATCAAGTGTGACCAATCCCTGCTTTGAATAGAAAAATGGGACTTTTAAAAGACATCTAAGCCTATATAGAAATTCCATAAAGAGCAAATAACTTGGCACGAAAGTGCATTGCGTGATTTACTATACTTTCTTCTCTTTCTCATAGGCTATATCCCTTTCGGTCGAACAAAGACGATTTATTCCAAGCAAGGGTGCTTTTTGAAGAACCAGCACATATTCATAATCCGAAAATGGAGTCCTACCATAAGTGATGAAAATATCATATCGATTTTAAGTGCATTTTTTCAGTAAACAGTTGTGGTGCGCCTCTGATTCACGTGTGTGGATATCAATTTTTTGGACTCGATTTCAACTCTCCGTTTCTCTAGTTTTGTGCAAACGTTCTGTAATTCCAGTTATGACAGCTATTCATTCATTATTTATCGTCCACAAGATCTCCTACAGAAAGATTATTTCCCTTAGACTCTTTAGCTCACGAGATGTCGTGTGAACTGAACCGCAATTTGCTACACAAATCTCTATACTTTTGCTCGTTTAACATGCATGTCACTACCTCAGCGACTTCACCCTCCTGTGGGCTCGCCTGCTGTACCAGGTGAAGAAAACCCGTTTCAAATAGGATTTATTTCAAGCGGCGGGAGATTTAGACGGATTTCTATAGTCAGATTATATCAAAGGCTTATGAAGCCCTCGTTAGTACTGTGGATATAATAGCGTAGTGGGGTATCCCATTGGAGACATCAGCGTCTGTGTTATTCCGGCGTGGCAGCCGAGAGGGAGGAGAACCTCCAGCAGTTCTCACAGAGGGCTGCGACTAAGTTGAACATAATGAGGCAGCGCCACATGCATCCTTTGTGTCGCCTATCCCAGCCACAATCACGGTTATAACTCTTTTGGCTAAACGAAGATGGCCAATGAATCGGCTGGGACTTAGGAATCGTATTCAAATACGTTTAGGGAGCGACCGAGGCCGTCACGGCTATTTAAGAGATTTTCTCTCCTTTCACTCTACTTCACCCTCCCGACACCTCTCCGTGGGGCAACACTTGCCGTTCAACAGAAGGACCAAGTAAGCATCGATGTGCACAAAGCGAAAGAAACCCATCTGCCTCCACTGCGCCAGACACGCAAAATGTTAGACTTTCAGTGCCCGCACATCTTTTTATTAGACCTAGTTACGTCAGTAATGTTATATCACGTAGACTACGATGTAGGTGAATCGCTTAATTAATCAGTTACAAAAGAAAAATACCTATCTGAATTGCCTGTGTTATAATCTGTTTCTTCTTTCAAATCAACTTACTCTCATCTAACTAGAATCCATGTTCTCTAAACATAGTGTGACGTCAAACAATGTCTTTCAATAAGACACTGCAGCTAATAGACTGCTGGTCTTACAAACTTCTGCACAGTGCGTGCCACATCCTTTCGACAACTGCAGTTCTATTTTAAATTTCAGAATATAAAAAATACCCCCATTCTCTCACGTGATTCGTGTGTCATTCAAGCCGTCTGCACGCGAGTTTAACAATAGTGGAATTAGACAGACCCACGAAAATCCCATCTTCACGAGCTGTATTTGCATTTTCTTAAGGCACGGAAAAGGCATAGTGGCCATTCCTTTGTGGCTGCATTTGTTCTCATGAACGCCTGGCCGTTGTTGTATGAAGTTGGTCGTATGAGTCGTTTTTGTCAAGAGGCTTAACTCTTTTGGTATGATAACGAGGAGATTTGGCCTCTGTCACCCGCACTAGCACTGAGAATGGAGCTAATGTGTGCATGGTTGTGTGCGAGTCACCCAGAATCAGGGGTGTGTATGTGTGTGTGCGTGTGCATACGGATAACGGGTGCGAGGGTCTCTCTCTCTCTCTCTCTCTCTCTCTCTCTCTCTCTCTCTCTCTCTCTCTCTCTCACACACACACACACACACACACACACACACACACACACACACACACACACACACACACACACACACACAGACACACACACACACACACACACACACACACACACACACACACACAGACACACACACAAACACACAGTTGAGTCTGTCGCAGCTCCGTAACCTCTGCTTAACTCGCGTGCCATCACTCCAACCACTAATTGCTTCTTAACACAATTTACAAGTAATTAGTCCGACTTTCTCTGATACGGACTTAAAAGAAGGACTAATATCCTCTAGTAGCTAACACTCCCATCCGCCATTACAACAAAGAAACGGTTTTCTTTTTAGACAGTTTGGCACATTTTGAAAGTAAGCTGAAAAGATCTTGTCTTTTTCATAGTTTCGCATTTAGTTCAACCTGTCATAAGTTCTTGACCAAGCCTAAACGTCTCAAAGTAATTAAAAAGTGTGCTTGAATTAGTTGCTTTTCCCTCATAACTTCCGAGAATTCATAAGAGAAAGTTTTGATCTGTTTCGCTATGGTTTTATAATTGTTACGAGTTTCTTGCTGTGATGTTTATGAAATATCTATTTCAGAGCTACGCCCTGAATGTCAATGAGCCAACAGTGAAGACATCATAAACCTGTGGGACCTCTAAAGTTTGTGGGAGAAAGAAAAGATTCTCGTTATGATTTATGCAAAATCAACTTTGGTTTACTCGTAAAACATTTCAGAGCCAGCTGGCATTCCAGTGGAAAACACTTTAAATAAATTCCTCCCATTAGAGTCAAAATGGTTAACAACTCATGAATATAACTTTACGCATGCGACAGAGTAAGAAACTTTACTGGCGCACTTTAACTTAAGAAAGCTGTCGTAAAACCACTCCCTTCTTTCTTCCAGTTCATTTGCGGCATTATTCAAAGGACCGCCGTTTTTGTTTGCGATGTGCGGCAATCTGTGCGGTCCTCCCCGCCAGATTTCTAATGATTTTCCAATGACGATTTAGGGAGGACGTGTCGTCACGTCTTCTTTTTACTTTGCATACACCCTTTGAATCTCAGCGTTCCTTTTGTCCGCTTTTCGCCTCGTCGCCCTCGCTGCATAGTGTGTGGCTTGGAGCCGCCGAGGGTCACGCGAGACAAAACTTCGATTCACAAACTGCAGCCTCTTTACATGAATAGCGGCAAGCTTAGAATGAACGAGCAACCATTGCTTTCCTTCATAAATCAAGCTTATGTTAGGCCGAAAACAAGTAGGCCAACTGAAACTAGTAAAGAAACGTGGGGGTCGAAATTAAAGGGCGTCGTAAAAGTCTTTTGTATTATATGAGATGAAAAGTCTCATTTTACACACGGCACTTGAGCTTCTCTTTATTAGCTTGGATCATCATATATGCTTTGGAACTCGAAACTCCCTTGAGCATTTTTCCGTATGTCCCACAACCCGGTGACAGCAAGTCTCTTTTGCACGGTGCAATAAGGCTATATGTAAAAAAAAGTTAATAATGGAGATACAAAATTGCTTTCTACTATTTCACACTCTCACCTTTACTCTCCCTATCTCACGCGCCAAGTTTTTAAATAGTGGTAAGACAAGAATGCGCCTCTACCACACAGTCACGCGTGAATATCTTGTTGAATAACTTCGCAGTATGTTTTGTTGCCATCAGATTCCTTAGCACCCTGGATATTTTACTGAACAGTTTAATAAAATCTGACACACTTAATCCAACTAATCTACATCTTGTAAAGGCACTGATAAATTAGACTAATGCTGGACCAAAACTATTTAGGAAGAGGGCAGATGACCTTGCTCGAACGTGTCGGTCAAATTGGTGTCCTGTCTGCGACATAATCAATGCTTATTTTATAGTAATTTGAAGTAGGTGGTAGTGTAAGCGCTTACGAAGCAACATCCGATATTACGAAGTATAAATATTTGATTTTATTCGTTCTTATTCGTGCATGCTTTTATGGATCAAATGACATATGACTATTATTGGACTGAAGAGAATTATGCAAATCCCGCCCAACGTTGGAAGGTATTTTTTTTCGCAGATGGACCAAGATCTTGGGGCAACTCTGTCAGCCGACCCTGCTCAAATGTTCCAGTGGGGAGTCCTTCTCTTGAGATGAAGCATAAAATCACTAATATACCGTAAAGCAATTGTCAATAACGGGAACAATGACGCGCGGTTTATTGCCACCTCTCGCTGTGTCCAGTTGGTCATTACTGCATGAATTATGCCTTCGATTGTAGAGAAGACGAAAGGCCTTGTGTGGATATTTATTGATACTATGATAGCATAGTTAGGAGAAGAGCACTCCATTGACTTTATGAAAAGACACATTATCCACATTATCCAAATGAATATGCCTACGTTGAGTCAGCTCAGCGAATTTTTAGTTAAACTGTAAGCAAATTTATTTAAACCTTTCTTGAATTGTAAATGGGTGTGAGTCCAAATGAGTTTAAATATAATTCTATTTCCTCACATATAAATGAAAGACATAGTTCTCACTGAGCAAGTCTAATTCCAATAATATTACGATAGAAACTGGTACGATAACGTATCATGTAAATGATCGTGTTATAACGATAAAATAATGCGATAACCATCGGTTAGCAAAATAGTTTCAGTCGACCTGTTTTAGGCTGCGTGTGGAAATCAAGTAGAATCTTTCTTGGCTAGCCTCAGTCTGCCATTTTTGTGTAACGTGTAGCTAAACTGTATTTTATCGCTTTTAGAAGATATGCGCACAGCCGATAGTACGAACACATTCTGGTTACCAAGCGGCACAAGAATGCGCATTTTTTGGGCGCCAGGTGAAAGCTGGACTCGCTAATGAGGTATGCCTTGAGGCCTTTGAGGAACCTGTTTATCATCTGTCTACTTTCCCGCGTACAAAACAATATAACAGAATGGTGCGGGTGTTTTCTGCGCTGAACTCTGTTCAATAGGTAAACGCAGCATGTTTCATTCTAAACTAAAGACCCATGGACAAAGCCTTCAGCTATGTAACTACTGAGCCCCAGGGTATCTCATTTTTAACAATGCCCATCGACTTAACGTCTGAATTCAAATCATCAAAGAATTTTTTTAACATAAGTGTGTGGACTAACAAGTCCTCCAAAGACATGTGGCTATCAATCAGACCATTACGTTTATCGTCTATAATGTGCTTTAAATGGGTGGTCATTTGATAATGTACATCAGTATGGTAAATAAAAATATTTTTAATTAAATCTACTTTATTTAGTAAGAGCTTTGGACAGTAGATATTATCACACACTCAGACCTGACCCCTATTTAACAAATGATTGCACTCAGAGATATACAGTAGCTCATTATTTGTCATGTCAGCATCAAGAGCACTCCTATTGTAGTCTGCGAGTATTTGGTCCGGCACATACTTTCTGTTGTTTTGCCTCTCGAAATTGCCTGTCTATTAGAAATGATACAGTGATGGCTAAAATTGCCTGTGTGTCACTACAGCAGATGTCACAAGTAGGCTAAACACCCCCTCCCCATTTAAAACCCCGCAGGGTTTAAGCATGTGATAATTGTCTGCATTCTTCCACAAGATGAACCGCAGGCCTGAAAGATGTGAGCGATTTTGTTATTGGGTGTGCTCCTAAAAAGAATCACTAGATTATTAAATGGGCTCAAAAGTATAACGAACATTTGATTCTTATGTTGCACAGAACAATGAAAAGGCTGTAGCTGAACCCATATATATATATATATATATATATATATATATATATATATATATATATATATATATATATATATATATATATATATATATGGGTTCATATACAAACATATACACACACACACTTGTAGTGCATTTCTATGAACCCAAGTACACTTTAAAATCAACACACAGCTTTTACATTTAGTCAACACACTGGTGAGAAACAAAAGCCAATTACACACACATACTCTCAACCAGAAAGCACACTTTTTTGGGACTGTATCAGGAACACAGAAGCAGGATAACACCCAGGACAGAAAACCATACATCACTAGGCATGCCGGCATACAGACAACACTCAATGGGACAATTTGTTTTACCTAACCTCAATGTTTTTGGATTGTGGAAGGTAACTGGAGACCCTGGAGAAAACCCACACAGACACAGAGAGTACATGGAAACATCACCCAAGGCAAACATACTAACAACCAAATCACCATGCTGTTTGTTTCAAGTTAAATAATTAAATGGCAATGTCCCCAATTACTAACAAAGTGTAGGTATGGCTTCTTTCTTGTCACATCTCCATTACTGTCCAGTTGTATGCCTTTCACTGTATTGTGTGTATCTACTTTATTTCTAGTTTCCTTAGAAAGCTCAGTGGTCTTCATTTTCATAGTCTTGATTTTACACAGTCTGCTTAAAGTGGCTCCTTGAGTCAAGGGGGTCTTATATACAGAAAGGTTAACTTTTCCAATGAGTCATAAATATAGACCATTTGTAAGCCAGTTGTGTCCTTGTTAGGGCAAACCTGGAATTTATTCAGCACAGGGGATAAACACTTGTGCAAACAGCATTTTTTTTACTGTCATTTTTGCCACAGAATATTTTCTTACATAAAAGCAATATCTCTTTAACTTTGTCAATCTTAAAATACTTACATGACAGTACAAAATTTGAAAGTGTCATTTGTAATCCAGGGGAGTCTGGTGGTTTTGAATGTACTGACAGTGACCTGATAAATGCAAAAGCTCCGACACCACTGCTGTGCCTGCTAAACTCATACCAGCTCAGCGCCTCCCACTCATGTCAGTGTTGTTGGTGTGTGGAGAATGGACACCACCCAAATAATATTCGATTTACGCACATATAGATCCAGAGCAGTGTTATATTTTTGTGAATGTTTATCAAAATCATTAGGAAGCATTTTGCAAATTCTCTACCAAACCTTTATAGGAGCCATTTAGCCTTTTAATAAACAATTATTACCCTTTTCATTAATTAATTTAATTTCCTTTTATTATTACCATGAGCAATGGCATTAATTTCACTTGAACGCAAAGCATGCCCTATGTTATGTTCAGAAGAATATAAATCAGCCTAAAATGATTTTCTGAATACCTGTCAAGATTGTAATTAGGCAAAGCTGATAGAGTAGAGGAGGAAGGGAGAGGGAGAGAGAAGCTAGTGTCTTTACCTTAAAGAAGTTATTGCATACTCTTTAAGTAAAAAAATACATGAAATACATAATTAAATCAAATGCCCTCAAGCTTTGCAGTACAGTCAAATACAAGAATGCAATTTCTTTACTCCCATGCTTTGCAGGCAATTCCCAGTCTGTCTGTCTGTCTGTCTGTCTGTCTGTCTGTCTGTCTGTCTCTCTCTCTCTCTCTCTCTCTCTCTCTCTCTCTCTCTCTCTCTCTGGGTGGATGAAGAGGTGTGACATTTCATTTGCAGACTGGTATATTTTTCATTGGGAGCGAGCAGCATTTGGACAGGTTTGAAACAGTTTGTAAATGTTTGTAAAATGGTTTCTGTCTAAGCAAACCAGAATGTTAATTGTAGCTACACCCTCACCTCACATTCACACGGAAGGCAGGGGTTAGAGAGAGAGAGAGAGAGAGAGAGAGAGAGAGAGAGAGAGAGAGAGAGAGAGAGAGAGAGAGAGAGAGAGAGAGAGAGAGAGAGAGATGACTTCAGGCAAGCAGCACTAACAAGCACTTTTCTGCTCCTGGCAATAACTGTGATTTTCTGGTATTTTCATCAAAATTGACCACCCAGGGATTTGTACCTTCACTGCACGGCTAATCTCCACGCGTCTGTGTGCCACCTTATTCCATTTGATTACTTAAAGGAACTTCCAATGGGCTGCCATGTCTTGCCTGCATCCTTCTGAGCTGAAAGCTCAAACGCAGTAGGACCTAGCCGGACCAAGGAAAGCTTCACAGCTAAAACGGGTGGCTGAGATCTGGAGCTATGTGTTAATTTGCTTGTACCCTGAACTTCCTGCCATCAAAGCTTCAGTGTATGAGTGTTGATCTTCAGTTAGGTTTTACCCTTCATATCCCAGTAAACACAGTTTATAAAGCTTGAACTTATTTTCGCCATGCGTGTGTCGGGGGTCTTGCGCCATGCTCATGAGCTTTATCTACATAACGGATTCCCTACTTCATATAAAAATGAGCAGTTAAAATGGAATCAGATATGCACAATAATATCTAGCAGCCCAACTGCACTTGTGCCATGCTTGTGAAAGCTGCATCATGTCAGCTGACTCAGGGCCACATCTTCGCTTGAGCCACAAGCCTTGGCTAGTGGCCTCTAGCCCATTTCGAGTCGTGAAGCATGGCCCGACACCTTGCTCTGTGTGACATTCCAGCCTCCCCAGAGAGGGATAACACATGATGGTCTGGGCCAAAACGAGGTCGCCTGGCAGTGGTGTCAACCTGGCCGACACGGAAAAGCTCTCCGCGATTCCCAACTGTCATTCCTCCTGTCCTGTTCAGCTTGGCGGACCTGACAGGCGGCGTACATTCCCGCTGACATAAATCCCTCCACTGCTTCCCATTAGCATCAATATTTGAGAGGACTGGGACATTGCTGGTGAAGGCCCTCGAGGAGACGCTAATCCCGCCTCTTTCTGGGGACCTTGCGTCACGGCCTGAATGCTTAACAGCATGCAGAGTGCTTATGTTTAATATTCCTCCCCTGACGGGCTGTGTCAGCGAGAGTCTGAAGAGACTGGAGAGCGTGCTGGGATTGTCGCTAGGCCTATGTGCATGGCTGGGACTTCTTAGGTGACTTGGGTGCTTCCCTGTCTTTGGATTTTGTTTGTCACTTTCGGGATTCCAGCGGAACTCCTCTGTCCATGTTCACACACCACAAATGCAGTGAACTACTAGTTGATGATTTAAACTGATTCTAGAAGCATCTATGCTTGGATGATTCCAAATAATTTGACTAAAAGCATCGCTTGACATCTCTGCTGAAAGAGCCATACAATGGTTTTACTCTATCAGTATCAGTCTCTCTCTGTTAGCCTTTTTGATTTCCGTTGACTACACTGTCAATTTAGTTGCATACTACTACACTTGTAGCCGGTTGGCTTAAGTCACCTTTTCGTGCAAAGGACAAAAACATAAAAATCCATTTGGCCTCGTCTGCTTTCAGCAGTTGTCAGGACGCATGATGTGGGTCGTTGGGGCAGACTTGAAGGAGACAGGAGATTTATGGAGGCCAGTCTGAGTGGTGGGGGATGCGCTAGCAGCAACACACTTCCAGGGAGAAAGGAATCTCTAGCTTCAGAGCTTCTCCTCACTACTTGGCTATGAATAGGCTTTTTTAGGCAAAGAAAAGACACCACTGGCTTCACAATGGTGATCTGCTCGACTGAGGATGATAAAGGAGGCACTGGATGCACAGGAGGGAAAGTCCTTTACTTTGTCTAGTGGGGGTGGGCGTGGGGGTTAACTCACAGGTTCTGAGATTCTGATTAGTAATTTCAGTTTGCTGTGCTCAGGGTACCTCTCCATCCCCAAGTCTTTTTTTCCCATTTTCTATCTGTCTGTCTGTCTGTCTGTCTGTCTGTCTGTCTGTCTGTTTGTCTCTCGGTTGGTCGGTCCGTCCGCCTGTCCGTCCGTCCGTCCATCCGTCCTCAAAGCCCTTTGAACATCTGGAGGCAATTCTTTACAAACAAAAGCTCTGGGTTAGAAATTCTCTTAGAAACCCCCTCAACATCTACAATGTTGAATATTTCAACAGAATATGGTGCTTTGTTCAAAGTCATGTTTCTCTGCTTATCTCTTGGACAGAGGACTCTGAACTATAAATTATGAATTTACTTGTATTATGACAAAGTAGCTTTCAATATGCTGAGAAGTTTAAATGTAGATGGTATTGTTTCTGTAACCATAAGCTCTGAATGCCAGGGAGTCATTTGTATTCTTTTGATTACCATTTTCCAGGTGTGCAAAACAACAGACAAATGGAAGTCATTCTTAACTGATAATAGATATATGACTTTAGGGGATATGAACAGAGGGAGATAAACAAAACCAATCTGAGCATTTTATGGATACAGGGGAAACATACCTCTGACATCCTCCAGCTCTCACACAATAGCTGGACCAAAAATAAATAAAGAAATAAAGAAATAAAACCCCATAACACTACAACCCCTCTAAACCTTGCAGTCTGACAGTAAATGCATGACAATTCACATAAAACCTTCGGTCATAAAAAGCAGAATGAGACAAGGCAATAATGATTGAAAGGGCTTCTCTTTCCCTTTTGCCATAGTGAATTTAAGCTGAAATCTCATGGTTAAGGTGACAGCACAGTGTCTGAAATCATTCCCGTGCACAACAGTCAGGAATTAGAGCCACCTGGCGCAAAATGACTCTGACATGTTCAAATGTGAGTCTATATAAATGATTCTGACATGTTCAAATAGGAGCCTTTATACAGCGGCCCGATGTTAGAAGAACCATCATGGGAAACTTACTACAGCATGATATTCATTTTGCTTGAGATAGAAATACGCAATGAAATGTGTCATCCAAGCCAAACCTTGTGAAACATAGTAAAAGGACAAGGATACTCCTACCATCAGCATAACATGTGACAACTGTTCTTTATGGTACTTTAGAGAAAGACTGCTTTTGTCTGGTAATGCTGGGACATAAAGAGGATACCAAGGGCATTTGGCCAATAAGGGTAAATGACAGAGTGTAAATACGTAAACTCATTTGTAAATATAAACAGTTGGGTTTCTTTGTGGTCAGCATTGTTACCCCTGCTCCCCCAGACTGATGTTCCATGGCTGATTCCAGATTCAAAACTGTTTCAATTCACTTAATCTGGGTAATATATGAAATGCTAGCTGGACAAAAAGGTTGTGCAATAGGTTTTGGAAGAAAATGAATACACTTTACCTTGCTATGTCAGGATTGGTATATTTGAGATAAGCAATCTCACACTCATGTTATTCTGTCCTCATGTATGCTATACTATGAATATAAAGTGAATGCCTCTCAGTATAACAATGACATAAGAAGTTACACTGACACACGCATACATACACACACACACACACACACACACACACACACACACACACAAATGCATACACACACATATATACCAAACCATCACGCTTTATAATGCATAAAGGAGAGTTAAGGCAGTAGGGCTGAAGAGAGGGACGGCATCTATTGCAATAGGGAGCACAAAGAGAAAAGGTCTGGGTTGGTGAAAGAGACCACATTCCCTGAAAGGCAGCCCTGAATGGACGTGAAATAAATGCAGGGCCATGCACACACAAACAGCTCTAAATAATCATTGGAAAATCATTAGAAAGCTGGCCGAGTTGGGAGGCACAGATTGCGGGGTAGACCGAGACAAACCCCACATTCTGCTCCCACACAAAGACAGCAACGAGATGGAAGGGAAAGGGGAGTGTCTGGCCATTTCAAAAACAACCCCCCCCCCCCCTCACTCACACACATACACACACACACACACACACACACACACACGCATACATACACTCACCCGCCCACTCTGCATCCTTGCACACACACAAGAGAAATGGGCCTGCCTTCCTGACATCTATCAACAACTCATCTTAGATGTGTTAGAATTTCATTCACGGTGTGGTTAACCATTGTCCCTGCCTGGCAACATTTTATCTGTCTGACCCTCACCCGGGCCATATGTCGCTCGAAAGCTCCTTCTTCTGCTCCCACCACAATCCCTCTAGACCCAAACAGGCAAACAGTCTGGACCCCACAACTGTTCCCCCTTGCTCAATTGCTATTCATGAAAAGCTCCGTACAGTGCAGTAAATCTTCATGGACATTAATTGACAAAACTTGTTGAGTCAGGGCCAAGGGGCTATGTGCTGAAACCAAGTGCCCACAAGGTGCATTTAGGAGACACTTACAAATAATCTGTTTCTCTTTTTTTGTGCTGGTGGAGAATCCCTTGCTTTGGCCACTGTGGAAACACACAAAGGGAGGGTGAGAAAATGCTGTGTTTGGAGCTTTGGCTTCCTGGTGTCATTAATTATGGTGTGGAAGTGTACATTTGTTCTGAGCCCCTGTGCTATACTCCAGACAGAAGCAGGTCTCTTTTCTGGGACCTCTTCTCTTACTCAGGGTTAGGGTTATGCTAGCCTTAAACTCATTCAGACAAGCGATGATCTGTTCTCAGATCAGTGTCAAATGATCACTTCTACACCTTGTATAGAAGGTTTTTGCTCTTCTTCCCACAATTCAATATTGGAGTTCCATGCTTCCAAAACATGCAAGGTCATCAGACTAGGTGTGGTGGGAGAAAATATTTTTTGGATTTTTCCAGAATCTACTCAGTGAAGGATAATCTAAAGGACACCCCTGGTGTGTTAAGTCCTCCAGGCTCTGCGTCTGGGAGGAGGGAAGGCTTTAGATCTTACTGCATGCCTCTTCCCCCCCCCCCCTTTTTTTTTCTTTTTTCTGCCTTTACAAAAGGGCCTCCTGAGATATTTTGGAGAGAATTCAGTGCACCGAGTCCTTAATCTTTTTGGTGCACTTGTGTTAAACAGAGGAAGAAGAGGGGAAGAGGGAGTCGCACACAACACAACGAAATTTATTTCCACCTTTGAGGGGTTGTTAGTTACCAATGTTCCATTAGAACTGGAAATAGGTTAAAATAGCTGGAATAGCTGTGTGTCTTGTGAATGGTTCACCATCTGAGAAATATGTTGCTTTCTGTGTATGTGTTTGTTAACTAATTTCAGCTTCAGAACCTTAGAGGGTTTTTGATAGCCTTGCTAAAGTTGCTAATAGCTAACTAAAGCTGCAAGTATCTATTTAATATGTAAATACGGGCTGATGCCCGCAAGATTTCATTCATTGCTGTCACATTAGCATCTTTGACCTAAGTATCCCTTTAAGCTGCATTCATCTTCCTTTGCTGATTTTCAGTTTGTTCCAGTGTAATGTGTTATATGGACTGCCGAACTGATGATAAATCAATAGTTTTAGTTCCGAAGTGAGGTGATCTGTTCCACCATGCCCTCACACTTGACAAAAAAGGATTTAAATATGCAGAGCCCAGCGACCGCGATAATGGCTGCACCAGTATTCAGAACTGGGTGCTTCTGTCAGAGACGTGCACTCTTCATCTCATTTCATTATGACCTTTTACAAACAAATTATGTCTTTTGATCCATTGTGTTTGAGCATTCTCAAGAAACAGTTCCAGTTAGCTAGTGGAGTGTGTGTGTGTGTGTGTGTGTGTGTGTGTGTGTGTGTGTGTGTGTGTGTGTGTGTGTGTGTGTGTGTGTGTGTGTGTGTGTGTGTGTGTGTGTGTGTCTGTCTGTCTGTCTGTCTGTCTGTCTGTGCACCCAAGCAAACAGTAAGCTTATTAGGATGAAGCTTAGCATGGTCTTAATGCTCCACAGTTCTGGAGCCACTACGCTCTTTTTTCAGCTCAGTTTATTTTTACTACTCATGATGTTTTGACTCCTCAGCACAGCTGAGCTCTGGGAGTCAGAGGGAGCTCATTCCATTACATTTGCTTCATTAGTGTGTACAGAGATGACTGTACTTGTTCATCACGCTGCTGGCATCTAACGCTCAAGTTCCCACAGTGTTGTTTGTTTCCACCACCTATACTGCTGTTTTTTTTTTTTTGCTCAAGATTTTCTTAGAAGTATTGACCTCTTCCAACCATCTGTTCTTTCACCTTCCCAATCTCCAAATATCCAAAAAGTGCCCTTCTCTCCATCAGTGCTGTGCTTCTGGGCATTTAGTCTTCTAGCTACAACAGCTGACAGTGTCACATCACAAGACAGCCGACAGTGTCATGTTCATGTTTTCTGTGTCTAGCACCAACTTAACCAGGCCAAAGGCTTTCCAAGTTTTGAAAATGGACCAAACTCAAGTGTCACATTGTGAGACCTTATCTGTCAATATCAATGGTGCCGAGAAGAAGGCTTTATTTGTGGAACATAACCATTGGATTTCAATGGAGAGAGAAATAGTAAGCAATGCTGTAACTAGCTCATGGTTTCTGATTTCATATTCATGGATAAATATTAAAATGCTAAAGAATTGAATGGATTGGAGAGCTCAGCTGAGTGAATTTAGTGGATGGACAGATTTTTTTTCTGATATCTTGCTCCTTCTCTCTCCCCCTCTGCCTCTCTCTCTCTCTCTCTCTCTCTCTCTCTCCTTCTTTCTCACAAATACTGACACAGACAAACACACAGAGACACACACTGACTCCAACATATAGGATTGGACACATATACTGTCACACACATTTACTGACACCCCCCCCCCCCCCCACACACACACATAGGATCTCACGCTCACCTACACAGAGACAAGGGCTGTCAGAGACTCATGCATGCTTTCTCTCTCTCTCTCTCTCTTTCTCTCTCTCTCACTCACTCACTCACTCACCCTCACTTTCCTTCCGTCTCTCTCTACCTCTCACACACGCACTCTTCCTCCCTCACACGCACTCAGTATGTCCTTGACGCAGGCGGTGTGAATTCTGACAGCCCGCCATGGCGTCCGTGTGTGTGGTCTTCACAGGAGGCTGCCTCAGGTACCCTGCATGGCAGAAGGCAGCTTTAAATATTCAAACCTAAACTGCAGTCTCGTGCTAGGCTTCAGACAGCAGCCGTGCTAACCGCGGCCTTGGAACGGAGCTGGCTGGACCTGCTAGTCCTTGCTCAGGAGTGGAGGGTGGTGTTTCAGCCCGCATGACATGCTGCACTGAGCAGTTTCATATTATAGATGATAGATATGAGAGAGCGCAGGGAGCTGGGTTGCCCCGATGCTGGAAGCAGACAAGAAACCGAAAGGAAAATTCGAGCTGATCATCTTTATTCGGGACTCTATTATTAGAGTTCCAATGTAAGCATATGGTCTGAAATGTGAGAGTGATGGCTGTATGTAGGATAGACTTTTAATGATGTTGGACCACAGTCAGAGGCAACACATATTTTGCCTCCTGTGAACCGTACCAAACTTCAATCTCATGTTGTGTTTATGAAGTCCGTGAAACCGTTGACAGTTGCTTAAATTTAATGAGATCATTACTTTTTAATTAACACTCTGTTCATCCTTTTCACTTCCCATTAAATTAGTGGTTCCCAATCATAGTTTTACGGGACACTGTGCTCTGTCCATTTGTTAATTTAATCACTTATTTTTTATTGTTTTATTTTAATAATCCAGTAAACCTACACCTGATTCATCTCTTCCGATTATTCTCACAGTATTCATGAGGTAGGTCAGGTACAATGTTCAGGCAAAAACCACTCCATTAGCCTATTTTAATGACTGGTTCCATCCAGTCACCAGACATGTTCACAAACTACACTGGAAGAGAAACTACAACTACAAACTACATATTATCCGTGTGTTTAAAAATACAGGACAGTGACAGACTCAGCCTGCATATTGCCAAAACCACAAATATATTCAATTAAGACAGACATAACAGTCAAATATATTTATAGGCCTTTACAGAAATGTGGTTGATTTTTAAATACAGTAGACCAATATCTTATCATCTGTTTTTATTTTCCTAAGAGGGAATAAGCCTAAATTGTAAATTGATAATCTTCGCTTCTACAGGTGATAAACCCGCTACTGAATTGTGGGATATGTAACTTCTCAACATTTTTCTCAACGCTATTTTAGTCTCCAGCTCTGTATTTTCCAGGTCAATATCAGCAATCCAGCCTTTGCTCAGCCCCTTTTAATGTAAGCATTAATGAATGCGCGTGCTTTGCATAAAACAAGGCCATCTTTCGCTCGGACAGAATGACATGCATTCGTGTATTTATGAGTCATTAGCACGCGAGCCTGTGTCTGCGTTTTTTTCACCTTATTTATTCTGCTGAAGTCACATGCACTAATTAGTCCCAAGGAGGACCTTGGGGCGACATCAGCCTCCCACTGATAAAAAAAAAACAAGCCTGCCTCCACTTTTCACTTGCAACCAGCATGTGTGAGCGAGACAAATACACTCACACACGTGTCACAGACACACACACACACACACACAGACACACACACACACACACACACACACACACACACACACACACACACACACACCTACATCTACAAACTATTGTGCACAGAGACACAGACCCATGTGACACACCCACACACCCTTACACAAGCAAGATAACACAAACTAATTGCCTACACACTACACAGCCTGTCAGTCTATCTGCTCCTTTTCTCTTTCTTTCTCTCTTCATCTTTTTCTCTTTCTCAAGCACACATGCATGCAGACACACACACACACACACACACACAGCTCATACAAAAAATACAGGCTGCACCCCAGACGCACCCCTCCACCTCGCGCTGTATAATGTGATGACAGCCTGTGTCCCTGTGAGACCAGAAGGCAAGAGATCCTCCGGCTTCCCCAGTGTGCAGTGACTCCACTGTAGCTCTGCTGAGTCCACGCTGCCTTCTGCCCTGCTCCAACCCCTCTCCCTGCTCTTTTCTCCCCTTCGCCCCCTGCATCAAAATTAGATTTGCTATGTCAACTGAACCTAAAGATTAGACACCTCATGGTGGGAAAGCCCTACACTGTCAGGCTCTTTCCTTAACAACTGTTATTCAATAACCACTGCAGTACTCACGTAGAATTCATTTGGTTGAAAGATTGCAAAATGATGTCTCAGACCTTTTTTGTGCTCCCTTTGGATTTTAATAAGGTTCATAGTAGTTTTACAATCTCTCAATTTGGTAATCACATTGCATCCACAAACAGATAATAATGCAAATAATAATATACAGGATGGTCTAGTTGCTGTCCCGATGAAGGCCTTGCCTAAAAACTTGTTTATTCTCTCTCTGCCGATGTATACAGCATCTCATGAATAAAACCATGAATTTCACCAGCTGCAACTCGAGATTTAGAGAATATATCTCCGGTGTAGGCGAGGTCCTATGCGAGAACAGGACAAAGTTCACTGTATTCTGCCACCCACTCAGGTGCAGCAACAAAATGAGTTTTAGTAGCGAAGTTGAGTGCGAGTTTCTCATCGGTGAGGCATTTAATTAATGATTTTCCCCTTGAAGACGGCCTCTCGGAGCGGAGATGTTCAAAAGAAAGAGTAGGGGAAAAATCTCTCCAGCTTTCAAAAAGAAGGACATTTGATCAAACTTCAGCTAAGGGTGTTGTGAAAAGCGATTCATTTTCAGAATGGGTTTAAGATATTCCCCCTCGAGTGCCCTCTCTTTCAGAGAATGGACGCCCTTCTCAACGTGACCAAGACCTAATTACGTTACTGGGATAATCGCTAGTGTAGATTGAGTGCCTCAACGTTTAAAATGAAGAGGTTTTTCTGTTGCACTCATGCTCTGAAATTGCCCCATGCGGTGTGAGAGGCTCATGTGGAACATACACATACACACACACACACACACACACACACACACACACACACACACACACAAAAGGACAGGATAAGGGGCGGGGGTGGACGGAAGCCACAAAGCTTTTCCAAGCCAGTGCGCCTCTACACTAATCTCCCATTCCCTCTCTTGCCCACGCTCCTCACACACACACTCGCACACATACACACTCACACACTTTTACACAGACACCATATACACACACACCCCCACACACCAGCACGACATCATGTCTAGCCCCGTGAGAACACCTCTCTGCCTCACACACCTTAAAAGCCGCATAATGACAAGTCTGTCATATTCAACACCCCTATGGCTGGAATCTAGTCCAATTTGCCACATTGTTATATTGTTATATTGAGACCCACAATGATGGTTGAAAGAGGGGTTGATGTATTCTATAAGCTATTTGCATAAAGGCTATTCAGCATGTCAGTCTGGGGGGTCCTTCATTGCCATATCTGTATTCAAGACAGCAAAGAGCCATGTTCAGAATGGTTGTAGCCAATATCCAATCCACCCAACACTCCTCTGCCAAACTCTAGAAATTAGACGGAAAAAAAAAAAAACTCCCAATCTCGGCCACTGGAAAGAAAAAGGATCCAAGGACAAAGCTTCTGATCTCCAGCTTAACAGAGCCTGAGGGCGTCCAACCTGATCCAAAGCCTAACCCTCAGTGGCGATCGCTTTAACCAGTCACTCTATTCGGCTTTACTTCAGAGACTTACCTCAAGATCACAGAGGAATTGGAGAGATGTGTGTTTTCCATGATAGTGGGTTAAATACACGAGACCTGCTGTGGAGCTAGCTGCAGTCCTGCAGTCCTGAAGTCATTCCATCACAGTCATTTATAGGAAGATGTCATTAAATATACATGCCACTTTATTAGAAACATTTACATCACACTTACACTTTTTGGCCACTGCATTAGGTACACCTTAGAGGTGTATTTTGCACTGACTGTATCCCTGTTGGCATGTACATTTTGCCTGCTGCAAAAAAACACTGCTGAGTGGATATTATTTGGATGGCATTCTGTTCTCAACGCAGATGTAACAGTGCCGTAACAGTGGAATTGGTGTGGGCCTTGAGCAGGGTTTACCAGACACAGCTGTGATGCTGGAATCTTTACACATGTCAGTGTCATTTCTGGGTTGATAGTGGTCTACCACCCACAAATAGCCAGCCAACAGTGGTTCTGTTGTCAAAAACCGATCACTGAAGGGCTGGAGGATAGATAGCCAAAATTGTGCATGCCATGAGATGGGCAATAGATCCTTCCAGCACAAAAGTAGTGTTTCTGGTGAGTGTACACTTGAGCCTATGAGTCCTCAAATTCATTTCAAAGTTGCATTTATGTCCATGTGCAAAATTCATTTAGCATTGCCATCAGTTTGCTTAATTCAGGGGAAATGAGAGAAACAAGAGTGGAGAGAGTCAGTGGGTCTAAAGCTCATTGAACTAACCATAATCCAGCTGCTTTAACCACAATAAACAATCTTTTACTTTGCCTAATAATGGATTGGAACATGTGTATGGCGAAGGCTTTCCACTAAGCTTCAGATGTTTGTGTCTGACCCCATTTAGTGCAGGACAACCCATGACCATCTCCTGAACCTTTTTTGTGTCGGAACAACAGTAATTTTCCAATGTAATTATTACCCTAGCTAATCCTTATTAATTCCTATGTTGTTTTTTTGTTTTTTTACCAAGGCTTTTTTTTTTAATCTCATTTGAAGATTATACATTACTGACCTTTATTATTTCATATCAGGTTTTATAAGGTGATTTCATTAAGGTTGAATTGATTTAATTTTTAAAAAATCAGTGCAGTAGAATTGTAGATTTTTTTCTATCAAAAATTATAATTATGATACCAAAAGATCTGGAGGACAGCTGAGGTTTCAGAAATATTAAAGCTGATCAACACATTATCTTGAATTAGGTAGCCAAGTCTGCTTTCTACAGTTGTCATTCCAGTATTTTTATCCATCATCACCATTTTAGCTCAAACATATTACTGTTGTATTGTTGTCCAAATCTGGATTCAGTGGAATAATTACTTGACTGTACATAGCCAGTATATGTATATATTAAGGAAATATATGTTGTTTCTGTAGATCATTGTAGAGCTTTAATAGGATCTCAAAATTAAGGAGTGCTATAGTGTATGGGCCAATTTCAATAGCAGCTAGGTACAGTGCGTTATTACAAGGGTATCATACTATACCCTGATACTTTACATCTGAGAGGAGATTGGTTTTGTATGGTTCTATACCATCAAAAGAGGTGTTTTGGTCTACAAAACATGACTGTTTTTCATATGAGGAATGGATGCAGTGTGTCTACCAGAACTAGTAATCCCAGTCTGCCCTGTCTGCCTTTTCTCATCCTAAATGAAAAGCTACGGCTTGAAGAAAGCATCACCTCCATACCTACATCTGCACATGCCCAGTGACATTAAGAATGAAGCCTGTCAGTCAGTCCATGTTACCACTTTCACCACTTAAAGAAGCCTGTTCTAGGCATTAGAAACCACCCGCAGGCTCTCTCTCTCTCTCTCTCTCTCTCTCTCTCTCTCTCTCTCTCTCTCTCTCTCTCTCTCTCTGACATTTCTGGTCCATCTCTAACACCTCCAGTCATTTGGGCAGGTTTGGCTATTGCTCTCTGATGGATGGATTTTTTTCCTTTTTTTCTCCCAGTGTCTCTGTACAGGTGTGAAAAGCATCAGAGCAGATTTGCCACGTGACACATCCTGAGTCCATCATTACCAATAAGGTAAAGTGGTGGTTTACTTGCAGCTCTGCTGTTGGACAAGCATCATGCGGTGTTATGTTCATCATGCCATGTCACACCCATCAATGTGTATTCTCACCAGCTGTGAGGATACACCCCCCCCCCCCCCACCCCTGAATGGCAAAAAAGGCCACACTCACCTTCTTCGATGAGGACACCCCCCCCCCCCCCATGCGTGGGTTAACGACTAAGTGACCCTTCCTTGTCCCACAACCCGTCGTGAAATCCAAGCACTGCTACCCATGACTGCCCTCGAGAGAGAGGCTACAGCAAGGGTCATCCATAATCGTGACAGGATGGGCGCCACCTGGGAGTCTCCGCACCACAAATGAAGGCGAACCGGATAAGCAAACAAAGGGGCCGGAATGGTGTAAGGATAAGAGACTGCACATGGACAGGAGTAAGAATGGTGTAAGGAATGGTGTAAGGATAAGAGACTGCACAAGGACAGAGATGAGGGAAACAAAGAGCACATGTCCTTATTTTGCCATATGGCTTATTATTAACAACAGAAAACATTTTGGTTTCCCCGAGAGGCTCTCTCGTATACTGACCCCTAGGTGCTAGAGATGTGGCAATTAAAATCACATCATGCAAATGATGATCATAATAGACTGTCACCAGGCACATATAAGCTATGCAGCAGCCTCTACCAACAGCAGTACTGTGGAGTTGGTTTGAATGGTGTCCCACCAGAGGTACCAGAACATGATGGAGGTGGAGGATTGCTAGTGGACCCACACTGGACACAAGTTATGATGGTCTAATACTGGAAAACTGTGGTGTGTCCTTTTTAGACCACTTAGAAAAGGGCTTCTGACCTCAAGTTACTCCCCATGGATGCTACACACAGCACCTCTGTCTGCGCTGTCCTAGAAAATAGAAAGAACTGCTCACTGACCATACTGTGAGAATACAAGATGAACTATTATACCACAAGCTCCCATGCCTGATCTACTCTGGATATGATCATTTTAATGCTGTCACAATGATTCTTGTGTCATTGTGCCCATCCTAAACTTGATATATAAACATATAAATACATAAATATATCATATAGGGCTTAAACATTTGTGAAACGTTGCAACTACCCTTTTTAACGTGTATCAGTCGATTTATGTATACACAAAGACCCCGCTGCATAAAAACAAAAAATCCGAGAATTGAAGCTGAGACAACCTTTTGTCTTTCACACTGGCCATAGCTTGCTCGCTTCTGCCATCTAATGGATGCATGTGGCGTCATTTATTTAATGCACGGTGTTATACAAATCTATTTCAGCGCTAACAGAAATCGGTCAATAATACAATTCCTTAAATTACATATGAGTACTATGGCGACATCATAATTAAAGATTTCATGTTTATTCACTGTGGACTAAGTGTGTGGGTCTGTAGGTCGTCTATCTTGCTTACCCTCCCTTCACTCTATCACCTTGAGAACTGGAATTGCCTTTAACAATGCAATCGTTCCCGACCTCGTGCGCGTCCGCGCGCCCGAGTTGTTCAGACGTGCGACTATCATATACTGACACGAGTAGGCTTAGGTACGAAACGCTTCTGCCTCGTCGCAAAATAAATGGACGTGTTGTGTTAAGGTAAATTGCGAGGCTGGGGGAAAAAAATGCACACACCGTTGCATGTCGTGCTGGGCTTTCATCACCTTTTGCTTCAGGTGATGAAAGGCGATATGCGCTGTGCAATTGGGTCAACACAACAGTTGAAGAGCTGCTCTGATTCCGAGCGCATACGCCGTGTGAAGAAGCTATTTGCATATTCATACGGCCAAGACAGGCCTTGGAAAGGGCACTCTCTACTGCTTACCTCCCCACCCCCCGTTCCACGGCAACTTGAAGGGAAGAAGAGGTGTCATGGTGTTTTCACGCAGTCGAAAGATTTCTGATATAAATTCTTACTTAATTTAGACTGTTGAGTTATCTATTACATTGACTAAGTCTCCCTTGGCATACGTTTTTAATAATAAAGCCTATTCCTTTATCTGTTACTCGTTTTGTTTTCTTTTTTAAAACATGCTGCATTTGCGCCAACAATTATGTTTGTCCGTACTTTTTATGTAAGTGAAATGTAAGGATTGTGTACCACCCATCCAATCCTGAAGAGGTCGCTGTCTTTTGACTTAATGACTGTTACTGCCCTTCCACTCAAAGAACACTGGAACATTAGAATGTTGGAACTTTCACAAACGTATTTGTATTGAATACCTTAATTGCCATTGCCTGCTTTGATAATTGTTGTACTGGATTCCATCCTATTTTCGCATATATAAGTTACCCTTTTGAACAAATACTTATATGAACCTTTTACATTATGCTGTTTTCCAAGTTTGTGGCCTGTGTGTTTCAACAGAAATGTAAATTATTTTGACCACTATAGTTTGAATAACAGAAAAAGCAAGGTCATCATACACTGTTTGTGCAGCCTCAAGAGAGGAAGGATTTGGGGTTTTGGCTTAAGAAATGAGGTGTGTGTGTGTGTGTGTGTGTGTGTGTGTGTGTGTGTGTGTGTGTGTGAGAGAGAGAGAGAGAGAGAGAGAGAGAGGGAGGGAGGGAGGGATGGGATTGTTTCATTTCTGCATGCTAATGTCTCTTTTGAGCTTTCCTCACTTTCAAAAACAGGCTTGCTGTGATTCCACACTGAAGTGATTGTGGTGTCCCTCTCAATTCTTTGTTAAGTTAGAATTTTGAGCAGAGCTGCTCCCAAATTCACACACACACACACACACACACACACACACACACACACACACACACACACACACACACGGATGTCTATTTTAACTCTTATTATATCTATGGGGAGTCCATTACAGATTAATCTGTTTTGCCATATGCATTCTAAAATATTAATTAGTGTTTTTCAATGTAAATGTTAGAAATGTTGATAGTTATAAATTGCCTCCTGTGTTAATTTAAGTAATCACCCTTTGTTGCATAAATGTCTTTTTTGGTTAGATTCTACACACTAGAAAATGATGTTTGCACTGGATACAATTTCTGAACCTATGAGCATTAACATCTTAACATACAGTGCATAGCAGAAATACTGGAACAGAGAATTTTATTGTATACTCAAACAAGTTGGTTTAAAGGTGAAAAGACATTATGTACTATGTGTCTTCAGTCTGATTTTAAGTGGTCAAATTTACTGGAACAAACTGACTTAATAAAATAAAGTGTCAAAGTTAGGTATGTCTGCAAACCTCTTAAAATAAAAATTCTGAGCCTACCACTGACTGACATAACCAGTGTCTTGCCCTTCATTTCTGTTTGTGAATTTGATATGCAGAAATGAAAAGTGAAGGTTTTAAATACATGGATTGATTTTAGATGATGAGAGAAGTCAAAATGAAATAACAGCACAGAAACTTGGCATGGAAAAACTAGGATCTGAAATGACAATGGCCTGCTTAGGGGCTGGCAGTTAGGTTGGAAAGGTGAACAACTGTGAGTTCTGCTGCCATAAAAACCATCAGTAGAACTGTGGCCAGTAAAACCACCCGTAATCTCAAAATGTAGAGGCTCAATCTTCCAGCATTATACCACACTGTATAACATTAAGCAGACTACACTGCAAATGTGAAGCTCTTATAATCATGAAAAAAACACAAAAGACATTACGGTGAGTGAACTGCAATGATACTGTAGGGCCACGCCCAACACAATGGGCAAAGAAAAGGAAAGGCCCAGAAACAAATCCATTCCTGGTCATCCATGAAATGTGTTAGAGGCAGTGTCAGTTCAGACAGGCAGAGGTGCCTCACAAGTTGGCTGCCTAATCTTATTAATCTCAACAAAGATGGTCACAGTAACAGTGTTTCTCTTTTTCTGCCTGCGGTCTGTATGCCTATATGCCCAATCCTCTTCCTCTGCAGCCTGTCTGTGTCATGCTGCTGCTTCCCTCTCTTGCCACCCCTTTCGTCCACACACGTTAGGTGCTGAAGGTGTTAAGTCGCTGGGACTCCTGGCTGGAGTGGCCCTGATATGTCATCCACCCATCTGCTCAGCGCGCTTGCTCTCACACCTCCCATTTGTCACTTTAGCCCTCTGCTAAAACTAATCCGGCTTTTCAGGTCAGCCCAAATGGGCCCAAAATTATGCGTCACCTCTTCCAAACTGCAGCCCTCCTCATGCCACCCATTAGATGACACATATACATCTGCTTAAAGAGCTGCCACTAGTTCAGGAGTAAAATGCTTCTGGGAGGCTGTGTAGGAAGGATGAAGGCTGAGGGGGTTTAAGGCAGCCTGCATGGCTAAACGTTCTGAGGAAATGATGCCCTTTAAAACAGAAAAAAAAAGTGCATTAGAAATGAATGCAATGTTTTGCATTAAGTGTACTGTGCACTGTGGGAAGCAATGTACTTTGAATATGTCACACTTTAGATGGGGTAAGATAAAGCTTCAAATACTCAAAGAGCTTCAGAGAATTCTGTCATTTCAAAATGTTTAAAGGGTATTCCATTTCTTCCAGTTTTGGGTCCTTTGTAAATATCTGCGTATTCACTGGCTGGAACGAAAGGTATATTTTTCATCAGTCATGTACATTTTAAGTTTTAGACTGGCGATAGTTTTCATTTTGAACATTAGTTAAAATATGTTCAAACCTATAACAAGTCATAAAGGTATTAACAACATTTGAAATAGATAAAATGTCAGGAGGGCCCACTTCTCATTGATGTGTACCCTGGATAGTTGATACTGTTTATTTATATTGTACTTTGATATTAGATTTGACAGTGAAATCCAAATAAAATCATGAAGTTAGCCAGCTATAGGGAGCAGGTTGGTTTGCTTACAGTCCATAGCTTATAGATGTATGTAGGTGTCTGCCCACACTGAAGTAAAACCTCATCCCAACAGAAGGCATTATGCTTGCACTAAATTAACTGAACCAATATAGAACATTTAAAAGCACATTTTAAAGCCTCTTTTGTATTCGTAATATTTCATCTCGATGTTTTGTCAAGAACCACTTTTCACGTTTCACAAACTGTGTGTCAAGTTTCCTTTTTGCAGGCTGCTTTTCACAGCCTCCATTCCTTTGAATAACACGTTTGAACGCGCTCGCACCTAACATCCTGCCTGACTGGTGCTAATGCTCTTACAGCCACCACACAAGGCAATAATCGCAGCTGTGATCTGGCTTTAGCGCCCTGCCGACGTGTCAAACTAGAGGCAGTTTGAGGTCACTTGAAACGTCCACAGGACACTAGGTCCGGGCTGTTTCTCCACGAGACAGAAAATGTAACTATTAAAACGGCTTTTATTTTCAAATAAATTTATTTTCCGTTGCTGTAATTGTAAAGATTTTGCATTTTCAGTCGAACGGCGAAGGGAATTGACACGTAAAGCTTTTAGCCTAGGCTACTTATCAACAGGCTTATCCTCAAAGCCACATGAGTAGCTTAGTGTGCACCCCCATTGCCTTAATTATTTGGCATTAAGGATCAACATCAACACCAGCTGTACTGAATTAACTTTAGTAAAAAAAAAGTGTTTGTTAATGCCTGGTCTTTTTCATCAGAATTGGAGTAGAGTAAATAGAAGGTCTATTAGTATTACCATATGATGGTTGAATTCGGCGTAGCAAACCCGAGAAAGTGGACAGTGCGATTTAAATTGTCCAAGAAAATCACTGACTTGGGGGGGTGGATAACTTTAAATGTAGTACAACAACCCTAAGCTTTGCCTCAGGAGTAACATAATAACAAACATGTCTCTCTCTCTCTCTCTCTCTCTCTCTCTCTCGGCAAAAGCAAACAAAGGTATTCGCTATTGCATTATGTGTGCTGAGCATTTCAGTTTAAGAAAGACACCATGCTTGAGCCAACAAAAAGAGAAGAGGATTTTTATGTTCCAGTTGGATACCATATGCTGAGCGAGTAACAGGTTGCAGGCAGCTCCGCCGAAGTAGTTCCCTGAACAATTTAGAACCAATTGCCCATTACGGCATCCAGTGGGGACGAGACGAACTGAAACAATAGGGCTTTCAAGACTCGACAAGTAGAGGAATGTCAAAAGTGTATGGTCCACTTAACCTGGGGCCCTAGTAGGACAATGCAGTGTGAGTTTGTATTGAAGGACACGACTCAGGATGAATGAGTGTTTGCAGTGACGACAACATCATTCATTCTAAATGGTTTACATTCAGGATGTTCTGTTAGATTGGCAATTAGACACAGCTGTTTCAGTTAGCTCCTGTTAGCTTTGGAGTAGCCAACATTAATTGTAACGTTTAAAATGTAATTTGAATTCTATATATAACATATAGTCCAATAAAACTACTGTAACAAATCCTGACACTGATTTACATTTATGGCATTTAGCTGATGCTTTTATCAAAAATGATTTACAATTATGACTGAGTACAACTTTTGCAATTGAGGGTTGAGGGCCTTGCTCAGGCGCCCAACAGTGGCAGCACTGGGGCTTGAACCAGCAAGCTTCCAATTAAACGTCATGTACCTTAACCACTGAGCTACACTGATATTAATGAAAGCTAAATTATGTAAACATTTATTATAACATAATTTTGATTATGATTTCAAACATACTTCACTTCATGTTGTCCTCATCCAGGTTTACACCTTTAAGTGTAGCACAGGGCTTTGCCTGACCTCACTATAAATATACTGAATATAGTTTCCCAAAGGCATTGTGATAATAATACTCAAGTGTTAGGGAGGTTGTTGAATGTGATACTGTCATGATAATTTTGTTATAATATTTTGGTTTAGTCATGCCTGAGGTATTTTTTAAAGCTTTGTGATGACTAGTTTTTATAGAGTATAGCTACAGCTGCTGCAAATGCAGAGTTGTTGTGTTTTAGGCTCCTATTGTTTCATTGTGTTCTAATAGAATAATCATTGGGTTGACATGAAAATAAATATGCATTTGATTAAATATTTTGTAACGAATATATGTTGTGTTCGATACTACACGTCACGCAAATAAGCAAAGAAAAAAGAAAAACATGGCATTATACATGTTAAAAGGGTTGATACAGAAATGCAATCTGAGTTCCAGAAGTTGGGATGTTGTTGCATTAAGGTTAAGAAATGTTATACACCAAGTTTTCACTGCCAAATAGATAGATAGATAGATAGATAGATAGATAGATAGATAGATAGATAGATAGATAGATAGATAGATAGATAGATAGATAGATAGATAGATAGATAATGTTGAGGTCGAAAAAAAGATACTGTCACTATGCTTTTTATTTATTGTTTATTAGGCCTACATAAGAGAGAGGATTTAAATGAGTAAGCTGGCAAGTTGTTATATTTTGAGGTAACCTATAAATGTAATGGTGAATATTTATGAATTCAGCATTTATGTTCAGCATGGTGCATTTATGAAAGCAGATTGTAAGTTTCCAAGACCCCCTCATCCCTTCGCGATGTAACCTGCCTGCGAAATCTTGTTGTGGGACGAGGTTCAGTAGTCTAAAGTGTGACGAGCAACTGGGCGCAACATCTTAACACCTTGTGCTTCGCGCGTGTGACAGATGGTAGACTGACACCTGCCACGCCTCTTGACTCGCAGAGTGCCAAAATGTCGCCGCAAAATCACATACTTTAATTTGTCACCCATCCGTTTGTCGACCCAAACCAAATTGCATCAGAGTAAAACGCACTACAAAAATGGTGCGGCTAATTACGCACGCATATAGCACAACTCAAATGTTTGTTGTTGTTGTTTGTTTGGATAGGACAGATTAAACTTCAATTCTGTCTCCTCAATACATACATACACATTTCTATTTAATACATTTATGTATCGTTAAAAGTCTGCAGCATGCGTCTTGAAATAATGACCACGTGGGCCATGTCTATATAGTTTTTATATAAGATTTAGGATCGTGACAGTCTGTTTAGCACTGACGCTTGAGATTTAGCCTACTAAAAGTCTATAGTGTTTCAAGTCTGGTACTGAAAGTAAATCAGTGCCTAGAAAGCACACGCATTGTTTATTACTGCACTTATCGTTATCTGAGTTAGAGCGTATACGTGTTTTGTACTTCTATGTATCAGTATTAAGCCCCGTAAATTTCAACAGTATTCTAGTTCATTGATATATTGAACTCTAACCTACTGTACTGGCTAGGATACATTCTATGAGTAAATGACAAAGCACTTTTGTAAGTCGCTCTGGATAAGAGAGTGTTAAACGTAACATGTAAATTGGCGATCACACCGTGCTCCACGGGCAGATAATGATTGTAGTCATACTGTAATAGCCTGTTGGCTCTGAATTTACTAAGCGTCAATACAGTGTTTTGATGTATAATATAACAAACGAGACATGAGGCCTACTAAAACAAACGTAAAATCCATTTTGGTTCACCACAAGGAGCCAATTTGTAAAAATATAAATGTACTTTTGTCCAAGTTGAAAAAAGTTTGGACACACTGTGGCGGTCCCGTTTGGCGGATCAGAGCAAGGCCATTGGTCAGCGGAACTCCTTATTTGCATAGAAGTCTGGCTTAAATCCCGCATTGACAGACCTTCTGCAGGCTAATTCAAACGAGCATTTGGAAAGAAGATACTGCATGCGCACAAACTGAATCCATTTTAGATGGTCTATCACGAGTTTTAGAAATCTACTGATTACTAGTTCAGACGGACATGGAGGTTAGAAAAATGCTAGTAAGTTTGATCTCAGTTGTGATCTTTGCTACCACGGTTGTGTTAGGGATAACAACAAAATATTACACCTATGAGGAGGATGCGCCAGGAACGTTTATTGGAAATCTTTCAATGGACCTGAAAATCGACCCGTCCGAAGACCCGAACACAAGTTTCCGCTTCATGCAAGAAGGAAATTCATCACTGATTCAGATGCGAAAGTGCGACGGGCTCCTTACGGTGGGACAGCGCATTGACCGAGAGAAGCTATGTCAGCGTTCCACACAATGCCTGATCACGTCTGACGTGGTGGTTTTCTCCAAGGAAAAGTTTCACCTAATCCATGTCGAGATTCACGTGAGAGACATTAATGACCATTCTCCGATGTTTCCTCATAACGAAATACAACTCGAGATTTTAGAGAGCATGGCTGTGGGCACGCATTTTCCGTTAGAGGTGGCCAACGACCTGGATGTTGGAAACAACTACATCCAAAGTTATCAGCTGTTTCATAATAGTTATTTTGATATAGAGGTGCGAACCGCCGAAGATGACATGAAATTTGCTCAACTTGTGCTAGTGAAAGAGCTGGACAGAGAGATTGAGGATTCGTACACACTTCAGGTTACTGCAAGTGATGGTGGGAGTCCTCCAAAGTCTGGATCGGTGACAGTTCATGTTAAGGTTTTGGACTCAAATGATAACAGTCCTCAGTTTGAGCACAAAAGTCTTAAAGTTGAACTCAATGAAGACGCACCTATTGGTTTTCTCTTGCTCAGGGTTCAAGCGTTCGACCCCGACCATGGCCAGAATGGTGACGTACACTATGATTTTGTGGAGGGTGTTCTCAACGACATGAAAAACAATTTTGACATTGATCCTTTAAGCGGTGCAGTGACCGTGAAATCTATGGTAGACTTTGAAGTAAGAAAATCATACGAGCTGAACATACAGGCGTATGATTTAGGTGAGAATTCCATTCCATCAACTTGCGCAGTTATCATTGAAATTGTAGATGTGAACGACAATGCCCCAGACATCACGATCAAACCAATGACGTTGATGAATGAAGGCATGGCCTACATCACAGAAGTGGCAGCGGTGGAGAGCTTCGTTGCTCTCATCAGCGTCACAGACAAAGACTCGGGTGCTAACGGATATGTGCACGTAAGTTTGCACGGACACGAGCACTTTAAACTTCAGCAGGCGTACGGCGACAATTTTATGATTGTCACCACATCTGCTTTGGACCGAGAAAAGATTCCTGAATATAACTTAACTGTAATAGCGGAAGACCTTGGCTCGCCACCATTTAAAACGTTTACTCAATACACGATAAGAGTTGGTGATGAGAACGACAACCCCCCATTGTTCAGCCAACCCGTCTATGAAATTTCAGTGATGGAAAACAAAGCCCCGGGATCCTACATTGCTTCTTTAGTAGCTCGTGATCCTGACGAGGCTGCAAACGGCAAAGTGACGTATAAACTTCTGGAAAACGAAGTTGAAGGAGTCCTCGTGAGTTCTTTTCTTTCAGTGGACTCAGTTTCAGGGACTCTTTACACAGTGAGCTCACTTGACCATGAGCATGTAAAGCAGATTGAAGTTGCCATCCTAGCCACTGATGGGGGTTCTCCTTCATTGTCAAGTACTGCTCTGGTGAAGGTCAGGATTGTGGATGAGAATGATAATGTGCCTTTTATCACTTATCCTGTTCTCATCAACGGCTCCACAGATGTGCCTATACCGTACAATGCTCCAGCTGGTTACATTGCCTTGAGGGTTGAGGCCCATGACATGGACGATGGGGTGAATGCCGAGCTCTCTTACACCATTCTGGAGGACAAAGAAATACTGTTTTCCATTAACAAAAAATCTGGTGAGATTGTGCTGAAGCACCGCCTAATGTTCAGGTACGATGATGTGATTGAAATCAAAGTCAGAGTTAGCGACCTTGGTCGGACGCCTTTCTCTTGCACCGCCACAATCCGTTTTGTGGTTTCAGATACAGAACCTTTGGAGAAGCAAGTAATGGTAGTTCTTGAGTCAAGTGATGAAAAGGACGACCATGATGTAGACGTTTCCCTCATTGTCATTGTACTTCTGGGCACCATGTGCGTAATGTTGCTGGTTGCAATTGCTGCAGTGGCCCTCTCACGCAGGACCATCCACAGAGACGTGTCCATCAGCAAAATGGAGGGTGGCTCTGCGGGACACTTCAAAAAGACTCTGCTACCATCACACAGTATTGACTCATCAGACACGAACAGCTTTTCTGGAGGCAGTACCACTGTCACAGAGCAAATTTCATCCTCAAGGGGTGACTCGTCTTATGAAGAGGAACAGAGCAAGGACTCTGACAATAAGGTAAATAGCACACAAGTGAATATAGTCTATGACCAAGCTTAATTTATTCTGATAATTACAGGAAAAGATGTGAGGGCTTACTGTTGATCCTTTTGTCTCTAGGTGTTTCAACCTCTCTTCAATAAGACTCATTTTGAACCTCTGGCCATTTGGCAAGGAGACAGATATGCACTTCAAACAAGGTATGTTTTATTCAGTTTTCTCATGGTCTTTAATGAACCTGTTTAGTGTTAACTGCCAAATGCAAGGCTTTGATTTCATGTAAACATATTGCCTGGCTAACTAAGGTTTGCTCTAGATGCAAACTATGGCTGACTGTTTGTGTTCCTCCTTTGGCATGGCTGTTACTGGATGCCTGTGCCCCTTTTCTGACTTGTCTATTCCGTTAACAGTGTCTTCAAGACCACTGATCAGATGAGTGTGAAGGACAGCGGGAAAGGAGACAGTGACTTCAATGACAGTGACTCTGACACTGGTGGAGAAGCAGGTCAAAAGATGACCACCCTTAATCACCGACATGCTAGAAGTAAGTTTTCTAGGGCATTTGCAATTTATAAACTTCATATTTTTATAGTGTATTCTCTGATAGAAATGTAATATGATTTTCTAATGCTTTTCACCTCCATCCTAAGATAAATTGCAAAAAAGAAAGTATATGGGCTTTATGAATATGTTTAAATATGAGAATTTTTCAGAATTCATTTGAAAAGTTATTATGTTTTGAAATATGTGTTAGCCTAAGAAAATTATTTTACAGATCTCTTTTGTTGAAAACTAATCTTTTAGTTTAATTTCAGGTTCATTCCACACTGGACCAATGAGTGGAACTTGCTCAGCAAGAGAGATCCCAACACACGCTTCCAGCACTCACGTGGGTAAAAGTGGATACACTTTAGCATATCAGATGCCAGTCTGCAGCCAGCGCCTGTCTTCTCATGTCCAAGGACCTTCTTGGAGGGACTATGGTTATAATACAGTTCTCCCACGAGCTTCTGAGCAAACACAGGAATCCAGATGTCACAGAATGGGAATGCTGCCTTCACAGCTTTATTACAACCAGCCTGCACATGCTCAGATGGACAGACAAGGCCCAGCTACCAAGGAGCCAACCTCAGACATGGCCACCACACCTGTAGTGTCATTTTGAAGACAGACTGTGATTATATATATGATTGTCTTTCAGTGCTCAAATGTGAATGTTACATTTAACCAATCATTTCAACCAGTATTTAAAGCCAGAAAACTTTCATTCAGGAGTGAATGTAATGCTTTTTCATCGATTGTTTGTTACTGAGAGCATTCTGATTGTGTGATATTTGTCTGCTTTCTGCTTTGTTCTGTTTGTAACATAGGGTAGTTATTTGTAAAAGCTTAGCCCAGAATCTTCTCTTCCGGCCTGGCATGCTGCAGTCTTTATTTAAATATCTGGTACTGTAAATATATGTAAATAAAGTATATTATATTTATTGCATATTGTGAATGTTTCTGGTTTAATTTTGAATAAATGAAACAAATTAAATATTTCTGTTGTAAAGTGGAGATTTATATATTTATATATACACTATGTGTATTTAGGCAGCCTATTATGTAGCTGTATTTTTGTTACAGTTTTGCCTTGCAATTTACTTTACAGATTTAATTAACCACTAGCCGTAGAGTATTTCCTTTCAAGACTCCTCGAAAGCACAACTTGAGCTACAGCGCCACCCAACGTCAGAATGAAATGCGTGAAAGTGTTATCAATTCCGCATTGTTCCTACAATACCCACAATCCATTTCTAAGGCATCTTATTTTTTACGGAAGGGTTGCTGTATAAACAAAAAGTATACTGTACTGGTCCTATCAGCCATCGATAGGAGTGTTTCCTTATTTCCTTCTGGCATTACCGAGATGTGTTCTTGTTAGAAGTACGCTAATTCGCTTGGTTTCACTGAAAGGTTTTAGATCACGGACATGGTTCACGAGGAGCTGTTTGCGCGTCTTAATGAAGTTGGGTACAAAAACTGGTTAAAAGCAGGCTATTGCCTTATGAAAGTTAAAGACGGTTTGTGTGGATTTGTGGACAATGAAATGCGAGACTTTCACAACGTTGTGATCAATAGCAACACGATCTTGCTAAGAGGGACAACGTGTCAAAGCAATTGTAGACCAAAGAATAACCAGGTACTTTCTCTATAAATAATTCACGTATTTCAGAGCATCTGTAGGCAACAACCTAAATATATAAATGTATTTTCTTTTCTGTACCTAGGAAACTATACATGTGTAATGATCTACTCCTGACACTTTACCTTGTCCTCCAGTTCCAGTCGGTTTGTGCCCTTTGTAGTGAGTGGAAGAGGGAAATAGTGAAGCACCACACAAAGCCATATAGTGTTATTAACTGGGGAAACTGCAGACCCTGGCTATGGCCCACTGAACCCTGGGAACTGGCAAAGGTAGGTTATGTCCCACCACCCGTTTTATTAGAAACACCTTACACATAAACTTAAAGGTAGCTTACACGCCACCACCTGTTTTATTAGAAACACCCTACACATAAACTTAAAGGTAGCTTACAATCCACCACCTGTTTTATTAGAAACACCTACTTTACAAATATCCTCAAAGGCTACTTTATTAAGTACACCTCTCTTAGGTGCAGTTTATGGGTGTGCAATTACAGACTGTATCCCATCTGTTACCAAAAACAATCTGTGAACCATCTCTACCCCATTAATTACCAGATGGTTTCTGGCCACAGGACCACTGCTGACAGGATATTGTTTGGGTGATGGACCATTCTCAGCACAAGAGTATCATGGTAGTGGGTGATTTGGTATCAGTGTTGTTAGAGTTTTTAACTGGTATTGTCACTGCTAGGTTGTGGGTAGTCTACCATACAAAAATATCTAGCCAACAGCGGCCTTGTAGTAAAAACCTGACCTCTGATGAAGTGCTGGCTAACAAAAATTGTGCATGGCAAAAACGGTCTAGTTGTATGCATGCAAGGTGTTTGTAATGTAAAGTGTTTCCAATAAAATGGTTATTGACTACACTATACAGTTCCTGGGTTAAGCTGATACATACTAGACACTGGGGGAGCTTCCCAAGGGTAAGGGTGTTGTGTTTCAAAAATGTTTATGAATAAGTGTGCAGAGGCATCAGATCGTGAATTATGATGCAATAATAAACATTATTATTATTATTATTATTATTATTATTATTATTATTATTAATAATAATAATAATAATAATAATAATTATAATACTTATGTTCAGTGCTTTAAAGCATTAAGTAAAAGCTGTTCTTTTATATATAATACATGTCAAATAAATTTATCTGACATAATTTGTTGCAGAAGATTTATATACCTATAAGCAAATATTGCAGTCATTGATTTTGTTAAATTGGTGTATCTGAGAAAACAGGCAGACATGGTAGACTGCCCTGTCAGCACAACTTTACCCTTCAAAATATCACCCAGCACTGGCAACAGAAGGGTACATTTTATGAGCCTGCCTAAGTCCACCCCACCCCACCCCACCCCACCAATTTAATGAAAATAGGCCATTGGTCAGGAAATTGCCCAGTCTGGCAGTGTTGAGCACGAACTACATCTCCCTCGTGTGTTGGCTTGGGGGGCTTTGCTTATCTGCTTGAGCTCCTCTTAAGCAGTTGAGGCTCTGTAGCTGAATGTGTTTCAAGAGTGTGATTATGTTGTGTAGGCTTTTATGCCCCGAGGGCAGACGGGCGTCACCAGAGCAGAGCACTGTGATGCCGCTGCTCTCCTCAACCTCCTCCACCTCTGCGACCACTTCAGCTTCATCAACCACTGTCTCGTTACTGAGGTGAGCAGCTGCTAAACCACATTTTCACTCAAAACTATTCTAAATAAGTAAATCGCAGATAGCAGTTGGGGAAAAAAGGCACAAACTGTATCCAAAGCCATGCAGTCATGAAAACAAGAGTGAGCGCAGTTGGTTTGCAGATAGCTAGGCCAGATCAAAGTTAGTTTGCTGGGCTCCAGCACCATGTGAAAATGTTCTCTTTATCCTGTCAATGCAGATATCTCGTCCATCTGTGCTCTGCAGGTGATCCGCTACAGGAATGAGCTGATGCACTCGTGTGAAATGCGGGTCTCCGATCAGTGGATGGCACACTTTCAGAAGAGTCTGGAGCAGCTGTTACTGCAGTTACGCCATGTACCTGAAGTGGCCATAGCAGCCCAACAGATCCAGGAGGTATAAAAAAGCAGCATTAGAGGATTTTAACCATGGTAAACTCAGACCTATAATATTTACATTTAGAGAATTTAGCTGACACTTTTAGTTAAGTGACTTAACTTTATTAAGAAAACAGGGGTCAGAGGCCTTGCTCAGGGGCCCAACAGTGGCAACATGACAGTGGTGGGGTTTGAATTGACAACCTTCTGATTATTAGCCAAGTACCTTAACCTCTGATGTACCACTGCCCGCTATGATATGTTTTTCATACTTTCTCATTAATCACAATTTAATCAGATAAATCACAAATTATAAAACAGTTATCCACAATCAGTGTTTTAGAACTTTTAGTATAAGTATCAATGGTAATCTGATGTTCCATGAGACACACAAAGTGGTAAATCTGCTCTGTGGTGTGAACTGCAAATTTTAAACATGCTAATCAGATGCTGTCAGTGGATCTGTCAGTGCATGTCCCTGGGGTGGACAGTGTGGATGGAGCCAACAGGGTGGGGATTGAATCCATCAGCCTGTGGGAGACAGAGCTACTCCGGGAAAGTTTGAAAGACCTTTTAAACACCGATGAACATGAGGGGGCGCCGATATATGCGGTAAGATTTACATAGAGCAGCCTACATTAGGAGTAGCTATTTCTGAACAGTATCAAATATTCATCAGTAAATGAAGTGACCATATGGAGTGTGTTGACCTTATTGAAGCATTTCTGCGTTACCATTATGAAAATGAAATTAGGAAAAGTCAAATAATTTATACAGGCACACAGATGTGACTTCACATTTATATATATGCCTGATACTTGAAGCTTAAATAGTTTGTTGTGGTGGGGGGATTCCAGTTTCAGTTACAACATATCATATGAATGCACATTTAAAGATACCCCATTAACTACTGTTAGTGTTCTGAATACTTTCTCCCTTCATGTAACAATCTCTATAAAACCTAATAATTTTCAGAAATGTGAAATAAAAAAAAACATACTTGAGCATTTCCTGTAGTTCAACACAGCATTAGAATATCAAATAGATTTAAGTCTACATTTATAAACATCTACCTTGTTCTTTAATACATTGCTATACTTTTTTTAAGATAAATGTTGTAAGCTAAATGTTCTTGCTTCTAGGATTTGCAGAAATTGCAGATGCTCCACAGATTTCTGAGTGGCAATAAGGACCTTGAAGAACAGTTCGGGAATGAGCTTCATAGCATTCAGGTTTTAGAAGATCAACTGCAGAGCTTAAACAGCAACAGTGGGCAACAGTGACTGTACTACACAAAGAACAAGGAAGAACAGACCATTGTCTTTTTTTCAAGACAGTAGAAATATGAAACACATGAACATTGGAAACTTCAGTTTTGTTTACATTTTAAACTGTTAAAATAAACATTATGCATGGTTCATCCACGAGCTTCTTTTATGGGTAGCTTTGTTTTAATCTTATTCAGTACTGCTTTAAGATCGTAGAAACTTCTCTCAATCTCTAATATTTGAAACTGTTAAAATTCAAGTTAAATTGCGAAGAACATACTCCAGTGGGTTTAACGCAAGCAAAAACCCATATTGTATTTCTTCTCCTTTATAAAGACAGCTTGGCCCAAACACAGTGGTGAGTCAGAACAAACTTTGGATCAGTGGAAGTAGTACAGCTTAAAGGGTAGTTTTCAGATCTCTCTATCTTGGTACAATAATTCACAATAATTTTCAAGCATTCTTAATTTTCTCAGAGTGCATCAAATTATTTTCTTGTCTGCTTCCTGTCTCCGGGACCTTTGCACAGTGATGTTCACGTGGACAAAGTATTTCAGTGCAGTGGAGGCTCAGAGGAGTTCACCAGGTAAATCTCCAGAATAACAAGCACAGAGCACTTCCTGACCTAAAGTTTAATAAAACCTGCATCAACTCAGTAATGTACATGGCCTGTGCTAAACCTAGTTTGACCCCTTTGATGCAGTTCACCTGAAATATAAAGGTTATTCACAGGTGTAGAGCACCTGGTCTTGACAAGGTGCTTCACCTTTACTCAGTTGAAAATACTTCCCAGCCTTGAAACAGATCCCAAGTGCAATTTATCCAGTAATTAGTACAGTCAATTTTACTTTGAGGAACAATCATTGAGGCGAGGAATTCTAGTTAAAGACAAGGCAACAAGAAAATTTGAATATGTTTATGAAGACCTTATGAATGAATAGGCAAATCAAAATATTCGCAACAGGTGCAGGAAAGACTTCATCATGAACAAAGTGGGACAAAACTATAAGCAGGTCCTTGTTGTTGGAGAGAGAGCAGGCTATTTCAGTGGTGCTAGTGCATAAGTACTTGTAGTTTGGAGAGATCCAGTCACAGATTCCACCCCACAGTATGAAGTGACAACACAGAGCAGGATTGGCTTCAGCCCACACAGCAGAAGAATACTCTTGGTGGAAAGCTTTGGGGGGAATGACAGTTGCTATATATATACAAGTATCATAGTAATCTGCTGTGAGAATTTACTGGCGACACATAAAAGCCTCAAACCATAAAGTAAGCAACTCATGCATGACCTGCTTTGCTGATAAAATGCTACTTAAACACTTTGACTTCTGTATGAAGTATTTATCTGTCCCTCGGCTAGGCTATGTTCCATACCTTTTGTGTTGATATTTAGGCCATGAAAAATGTACAGGGTTTATAGACTTTTTCAGATTTAAATGTAGATTATTAATCATAACTCCAACCAATTGTGTGAACATGTGGTGGAAGAATCAGTAGCTGCTGTTATAGGCTTGTTTAGTCTATTGTCTTATTTTGTTATTTAATTATTAATTTATAAATGTTAGTCATCCATGAAATTGCTGGTCCATGAAAGGAGTTTCCTAGAGTGTCTCATATTTAACCTTTTCTGCATGGCTGTTGACACAGTTGTGATGTTAAGATATTTTAGGTTTTAGAACCTTACATCATACATAAAAAACATGGCCCCATTTAAGCAGTCTGCATAAGACAGAGGAAATGTTCCTATACACCTATATTATTTTAACATTTTATTCTGCTTCAGCGTTTAAATAATTCCTGAAACAATTTTGTTATCAAGAAGCAAAAAATATTAAGCTACCACAGTAGTAGCAGTTTTTGTTTGAGAATGTGTTTGTCTATATTTTTATATAGGCAATTTCTGTGAATAGGCTGTATATAAGTTATTAAATGAATAATGAAGACCAACACAAATAAACTTTAGAATAAATTCAAAAGTTATGGTTTCAGTCAGTGCATACATATTAACTTCCCAGACACCTAAACTTTGGTATTTGTGGCTATGATAGTCACGTTTGTCCTCAGACGTTAGCCTACATCTTTTTTGGCCATGTTGTGGGGTTTGGTCTGAATATTGAGGTGGGGGCCAAAACTTTGTACAAAACTCTAGAAGACAAAAACATATATTTTATTTCTCAATGTCATAATTTGTAACCTTGTTAATGGTTATTGCATATCTTTGGTAACAACATTGGTTATTTACTTGCACGAGTGCGCTGACATTTCACCTATATTGTCACCTTCCCCTACTTTTGCCTTGTCTCTAAAGGGGGTTCCCATGCTGCAGAAAACTGAGGAACTGTGGAACAGGCAAAGGAATGAAACATCATATATAAATACTGTAAAACAGTGTTAGCTGTAAACTGCAGAGTCCGGATGCTTTTCTGCAGAATATTTTCTTTAATTTTGGAGGTGTTAGCAGGGGAAATGCTTTCAATATATCCTCTCTTATGAACTGGGTAGACTTGACCTAAAAAAGTTTGGAATCTGAAATTTCAAGAATTTAATAAGAAAAGACATTTAAAATTCCTCCTTTAAAATCATCTATCTGCAAAGCAATTTCTGTGTAAACCTGAAATATTAATAACTGAGACTGTGGGAAGATGGAAGACAGGAACATTAGAACTGTACATCAAACCTCAGAGGTGTTATCTCATGTCAGCCTCAGGAGTGTTCTCACACCATTTTATTGGCTGCTTTCCTTTTCAATTTCATCTTCTAAAGCAGGGTGTGCAGTTGCATGAGAGCAGAGGAGGACCAGTGGAGTTCCCCATGTAACACTCTCAGATGTATTTTTCCAAGTTGTGTTCAGCTCTCAGCATGCCTGTGTGGCTCTTTGACCATGCATGTTGATGACACTGACAACATGCAGCACCACCAGATGTAAGGGGAGTGGCAACTTAACAAACCTATGAAACTCAACTTGTTCTGGTCCCTGTTTGCTGTGATCTTTTTTGTGCAAAATAACTTGGAGGGGTAAGATGTATTCTTTAACCCACTTTCAAGAGCAATGTTTTAAAATTTAAACCTTCTCTGCTATCTTGAGGAAGTTGACAGGCCCCAATAAAGAGATGATTGGCAAATCTCATGGGAGCACTGAAGAGCACTTTTTAAAAGACAAGTTAAATAGTTAGGACCTGTCATTCATTTGCATTCTTTACCTTACTTTTCAATTCCTTTACCTACAACACAGAGACAGCATCATGAGAATTTTTCCTAAAAGAGTTTACCCCATAATATAGTCAGGGATGATTATTATTGGGACTATTATTATTATTATTATTATTATTATTATTATTATTATTATTATTATTATTACTGGGACTCAGCCTTGGTCTCAGAAGTGAGGTCTTTAGAAAATAGGGGGATGATGTGCATCATAGGAATGTTATCAGATGCCTACTCTGCATGTAAATTAAAGTACTTTTTAGACTTTGGGGCATAGATACTTTTTAGATTCATTTAGATTGGTTAAGATATATTTTTTCTATTAAATATAGGAAATAATAGGAAATTGCATTTTATAAATGTTATTTTAAACATTTACTGAAATGGCAACCCTATTTTGCTGGGTAATTTTCTTATAATCAGCAAATTCACGCTTGTCAAATAAGATGGGCTCTGACGAAGATCTTGCTTGGACTTTTTGAATGACTGGAGTAATTTGGCTCTTGTGGTGCGTAATATCATTATGATCAGTTGTACTTTTAATTTTTTGATAACATGTACAAAGAAGAACAGCAGCTAACTAACTTGTTTTTGGATAAGCTACAAAGCGAGTCGTTGTTGAAGTAACTATATTTTTGCTTAATGTTACTCTACTATCCTCTGTAATTATGCTAAAAGCCCAGCGTTTTATTTATTAGTATAAATCTTTTTTAGTAGTTTAAATCCTTTTATGTACTCGTTCGTGGAATCATCGGTCAAGCTATCCGCGCTTTAGCGATTCACGGTCAAGTCAAATTCAAATGTGCGATTTTACGGTATTTCGCTGCTCACCACAATCTCTATACTAAACAGTCAAGCTCTAAACTTCTGAGAAACATTATATAGAAAAGCCATTTTGAACAATGCTTATTAAGATGTTTAAATATATTACCAATTATGTTTAATCTAATAAGTAAACTGTATTTTGTACTTTTAAATGTAGTAAACGTGTGCGTCTTCATCAAAGCTCTTCAAAATATACGCAAGTCTCTTTCTCTTTGCTTAAGGAGCGTTAGATTGCGGTGAGCAGCGAAATACCATAAAATAGCACATATAGTCGCAGTAGAATTTAAAGCGCGGATGACGACCGTGAATCGCTATAGCGCTGATAGCTTGTCCGCGGTGAATCGTTGGAGTATTTGGCAACCTGGGACGTCAGGCGTACAGTTTGTTGGAAGGCGTTCACTCTGTTAATGGTCTGGGCACAACACACTAGATTACCACAAAATTATGAAATGTCATACTAGATGTACCTTGTGCAATCTCATTAGCTAAGAGGATGGAGTCATACAAGCGCTTCACCGACGAAAGCTACAAAAATTGGCTGAAAACTGCCGAGAGTCTTTACATACTGAGAAGACACATTCGTGATTTTGTGGAAAACGAAACCGAAACTTATCACAAATCTCTTCGGGAAAGTCTACAAAGGGAGGTTTGTGTAAAGGATTGCAAGAAATATTCGCCACAAGAAAAAAAGGTAAACTATGCGAGATAAAATGAGTATTTCACTAAATAATGTTTGTCTAGAGTTCTACTAACTTACCAGGTAGTTAGCGTTAGCTAGGGTTAGCTACTATAGCTTAATATTAGCGTAAGCACACAGAAATGTAACAGTCGTCTTACAAATGTGATAAACGTGACTCTGGCATAAACCCTTTTGTCCACAGTCACCCCTTTGTGACAGGTGTGAGCAGTGGAAAGTCAAGATATTAGAAAACCGTCATACGAAGTATGGCATACACTGGGAAAACTGCCAGCCATATCTGTGGGCTACAGAGAAATGGGAAGTGGCTAAGGTAAGTGCAGGGTAGCCAGCATCGTTTATTATCATTGCGTCATTTTTTATGTCATTGACAAAGGTGCTTGTTGGTCACTCGTTGGAGTGGAACTGGTGTAGCTAATTATTTCTTTAAATGTGACGTTAGGTTTATATGCCGCGTACACCAAAGGAACATCGCAGTTTTGACCAGTTCGACATTTCTGCAATTCTGAACTTCATGAGTCAATGCAAACATTTCAAAACCTTTGTTAAAAGCGACTTCCTGAACAAGGTGAATAAATAAATAAGTAAATAGATAGATACATACATACATATATACATACATACACACTGAATTCTCGTGTAATTGGTAAGACTTATGAACTTATGTTTCCTGTACTTGCATTTTCCAGTTATGTACTTGTGCATTGCTTTTGTTAATGAAGTCAAATGCATTGTAGGTATTGTCTCCAAATGTTGCTGGTATGTATTCTGATTGATTATGTTCGCATGTGTAGTTTTGTTCTTTTTTCTGATTGTTAAAGGTAATTAATGTCAGGAACAACGTGATGCATTCCCCTGATCTCAGGCTGAGCAAAAAGGACATGGAGGATTATATAGCAAATGTTGTGCAACTGGCAAAGTTCCTTGAGCCTCATGCACTAGGACTGAAAGATATATCAGAGGAGATACAGCAGGTATATAACCATGAAAGATACACAATCAATATGCATTTTTAAAGATCTGGAATCTGTGAAAGATATGACTGCATTGCATGCATTTATACATGGCATTATAGGTGTTCATGCTCTGTTTAAGATGAATGTATTTCATAATATTTGTAAGAGAAATGGGTTAGGTATTTACCTTTGGTCTATTTTAGTTTAAGGAAAATTTGGAGAAGTATTGTGGTCAAAGTTCTCCCAATGCAGAGAACAGCAAGGACGAAAATGTGAAGCTGATAAATAGAGAACACCAGGCCCTGAAGGAGAAGATTGAGTTTCTGGCCCAGCACTATGAGGAAGAACAACATGCAGACCTTAAAGTAGGATACAGTGCCCAGAGAAGGGCAAAATACATTAAAATTTATTTATTTACAAATTACAAATAAATATTGAACAAATGTATCACAATAAAATATTGATGGCAAAAACATATTCAAATAAGATACATGTAGTTAATTATTAGTTAACAACAAAACACAATGGGAACATTGATAATCTTCCCAATTTCACAGGACTCCTTACTGGGAGGCCCCTTCTTAGGTTACTAACGTAAAATTACTTTGTACAAAAATGCCAGGTTAATGACAAAAAAATGCACATTTATCTTACTCAAATCTGGAAAAATGATTAAACACTGTGTTCTGAAAATCTAAAAATCAATTTGCATATTGTCTTTAGAAAGAACTGCAGGGTATGAAAGGCTTTTTGGAGCAGAACAAAGACCTCCTGGAGAACTTGGGTCCTTATGTTAACCAGCTGGATGAGATCCAAGAAAAGGTGAACAAGCACGATCACCAGATTGATAATCTCAAGAATAGGGTGGACAAACTGGAGGAGACACAAGGTGGGTAAAAGAAGGCGTTATTACATTAATCCTAGAGGATATACCAGTTTTATTTACAGAGTTTTTAATTTCTCTGTAAACCCATTCTAAGCAAAAGTCAGTGGCTTGACCATTTATACTGTTAATGGTGAAAGTACAGTAGTGAATGCAAAAACAATTCAGAAATTCATTTAGAAGATTACTTCTTATTGTATCTTTAAAAAAGGTAATAATAAAAAATAATAATAACCATGTGGGAACAGGCTTGGCTTTTGAGCTGATTATGATCCACAGACCCTGTGTTCATTGGTGATCCCCTTAAGTTCAAGAATCATCTGATAGAAGAGGCTAAGAAATGCAAGTGGTCAGATCCTGTTTTTACAGAGGTCCTTGAAGCCAATGGTAACTAGTCTATTATTTCTGTTGTATTTAATATATAGTTATGAGTTCTACAAATATATATTGTAGTTACTAAAGAAAATATTTTAAAACTTTTTAAAGTGTTGAATGTGTTTTTATTAGATTCCATTTGTTGTTTATTTAGGTTATAGAGGTCAGGTGGAGGTCAATGGGCACATCTTTACAGGTTCTTATGTGTGTAATAGCAAAAAGAGTGCTCACCAGGAGGTGGCTAAGAAGGCCCTGCAGAACCTAAAATTCTGCTACTATAGTACTGAACAGTTTTCCCACCCTGGATGCATAGACAAGCCATCAACATCTTCAACCACTCCATCAGTGAATCCTGTTACATCAGCCTCAAGTAAAATGTTTTTTCCTAGCTTTAACGCAGTTACGTTTGATCTTACAGTCTAATTTTATGCTGTCATTGTCACCTTGGTTTAAATATAGTAACAAATATGCATTGAGCTAAGTAAGGCTAACTTTGGCTTGGTGGAGTTTGTAGACTAGCAGTCTTGTCTTAGTGTCAACTAAACATGAACATTTCAACCATTGTAAGTTTTACCACGCAGTCAAGGGAGTTAGACAGTGTTTTGATGGCTTTTTTTCAGCTTACTTTGCAACTTTTGAGCTGATTTGGAGTTTCCCATTTCAGATGCCCTCTTTTATGCCAGTGCAACCGTGGTCCTCAAAAACCAAGAAGTTGTTTCTGATGGATGTGCACAACAGGAACATGCAATTGAATCAGCATACAAAAAACTAGCCTGTCTGTTTCACTTAAATGCCCATGGAGGTGGTAGGCATCAACCGATTTATGATTAGTGTTTATACAGATCTAGTCATTGGTTTGGTCAGTAATTTGGTTTCGGTTAATCATGATTATATCCGTTGCCCTTTCTTGTGCAGCAGGTAATAGTTTTAAGACAATGGTCTTGGCCCATTTTGATAGCTGCCATTACCCTCCACCATCAGAACATTTAGATCAGCAAGACGATAAGAACTTCTGCAAACTCCTTCTCTGTGGACCGTTTACCTTTCATGACAAAGGTATTTAGATTCTGTCTACTTTATAAAACAAATATATGAATTTCCTTAACTTTGCCTGTAAGATTTAGATATTCTTTTAAAGTATTGTTTAACAGTGATCTCATGTTAACAACATTCCCATACAACTGACACCACCACCCTTAATTCAGTGCCAGTCACATTTTTGAGTTTTTAAATCCAAGTATCTCTTCATGTCTTTGTTCTCTGTCTGATGCATCTTACTTGGTTTATGAAACTCTTTAGATGGTTCCATAAAGAAGAAACAAACAGAACAGCAGGTGGCTATGGTTGCCCTACAGCAGCTATCAGGGATCCTTAACTGTAGTTTTGATTCTGTTGATGGTGGAAACTACAAAGGGTTTCTGAAGGAATGTCTAGATGCCCATGGTCTAAAACAACCCAAGTACAGTACCGAGAGAAAAGAAGTGGACATTGAAGATGGGGAGTGTCCTAACACTAGTGGAGATAATTCTCACTGTATGTTTGACTTCATTTTTATATTATAGAGGTTTGTGACATTTATTCCAAACACCTTGTGAAGAGCAATGAATAAAACATACAACTCTTATGTTAAGTATGCAGGGTTTTCTTTCTTCTTGCCCCTTTTTAAAAAATTTATATTTGTATTGAACCTGCTCAGCATACTGTACCAGGACGCCGAGAGTGTTTAGCAAGGATGCTAGTCTTCAGCCAGAGGATAATGCTGCAGTGGTCCAGCCTCTACCTACAACACATCCAGACCACAATGATGTCCATCTGATAGGCATTCAGGGCACCCAGACTCCCCCCATACCATGCCAAGTGGCCAAGTTGGACTGTGCAGGTACACAATTGTAGGCGCTGCATGTGAAAGGAACGTGCCACTATAGTAACAGTAAAGTGTTACATCGTCCTGAAGTAAAATGTTTTTTTGGGTTTTTTTTCTAGCTTTAAGTTAAGTTTGATAGTGAACTATCTTACAAAAAAAAAAAATCTAATTTTTAAAATGTCATTGTCACCTTGGTTTAAATAAGTAACAAATATGCATTGAGCTAAATTAGACTAACTTTGGCTTGGTGGAGTTTACAAACTAGCAGTTCTTTCTTAGTGTCAACTAAACATAAACATTTTAACCGTTGTCTGTCTTACCACGCAGTCAAGGGAGTTAGACATTGTTTTGATGGCTTTTTTTTTCAGTTTACTTTGCAACTTTTGAGCTGATTTTGAGTTTCCCATTTCAGATGCCCTCTTTTATGCCAGTGCAACTGTGGTCCTCAAAAACCAAGAAGTTGTTTCTGATGGATGTGCACAACAGGAACATGCAATTGAATCAGCATACAAAAAACTAGCCTGTCTGTTTCGCCTAAATGCCCATGGAGGAGGTAGGCATCAACTGATTTATGACTAGTTCTTATACAGATCTGATCATTGGTTTGGTCAGTAATTTGTTTTGGTTAATCATGATTATATCCATTGCCCTTTCTTGTGCAGCAGGTAATAGTTTTAAGACAATGGTCTTGGCCCAATTTGATAGCTGCCATTACCCTCCACCATCAGAACATTTTGATCAGCAAGATGATAAGAACTTCTGCAAACTCCTTCTCTGTGGACCGTTTACCTTTCATGACAAAGGTATTTAGATTCTGTTTATTTTATAAAACAAATATATTAATTTCCTTAACTTTGCCTGTAAGATTTAGATATTCTTTTAAAGTATTGTTTAACAGTGATCTCGTTAACAACAATCCTATACAACAGACACCACCACCCTTAATTCAGTGCCAGTCACATTTTTGAGTTTTTAAATCCAAGTATCTCTTCATGTCTTTGTTCTCTGTCTGTTACACCTTACTTGGTTTATGAAACTCTTTAGATGGTTCCATAAAGAAGAAACAAGCAGAACAGCAGGTGGCTATGGTTGCCCTACAGCAGCTATCAGGGATCCTTAACTGTAGTTTTGATTCTGTTGATGGAAACTACAAAGGGTTTCTGAAGGAATGTCTAGATGCCCATGGTCTAAAACAACCCATGTACAGTACTGAGAGAAAGAAAGTGGACATTGAAGAAGGGGAGGGTTCTAACACTAGTGGAGATAATTCATACTGTAAGTTTAACTTCATTTATATATTATAGAGGTTTGTGACATTTATTCCAAACACCTTGTGAAGAACAATAAGTAAAACATATAACTGTCATGTTAAGTATGCAAGATTTTCTTTCTTCTTCTCCCATTTAAAAAAATGTGGCAGACACTAAGGGCAACCAGACAGACACTAAGGGCAACCAGACTCGCCCCATACCATGCAAAGTGGCCAAGCTGGAATGTGAAGGTACAGAAGTGTAGGCTCTGCATGTGAAAGGAATGTGCCACTATAGTAACAGTAAAGTGTACCATGATCAAAGAGTAGGTGATCTCTCTCTCTCTCTCTCTCTCTCTCTCTCTCTCTCTCTCGCTATATATATATCTATATATATATATATATATATATATATATATATATATATATATATCTGTTTGCACAAGTTCATAAGTAGTAAACCTGTGTCCTGTGTTTATCAGTATGACCTTTAAACACATTACTAAAAGAAGGGCCTAAAACAATGTTTGTCAACATGTTGGCTCAAACCAAGCTCCCAGTCCACATCCTACACAAAAGTGCTAGTCTAAAAAGTAGTTTGTACATCTTGCCTCTTTGTGTGTGTGTGTGTGTATGTGTGTGTGTGTGTGTGTGTGTGTGTGTGTGCACATTTTACAGAGATCCACACACTTCTGGCACTGTTTAATCTGAAACCTCCATCTGTAACATTAGAGAGTGTCAGCAATGAACAAAAATTTGGCATTACTGTGGAAGTCATCTTGGACAACCTAACCTTTAAGAACAAAGATCCCTGTACCTCCAGGAGGGATGCCATTCGTAAAGCATATTATTCACTTGGCTGTGCATTGGGTATTTGCCAGTCAAACACAGGTACTGTGATGTCACAACAATGTTATAACTAACTAGTGGTGTACAATTATATTCAAAAGGTTTACAAGTGTCTACAATACCTGCTGTTGTTAGAAAGTGGAGTTATTACCTGTCTGTGTTCATTTATTTACTTATTTACTCTCTCTCTCCCAAGATGCAACCATGCTGGTGAAACAAGATTTTTCCCAGAAGTCATTCCCCCTTCCCAAGGAAGTCATTGAGGGCAACATAGAGCCTTTCTATTGTTCCCTTAACAACATCTCATACAATGTCATCTATGAGGGACAAGGTTAGCCATTTTTCTGTGCTATGCCATATGCACAATGAATGTATAGATACCTATACTAAGTGCCATTGTGGAAAATGGGAGGAGGTCACCTGCACAGGTGAGGGGGATATATGGTGGCGTTTAGGGGGAGCTACTTTAAGAACACACCAGTATATGTGATTCAATGCAGTGAGTTGAATATTATTACATGGACTACAGGCCTCTATTTCTTTAACAATAATTATAGATCCTATTTCTTTTTCTTTCTTTCAAGGGGTGGGATAGGGCAAGGGGGTGGGGGGTGGTTAGTTTCGAGAAAGACCTCTCAGCACTTGCCACAGCACCTAAGAAAAAACCCAAAACATTAAGAGCTATAGCAACATCCATGCACAGGCATCCTTAACAGATGTTTGACTTGACTTGACCTGACCTGACCTGACCTGACCTGACCTGACCTGACCATTTCATATTTTATGCATACAATATCCACATTGTGGTGCCTATAATAAAAAACAGAAACAGTCATGGATAACACAAAAAGTCCAAAAACTTATTTCCATTGTGGTCCCAATATAGTACCAAATCCCATATTAGGTAACAGATGAAGAACAGCAAACATGGCATAATAAAACAATTATCAAAATAGATTTGCTCCGCAAAACTAAAGTAGAATTAAAAATAACATGTTTGTCTATGGAACAGGAGCTTGGTCAAACCTTCAATCTAGCTTTTTCAGTATGTTTATTTTTGCCTTCAGAGCAATTGAATATGAAAGTAACTATGAGGTAAAATTGGACAAAAGATTATTCTGTAGATCACAGCTAATGCCTACTAGTGACTCAGCAGATAACATGAAGTGTGCCATCATGTGTCTTAGAGTTCACTGGAAATGGACCAATCACAACCCCAGCTATAAAAATGATATTGATGTTCTTCTTTGGCAGCAGTTGGTATCAGCTATCTTCTGGGACAATCAGTTCTTGGTTTGAAATGTAAAGAACTCTGTTTGTCTGGATGGGTATCGAACTGTTCTAAAAATTGCTTCTGGGCCACATAGAATAATGACACAAAGTTCTTACAATAATGACACGAAGTTCCCAGAGAGGACTGAGGCATTTCTTAGAATGCTACTCAAAATCAGTCTTAAGAAAGAAAGATGTGGATCAAACTTTGGGCAGCTACCCACTACATGGGGGCTACCCCCAGACTTGGGTATATCTAGCAGTTTGTGCCATGCAAGTGCCACCTATGCCACTGCCTTTCATGCCTTAAACCAGTGGTTTCCAATCCAGTCCTTGGGGAAGCCAGTCCAGTCCTTCCTCAGCCAATCCAGGTTTTTGTTCTGTTCCAGCTCCCTATACTCCTGAATAAGATAATCAGTCACTGTGGTGCTCCTGATTGCTTGACCAAAGTCTGTTGGGAGCTGGAACACAATAGTTCTGACTGGCTGGGTTCTGCTCAAGGACTGGATTGGCAACCTTTACCTTATATGTATTATATCCCCAGTTTTCTGAGGGACACATATTACAGACACACGTTACATCTTCTCCACAGGTTCCACAGAGACAGATGCGAAACATGATGGCCTACAGAAAGCTCTGCATGCCCTGCCCTTGATTTTTGGCTACAAGACTTTGCCTAGCTCCGGTAATGCTGAGGAAATGGAGGCTCAGATTAACACCATTCTGACAAGAAAAAACCAAAAGAAGCTCACGTACTCTCTCAAATGGCACCGATATATGAGCTCAGCCAAGCTGCTGTTCAAAGACTACACCATGAAGAGTACGAGGCAGGCAAACAAGAAGGCAAATCGCAGTCACCTGAGTCGATGCATGCTCAGCCTACTGGGCGAGAAAACAGGTCAGAATGTGGTTGAAACCCAGTTATGAACACATACAGTGGCTTACAGCTGACAAGACAAGTGGGGACTAGAAGTTAGTAACTGAGCTGAATGTGAAAGTGGTGCTCACTGTGTAGTTGCACCTTGCACATTCAGAGCAGATTTGTAGCTTACAAGAAATAAAACATGGGTAAACTGGCCATACAGATTTTCAGTCAGTAATACGTCAGTCCATCTTTTGACACTCTGCAGAATCAAATGGTCCATCTTTCAGAAGCTGCTTAGATGAGTGGTTCATGAAGAGAGGTCTGCAGCCACCTGTATTTGAGGACACAGAGGAGGCCCAGGGATCCAAGGCTATGTTTTCTGTCTCACTCTCATGCTCTCATGCAGGTGACAAAAATACATTTACATGTATGTTTTCTCTTTCTTTCTTTCTCCCACAGTAAGTGCCATTATGTTTTTGTTTTGTTTTTTTCGTTAGACTGGGAAGACAACTTGGAGGCAGCGATTGAAAAGCTGATCCAGGAGCTCAGCAAGAGGTTTAGGTATCTGACTGAGCAGGATACATATTAGCCTGCCAAATCATTTGAAAACTACTGAATAGGCCTGATTGTACTTCCAAGAGGCTTTCCATATAAATGTAATACTCTGATTATGGGATTATGGGATTTTCAGGGTCTTTGGATTTTAACCAAGGTATATAAAGATTCAATTTGATTTTTAAAATTGTATGTGTTTTAAAAGGTATTGTTTTCAGCAGCACTTTAATTATACGCAGATTGGTTTGGCTCAGAAAAATACAAAGTTTATTTTAAAAATTGCTAAGGAGTGCGTCTTTATGCAAAAAGTAGTTTTGCATCATTCGTATAAATAATTAATTAGAACTAATAAATAACTAAATAACTAACAGCAAACACAGAGCTAATGTTGATGTTAAGTGTTGGTCTGTCTCTTTAAACCCCTGCCTGTGTGTGCCTCTTCATTGGTCATTGTTGCTGTTTCTGTTTCTGATATTGTATATGTGTAGCCATTGTTAGCATTAGATGTCATTGTTCCTGTCAACACTGTTCATCGTTATGTGTGAGTGCCACAAGTGTCATTGATGTTTTGTCTCATTACAATTAAATGTCTCACTAAATTGAGGGAGTCTTTGCATCCTGTTCCGACATTACAGAATGACCAACCACCACAGTACGCCAGCCCCCTCAATGAAGGATTCGGGGGGTTAAGGTACTTGACTTGTAATCAGAAGGTTGCTGGTTCAAGCCCCAGCACTGCCAGGTTGCCACTGTTGGGCCCCTGAGCAAGACCCTTAACCCACAATTGTTGTACATGATTGTAAGTCACTTTGGATAAAAGCATCAAATGTAAATGGGCTGAGGAGTACTGATGTGCTCCATAAGGACCGTAAAGAGGGCGGTTTGGTGGAGCTAGCGGGATCTCCGGCAGGCAGTGCTGAAGCCTGAGTTCCTTTCCTTCTGTGGACTCAGCAGCAAGACTGGAGGAGTCCACCCAAAGCCTCAGAGGCAAACTGCCTCTGGGGCACTTCTAGAGTGGCTGGAAAAAGGAGGACCATTTGGGGGAGGAGCATGGCCAGAACAGGTGGATGTGCACCCTTGTGTGTCTGTTGAGGCCAAGGACATGTCTACAGCTCCTGTGGGATTAGCAGGCACTGCAGCACAGTGCCTTATGTTTGTGTGGATTAGTGCTATTGTTTATGTGTGTTCGCACCGTGTGTGTTTTTGGAGCACCACATCACGGGGAGTGTACCTCCCTTTCTCCCTCGCACTCTGCCTTTCTCCCTCGTGTAAGGAGGTCTCCCCAGTTGGTGGCTCCTAGCCCGCCATGTGTTTGGTGGGCACCGGGCAGTGCCGTGCAGTGTCTGCGTGTGCACAGCGGCCTGGGGTTTGCTGTCCCAGAATGGGAGGTGTCAGGAGCCACGCCCCTGCGGAGCGGTCATCGTCAGGGAATGCTTCCCCCTCACATGTCACGTGGAGTATACCGGACTATCCTGAGAGAGGCAGGGAAGCTGCCTTTCTTCCTCCTACTGAGAGGTCTCCCTTGTTAGCGGCACCTGGCCTGCCCTGTGCTGGGTGGGCACCAGGCATGGTCGTACTGTGTCTGTGTGTGTGTACGGCAGCCTGGGATTCGCTGTCCCAGATTTGGACGCTTCAGGAGCTGTGCCCCTTGGGAGGGAATGCATCCCCCCCACGAGTCACGTGGCACAGTCTGCCGCATGCAAGGGGTTTCACCATTGTTTGTAGCCACAAGCTCTGTGAGGGCACACACCTGTACGGGGGATGATGTTAAGTGTTTGTCTATTTAAATCTCCACCTGTGTGTGCCTCTTCGTTGGTCAGTGTTCTGTTTCTATTACTGTTATTGTATATGTGTAGCCATTGTTGGCGTTATATGTCCTAGTTCCTGTCAACACTGTTCGTCGTTATGTATGAGTGCCACAAGTTTCATCAATCTTCTCTCATTAAACATCTCACTAAATTGAGGGAGTCTGTGCATCCTGTTCCATGCCCTGCAGCACTCGGGCCGACGTTACATGATCAGCCCATAAAATCTCTCTTTGATTGTATTAAAGATGTCAAATTATGAATAGAAAGTAATGTTCTTCATTTGAATGATAGTAAAACTGAGGTAAATTTATTCAGGCCGCCTGAGCAAACATTTCTTAATGCTAATAGCTTGGGGCCTTTTTCTTCAAATATAAGGGTGATCATGCTTTCTCTACTGCTGCTCCTAGGTTGTGGAACCTTCTTTCTTTTAATGTAAATCACCTGAAACTATTAAAGTTTTTAAAACTTGCCTCAAAAAGTACCTTTCCCCCCTGCTTTATGAGCTTATTTAGTGATTCTCATGCATATTATGGAGTATTTTAAATCTTTGATCTTTGTCTATCAACATTTTGCTCTGGGTTTAACATTTTAATATGAATTATTATGTTAGCCTTTTATATTTACTACTGATTTATTCTATTAATATCCTATCAATGTGTGTTTTATTTCTTTGTATTAACAGGTTTTAAACAGACTTGTAATGCTCTAATGTAGTAAAAGCTATTGCTGAAGTAAGTTATCACATCCATGAATGCGACTAAATGTGGCTTGTGAGTGTCCTTCCTACTAGCTCTGTCTTGCTGAAGCTCAATCTTTATTCCCCCCTTTCTGGGTACATAATTTCATGTTGCAGGTATTAAAGGGGGCAAATCTTTGATATGGTGGTATATTGTAAATCCAATGTGCACAAAGATATTAGCACCATTAGTAAATATCAAAGATATCTTGACAGACGCCTGCATCTCATTAAAAGACTCAACAGGTTTAGTCTAGCCTCTTGTGCAATTCTGAGCCTTTTCCCTATTTCATAGCTCTGTTTCTGTTTATTTTTCTCCCTGAATCCTGTTTTTTGTTTGTTTGTTTTTTTAAGTCTAGAAATACCGTTGATGCACCTGTCTGTTTTCTTGACCCCTGCTTGTAATAACGATAATGATTCCTGAGCTTAAACACATGTGGCATAATTACTGGCAACCCTGTATTTAGCATTTTGTGCAGTCTTCTGTAATAGTATTTGATGAAGTAGGAGAACACTTAAAATGGTCTGAGGTCATTCCCCCAAAACAAAACTTATCCTTGACACTCATTTGTGCACTGTCCTCTTCAGCTCACCACATAGGATTATGGAGTTTTGTCCAAGATTGACACTGCAAAGCCCTCTAGTCAGTGAAACGGTGATCAGTGAAACAGTGTGGTCAGTGGACTTGCTTTAATTCTCACTGTTCTGTTTGAAGTTTTGGATACTGGGGAATATTCATATGCAACCAACTCCTAAAACTGCCCAGCAGTGATCCAGAAAGGTTTGCTTCTCCCTGTGCATGGACACAAAACACACTTGTGTCCTTTTCTAAGCTATAGGTGGGTGATTTTCATGATTCATTTCATTTTAATCAATCTTTTAACTTACTTTTCAGAATGTGATAGTCAAGATTATTGAACACATAATGATGAAAACAGGTAGCAATTATCAGAGAAAAGAGTACGTAGAAAAAAAAAGGTGTCACTTTAGTGACATTGTAACATGAAGTGAACTGAGGCAGGACGTACATGTGGTGATGAATGACATTAATTATAGCAAATCTGTTCCCATTAATCTTAATACAGTCCATAGTAAGATAACTGTTAGACAAAGAAACATAGCCAGAAAACATAGTAAAACAAAGTAAAACATGGAGATGCTTACATCTGACAACTCAAGACAGGAAGACAGGTGTTAAGGACAGGAAGGCGTTATGGTGAAAAGAAATGCAGGTAAAAATGAGAGCAGGCGTATATAAAACGACACAAGGGAGACAAACGATACAAAAACAAATACAAGCTACCATCTAATGCCCAAACGTCTACTAAAAAAGTTGTTAGCCAATTCATTGTCTGGTGCTGTTCTATTTGACATTGTTATAACTCTAGGTGTAAAGGTGTAGAACTCAAAATCTACACCTTTCAAGAACTCAAAATCTAGGAGCAAAAAAAGGGCGTAACATAGAAACATGGAGATGCGCTCTGTATGGGCTTTTCAGTGACGTTTGTTTTCTTGTTATATACGGGAACAAAACATACAAAATATATACACAACATTGTTGTGGTCATCCGTTGTGACGATGTCATCTTGACAGCTAACTGGTTCTTTTTGCGACCTCGTGTGGATAACCTGAAAAACACCATAGCATGAAGAAACAACTCAAAAAAGTTCCAAGAGCATAACAGACATAAGTTCCCATGTGATGTAGTTCCATTTTACATCAGGAAAAACGGACTAAGGCATTCCTGAATGGATATAGCTAAAACTAAGTTTTAAAAAGTTTTATATTTGCTTTATATTTGCACAATTTTGTTGTATTTGCACAATTTTGAGTCTGTTAAGGATATACAAAATAGTTTTTTTCACTTTCAAACTCCATTCTACTAAAAAAAAATCTTCATTTGAATTATCATTTTAAATTAATTATCATGTAAGGACTAAAAAAATAAATGATAATCATGAATTGTCCAGGAGTTTAAAAAATCAAGTTTACTTTTTTTTTTTTGCAGTACCAGTCCTGATTCTAACTGTCTGTAATTTCTTAATTATTGTCTAAACATGAAGATGGATCATTTTAGGTGTGGAGCTACATTTGCTGAGCACTTTAATAGAAGCTCTTACCTTGTTTCTGCATTCACTAACCACCAGAGCAGTAAATAACCCCAGTAACTAAATGATTGTAAGATATTTATGTGTCCTATTCTTTGTACAACCCATCATTTAACAAAAACACTGCAAAGCCTTTTTACATAATCCTGAATGTAATAAATAAAGCTTTTTTCCATAGCACTGGAAGATGCAATACATGTAATAGCTCTGTGAGAACATGCCTTGGCCATGATGCATAAGCATCCTTTCACGGTTGATGTTATGAATGCCACATTTTTAAAAATTATGGACCTGTGTCATCTGCCACATTCTTTGTTATTCTCACACAATTTTAAAATGATTCCTTTATTTTATATTTAATTACTCTGCATTTGTAATGTTGTGATAAGGTGAAATTATTTATATTGAATGATGAATGAAAGAATTAAAATGAAATAGGGGAATTCTTACTTACAAGTGTGTTATCCTTGTGCCCTACACAAAAAGCTGTCATATTGTAAATATATTACAACATAGCCTATTTAGGTTTTGAAATACAAATGCAGTGTTCCATTTCTGTATTGGGTGGTCTTTGGAAGGCTAGTGAATGCCTGAAAAAAATCATATATTCACAAGTATAATTCCAGTCCATGGTATTCTATGTTTCCATATTGATTTATTAGGACTATCATTAGTGGCAAACTCAGAGTAAGGATTTGGTGTTGAGGATACAGTGATGTTTGCCTGAGACATATATGCAGCTGGAATGAAAGTTCAGTTTTTACCACATCCTGAAAATAAGACCAAAAAAGAAAAAAAAAACAACAACCTTGAACTATCACAGGAAACAGCATTTGTATTCACACTGTAAAATGTGAGGAGAGCAAAGAGCTGGCAGCATAAGTGAACAGACCCATAAGTAAGATGTACAATATGGATGTACCATATGTGCTGATCTAGCTAATGCTTGAGGCTCCATTAATTAGATAAAAGGTTTGAATGCATATTCATATGAAGTCCTGTCACCATGTTTCTATACCATAATAATCTTTACAGTTTTTCTCAATTGCTTTGGCTCATTTGGCTCATGTCATGCTTGGTGGCTGACCTGCCTCACACTGTATGGATGTGGTGATGATTCTATGATGACAGTGTAGAACAGGGCCATCAGCTCCTAGGGCAGGGTGAACTTCCTCAGCTGATGCAGGAAGTACATCCTCTGCTGGGCTCTCTTGATGATGGAGGTGATGTTACTGTCCCACTTCAGGTCCTTGGTGATTGTAGTACCCAGGAACTTGAAATACTCCACTGCCAACACAGTTCTGTCAAGAATGGTCAGTGTTGACAGGGTTGGAGGACTTCTCCTGAAGTCCACTCTTATCTCTGATGTTTTCACTGTGTTCAGCTCCAGGTTATTTTGGATGCTCCTCAAGATAACCTGGTCCACCACCTGTCTGTAAGGCGATTAATCACCGTCACATATGAGACCGATGTGCTATCATCTGCAAATTTCAGGATGTTGACTGAGGGATCCATAGAGGTGCAGTCATTTGTCATTACAGTGAGAAAATAAGTGGGGAGAGTACACAGCCTTGTGTGGCACCAGTACTGACGGTCTGGGTTCTTGATTTGAACTTTCCCAATATCACCAGGTACGTTCTACCAGTGAGAAAGTTGGTGATCCACAAGCAGGTTGAGGCCAGCACTCTGAGCTTGATAATTTACTGTGTAGTCATGCCAGGATGATAGTGTTAAATGCTGAGATTAAATCTAAGAACAGAATTCTTGCATAAATTGAAGATAAAGGATTAAGTGAAGACCCATGTTCACCACATTGTCCACCAACCTGTTGGCACAGTGGGCAAATTGCAGGGGGCCCAGCAGTGGGGTTTTGATGTCCCTTAGATGACACAGTACTTTCTTGAACTATATGTTCTTGAGCTATATGCCCTCTGATAGGTGTGCTAACTGGTAGACAATTATACTCACTCATTTGTATAGATAAACATTTGATAGCGAAAACATTTGAAATTTGTTTAAAAGAATGAGTTTCCATACAGTGGTATGGAGATTTTGCATGTTGCTTTGAAAATATTTACATTTGAGAATTAGCCCAAAGCAACTGAGAAAAACTAACATACTGTTTATGGTGCGTGAGGTATAGATTAATGATTTGTGTTGAAGAAAGGTAAAGGGCCTACAACCTTTGGTCAATGTTCCATGAGCTCATGAACTTTGGTCATTATCTCTGTTTCCTGCGTCTCTCAAGAAAAAAAAAAAAAAACTCAGCAAAGCCTCATGTGAGAGGTTTCTGTTTGATTTGTTTGCAAATGTGGGTTTTCAAGGAAGGGGAGGGGGTGTTTCAGTGCCTTTTGTGGTATTATGTCTCAGGCAGTAAAGACACCATATGTGCATCCTTTGTCCTATCATTTGTTACTTGTGTGTACACTATATTGCCAAAAGTATTCACTCGTCTGTCTTCACACGCATTAATATGTTTGCCCACCCTTTGCAGCTATAACAGTTTCAACTCTTCTGGGGAGGCTTTCTACAAGGTTTAGGAGTGTGTTTATGTGAATTTTTGACCATTCATTCCAGAAGCACGGGTTGAGGTCAGGACGCTATGCAGGCCAGTCAAGTTGTTCCACACCAAACTCGCTCATCCATGTCTTTATGGACCTTGCTTTGTGCACTGGTTCGCACTCATGTTGAAACAGAAAGGGGCCATCCCCAAACTGTTCCCACAAAGTTGGGAGAATGAAATTGTCATTAACAGTTCACTGCAACTAAGGAGTCAGGCCCAACTCCTGCAGATCAACCCCACACCATAATCCCCCCTCCACCAAGCTTTATACTTGGCACAATGCAGTCAGACAAGTACTGTTCTCCTGGCAACTGCCAAACCCAGACCTATCCATCGGACTGCCAAACAGAGAAGCGTGATCCGTCACTCCAGAGAACACGTCTCCACTGCTCTAGAGTCCAGTGCTGGCATGCTTTACACCACTGCATCTGACGCTTTGCATTGCGATGGTGATGTGAGGCTTGGATGCAGCATCTCGGCCATGGAAACCCATTCTATGAAGCTCTCTACGCACTGTTCTTGAGCTAATCTGAAGGCCAGTTGCAGACCTTTGCACACTATGCGCCTCAGCATCTGCTGACCCCGCTCTGTCATTTTACGTGGCATACCACTTTGTGGCTGAGTTGCTGTCATTCCCAATCACTTCCACTTTGTTATAATACCACTGACAGTTGACTGTGGAATATTTAGTGGCGAGGAAATTTCATGACTGGACTTGTTGAACAGGTGGCATCCTGTCACAGTACCACACTGGAATTCACTGAGCTCCTGAGAGTGACCCATTCTTTCACAAATGTTTGTAGATGCAGTCTGCACCTTGGAGTTCCAGACACTAGCTGCCATTATGGTGGAATAAACCATCAATCATGTATACCTTCAATGAGGGTTTAAGAGAGGAACTGCAGGTAGCACTTGCCTGAAAACAGGAGATGGCTTCCCTGAATGATGTCATCCACCTCACAATCACCTACAACCTCCTCTTGGAAGAGAAATGCCACTCCCTTCAATGGAGGTCACCTCTTAGAATTATGGTTCTGTGACTGGAATTTACTGCCAATGAAGATGGCCTTTGAGGAGTGGAGGCACTGGCTTGAGGGAGCATAGCACCACTTCACACTACCTCCAAACCACTAAGATGCCAAATTCCAGGCAGGCTTGGTGGTCTGTGTTCTTCTCCCAGTTTGGGCATGGGTAGTGACCAAAGATGGCTGGATGGGACCCACTGGGAAGCTGGTGGCCAAATATGCAGGTCTGTACACCATCCTCGCTGAATAAACAAGATGTACAGGGTGGGCATGCCGGAGATCAGGCGTGCATCGTAGGCCTTCCACATCTCTAACTTGATGCCTGTGGTCATGGGGCCCCTAGGAGGGCTGCTGCCACTGCTGGAGCTTGAGGGGGGTCCAGCATATAATATGATTGCCCTGTTGGACTTGCAGAAAAAGCTGCAGTACCTCATGGAATGGGAGGAGTACAGCCTGGAAGAGAGAAGCTGTGTGCCTGTCTCCCAAATCCTGGATCCCGACCTGCACTCCTTCCATCATTCGCAGCCAACCAAACCAGCCTCTCGTCGACCAGGCAGTCCCTGCTCTTGGAGGTCGGCGGGATCTTCAGGGGATACAGTCACGGTGTGACAGGCACCCTGCTCAAGAGACACACACGCTGTCACACCCACACTCACATACCCACACGCACATCACATCTGCCCTGCTCCAATTCACATGATTAGTACCATTACTGTTGAACAACTTCCAAGGCTGCACTTCTCATGTTTATAATTTATATGTGTATTCAGACTCTGCTAACTCTTATATCAAGGTTTATAGTTCATCTGTACAGCACTTTTTTACGCCTTGAGAACTAATTCCAGAGCTATAATCTTTTTCCTTTGATTTTTTTTTTTTTGTTCACCGCAGTGCTTTGTTATTTTTACAATAAGCACTCCATTCACTCACTTGATTCGTCTCGATAACTCCCTGCCGGCGTGGTCTACTCCATAACTTATTTTATGTATAGGCTATTATATAATTTTGTGGGTCATATATGTAACATGCATTTTCTTGCGAAGTAAAACATGCGAATATCTTGACATTCTTTGCCACGCCTCTTTTATTAGCGTGCGTGAAAAAGCCTTTCACATCAGTCACACAGCTTTTCATCAAACACTCATCTTGGTAAAATGCTCAGTTGTGTGTACTATGGGCACATTGACAAAGAGGGTGCAGAGAGACTACTGGAAAAACATGGAAAAGATGGGAGCTTCCTTTTAAGGGACAGCCAAAGCGTGCGCGGGGCTTTTTGCCTTTGCGTCAGGTAAGAACGATTTAAGCATGCTTTTATTTTAACTGCCTATAGATAACTTTTCACCGTCTTCCTTTAAAAAACAAAGTCGCCCCACTGACAATTTATGAAAAATTTAGACGTCATAATTCCATCTCTTCCTCTTTGTCGTCATCATCATCATCATCATCATCATCTTATTATTATTATTATTATTATTATTATTATTATTATTATTATTATTATTATTATCATTAATAATCAAGGATGTGAAAACTATTATCGCATATCAAATGTTCTTTATTTGGGCATTCAAAATGCACTAAATGTATTGTTCAGTGAGTTAATTTGTCTTGTTTAACTGTTAGGAATCTTTTCACTGTAAATACTAGCTTGAAGCAATAGTACATTTACAAAAAAATCAATAGACTTTCTCTTTATCTGTTTAAAGCGTAAAATAAGCTACTGTGGCAGAAAAGTCTCAAACTCTCTACACATTGATTTACTTTCTGAAATGCCCTGAAACATCTGAATGGATATGCTTGGTAATGGTTCAAATTAAACTGCCACAGTGAACATATATCATTAATCACGGTGTAATATTCTCACGGTCTTTAACAATGCATTGATACTCTGTACGTTACACAGTGGAAACAGAGTATCAGTGTGTACACAGTATGTGTTGTTTTACTCAGGACATTACATTATAATTAATGGTATAGTTACACAGTAACAGTGGTGGTATGAATAAAGTGGCACCTAATTTGAACATCCAACCTTTGATGCAACTTTTGAAAATCACATCAGATCTATGACAACTTTATAAAACTTTTAGTCACATATCTTTTTATCTAAGGAAAACACCATTTGTGCACACCTACAGAATTGAGCACACATCTCTAGGCTGGGCTGTTGAGGTGAGCAGACTCTGATTTCTACTGTGGTCTAATGTCCAAATGCAGTATATTTATTGTATACAGTTTGATTATCTGTTTACCTGATTCTGATTATGTGTAGAGAGTGGTTATGTGTACAGATTCTGGAACATTTAAAATGGTTTGTATTCACATTAAAAATTGACTGAAGCCTGTCTCTGTATAGTGCATATGCTGTATATAAACTTTACAGTATTTGGCCTAGTCACCTATATTTTGAATTATACAGAACCTAGACTTTGAAAAGGATATTGAGATACACACCCCGTGAATGTTAGGATGTAAACATCTACTTTTCCATATATAAACAGGCTCTTCCTACTACTAATTCAGAAGCACTTTGCTTGCACCGCTGATAAAGGCCCTCTGTTTATTTATTTTCAATTACTTCAGTTATATATTAAACATTTATTTTAAATGTTCAAACTTTAAACAGTTTTAACAAGAACATCCTAAAAAAGACAAATAAATAAAAGCTTTATAATTGTTTTTGGAATGCACATCACATTTTCTTGTTTAAATACACTTAGTGGTCATTAAGGGCAACTGAAATAACGCAAAGCACCTTTTGTAACCCCACTCCTATAATACATAACCTAATCAGCTTTACAATTTTAGCCAAGAACTCTACAACACAGCCCCACAATATATCCAACAATTGCAATAATGAGCATACATTGTTTTCAGGCTGCTTTGAGTATTTTCATTGCTAGAGATTCACTGTTACAATATATCGTGCAATGCAGCAATGCAGACAATAGAGACAAGGAGCAAGGCACATTTGTGGTCACAGTTTGCAGCTATAAATGCTACATTATTGAGTCTGTGGTTTGTCACAGTATGGTCGATCTGCCAGGTCTCCACTATACCATGACTGCACTGAGCATTCTGTGTGAGTGCATAGATTAAAAGAGGATATGTGTCCACACTAATGGGGAAACTGAGCACCAAGATCTCAGACCAAAAATATTTGTCTTTTATCAGTCAAGGCCATAATCATCACAATAGATCAGGAACATATAGAAATTCACAAAAGCATTTAGAATAACTGTTCACTGTTCACAGTGGCAGACTATCTACTAATATGTCAGCGAATTTAATGCATCTTTCTTGTTGTCTTATTTCAGAAGTGTGTAACTAATCACTTTACATCCTTCTGTAGTGTGTACTGCCCAGATTTGGACAGAGATTCTGCTTAGGAGGTTCAAAAGCAGCATTTTTTACACAAACAAATTAGATTTTAAAGGTTATCAACAAAAAGTCAGCTCATTCCAGGAAACCTTTACAATTGTCTCATGATGTGTGAGACTGTTTAATTCAAAGACACAACTTCCATCACCATGATAATTCCCTGAACAATCTGGTTTAAAACCTTTTACAATTAATATTGTGTGTGCAACATAAAAGAGTAAACATTCTTATCATTCATTTTGACCATTAAAGACCATCAACAGAGCGAAACCCCAGTGGTTCCCATCACTGGATGAGCTCATTGAGTGCTACAGAAAACACACACCTGACCACATGGTTCCTCTTCTGTATCCCCTGGAGAAAGCAAACCTCTGTGTGGAGGACAGATCAAACCCAGGTGAGATGTGTGCATTTGTGTGTGTGTGTGTGTGTGGGGGGGGGCGGGGGTAGTCGTTTCATCAAAAAGGGTCCAATAATATTTTTAAATTGTTCAGTTCAGTAGTTCTTGTGGACCCCTCAATGATCTACACTTCAGTACTACACCAGAAATCAACTAGCTACAATAGACCAGATTGTGGTTCATCTGAGGGTTTCTATGCACTAAATCAACAAAAGTGTGATCCTTAAAGAAATATTCCAGTGTTTTTCAACCTAATCTATATCTTCCACAATTTTATTGTATGGTTAATTACTATGGACAATCATTTTAACACATTTTAACACTTTAAACCAATTAGCTCACAAAGCACATAATGAAAGCCAGGGTGGGTAGTTGTTGCATTCTGTCAAAAACGTTTGGTATACATGACCACATAATGTTGGTTCAAATCCCCAACTATTACACTCTAAAAATAGGCATCATATGCTCCAGACAGACATTAGAAAATTTCTTACCAAAGCTTTTCTTATTTAGTTTTATCAAACACTTAAGCAACACAGTTAAGAGCAATTTTGGTTACTTAACCAAAATTAACTTAACCCTAAGGTATTGTAGTATCCATGCACAATTAGGCAGAATTTTATTTATCCTTAAATGACTTGCAGTTGTGTAACAGTAAAGTACCATGTCAAATTTTTCAGTCTGGAAAACAATTAATTATACATATCTTTATCACAGAGGCTCTATGTTTATTAAAGAAATTCACCAACTACCCCTGGGCACCTATTCTCTATGTGTTGAATCAATAGTTTTTTTCTTTCTTTTGGGATTATATCAAAATGTATTTGTTTGTTGTAATTAACTGTTAATCACCAATGGAGATTACATTGAGCAATAACAACAGGACCTTTTACTGTCCTGCTAATGGAACATCAATGACACATGTATTTCACACTACACCCACCCAACACTGCACCCTCTGACTTAAAAAAAAAAAATTCTTATATTCTGCATATGCATGATTGTTGATCAAAACATGTTGATCAACCTATTTTGTAATAATTTGCATTGCTAGGCTAGGGAAGCCCCCTCACTTTCCTTAGTCATTTAGAAATTGTCTGTCTTACACATTAAGTCCAAATAAAGACAAAACCTGTCAAACCAAGTGCGCAGTCCTGTCATTACCATGTTTCAGTTCTAAATTATGGCTGTCTTAATGTTATGTGTTCTTTCAGTGGCAAAACTATCTTACATGGAAATGTGATGATCTGACATGACCCACGGAGAGAGGAAGAGACAAAGGAAGAGAGAGGAACAGAGAGGAAGAGAGAGATACACAGAGAGAGATAGAGGCTATACATTTTTTTCATATATCTCCAGGAGTCATGCTTCTAAGAATAATTCCACAAAGTGGCAGTAGAAATATTTAAAGCTGCCATGAAATCTTTTTGACCAATTTATAATTTGTATAAACATTTTAATTCAGCAGCATATATGCATTTTTTATTGCAATTCAAAACAAAGTGTGTTTAAAGATGTATATATAGGAATGTAAATGATTTTTTAAAGCATTGAGAAGTCATAGCAAATAATTAAGTGTTTCACATTCAAATATTAATCATTGTAGCTCTTCTTGTTGCTTCTGTACCTAAATCTTATCAAATATAAAACAAATGTACACACACACACACACACACACACACACACACACACACACACACACACACACACACACACACACACACCAGATGATTAAAATGAAGTAACTGAGTTCAATGGAGCAACCAAGCAGCAGGTTTGTGATTACAGTTAGACCTACAAGCTATCAGAGTACTGGGCTTGTCATCTGGACCTCTAAAAGTTGTCCACACTACAAATAAGAACTCCTAACCTTTCCTTGAATGACTGACAAGAAATCACAATTTTCTGTTTCTGTCATTCACTGGTTTCTAAGATAAAAATATTTAGATTATGTACTATCAGTATAAAGTTACTTTCTAAACTCCCCAGTGGCTCACTATGTACTATCTCTGTGAATCACTGAATCACTCAGTGAATTTCACTGACCATAAGTCACCAGAAATGACATAGCTCCGTGCTCTTGTGAGCTTGGCTTATATATACTTTAAAAAGCTTTTACTTCCCCTCCTGTTTGTTGAGGAATTTTTCATTCTTTAGCTCTTCCATACTACCAACATTCCATATCACTGATATTTTGTCACAAAGGAAATACATAAAATACATAGTTTTGATATCAGTCTTCATATGTATAGAATATTTTGAAACTTTGACTCCATTAAGTCAGGAAGCAAATCTAGGCAGTGAGTGGAGAGACAAAGTGGAAAGTACTTTTTTGTAATGCTCTAAGGATGGCTTCCCATTATCACTTCCTAGAATGGAAGTAGGTCCTTTGTCATCTGTACAGAACCATAAGTGGCAAAGGCAACTTTTAAAAGTTTTTTTTTCTCTTGAAATTGTATGCATTACTTTTCTTGGACTATCCTACAATTTTGTTTGTTGCAATGGTGTGTCTTTCTTTTTTATTTTTGCTTGTGTTTTTCCTTGACCACATATTCAGAGCCCTTCCAGTGGCCTCAAAACCTGATTATAGTTATTATGACCCTGTCTAGATGTGGGGGAGTGAATGTGGTTTTCCAAGTAGTCAAAGAGGCATACCACTGAGAGACTGGTGAAATGAGGTTTCTAGTCAATGGTGAATTCAATGTTTCTAGTCTATGGTGATTCACTGACATAAAACATGTAAAATCATTCACAAGAAGAAATTCGCAGCTGGCTCACCCGGTGACATTTCCTGAACCCTGAAACCTGAAACTGTCACGGGTGTTTATTTTTGCCTTGCAGCCCGCTTATTTTGTACCATTGCTCAAATCATGGAAAATAAAGACTCTTTAACTTTGCCTCACCTCTCGCTCCCTCCCTCTGCCACCGTCACAGCCAGATAATTTAAGATCAAAGTTAAGGATTGTCAACACTTCTCGTATTGGACTTTGTGCTAACCTGGGTGAAAACAAAAGTAAGACAAAAACCTTAACTCCCTCACTACCTCAAACACAAATGTCAGGCTAAGCAAGTGGAGCATAGTTCACTGAGTTTTATCCCTGATTACTGACAAGTCTGACTTTTAACAGAGCAAGTAAGTACCATTAACTGTTATCCACTGTGTGTGTTTACCAGTATATCCTATATTGCATTATTAAATGCTATATATTTACAGCATTTGGCGGACATTCTTATGCATTTACAGCATTTAGCTGATGCTTTTATCCAAAGCAACTTACAATTATGACTGAACACAACTTGAACAACTGAGGGTTAAGGGTCTTCCTCAGGGGCCCAACAGTGGCAACCTGGCTGTGGTGGGTTTTGAATTGGCAACCTTCTGATTACTAGTGAAGTACCTTCACCACTGTAATACTTACAAAAGTGCTTTGCCATTTATTCATAGAATACATCCTAGTACATTAGAGTCCTATATACCAATGAACTAGAATACTATTGAAATACAGGGATCAATTCTGAAATGCCTAGAAGTGCAAAATACATAAGCTCTATCTTGGACAACAATAAGTGCAACAAAGGAGCAGTCAACATCAGTGTAATAAACAATACCCTACAATAAGTAGTTTCAGTTAGTCAGTATAGGGTCAGTGGTCATTTAAATATTCTACAAATAGATGGGTCTTCAGTCTGCATTTGAAGACTGCAAGGGACTCTGTTATCCAGACTCTGCTGGGGGTTCTGTCACGGTTGGCTGGTCATCCCACGGGAGGGACACGGTCACTCCTGCTAGGGATCACATACCTGCCCTGCTCCCAAATCACCTACCTTTTAATTATCTCCACCTGTTCCTTGTTTACCTTCTTTATTTAAACCCACAGGTCCCGAGAGATAGCGCTGCACATTAGTGGTCTATGGGACTACGGGATTCCACTCTGTTCACCGCTATTCGGGGAACTGAAACGTGTATTCCCATTTGTTGGTTTTGGTTTCAAACTGATTGTTTAAATGGAGAATAAAGAGCACTTTGGCTCGACCTTGCTTCTCGCTTCCTCTGTGCTGCCCCCGTCACATAATCAAGCATGTTTTAATGAACCTCGCTTTGTGCACAGGGACACAGTTATGCTACAACATGAAAGGGCAACAACACTGGGAATATATAATTGTCTAAAATGTCATTGTATGCAATCACATTGTATGCGATTTTTACATGCTGCATACATCAGTACTGTGACTTTGTGTGGTCTATTGTTTCAGGCCTGAACAGCTGTTGCTTCTAGACACTTCTATCTCACGATAATAACACTTGCAGTTGACTGAGATCTAGTAAGGCAGAAATTTCACAAACCTTTAATGTAAGGGTGGCATCCTATGACAGTGCCATGTTTAAAGTCACTGAGCCCTTCATTACGATGGGTTCTATTGTTACTGTTTGTGGAGATTGCTAGCTAGTGGCAGAAACACCTGGACCCAATAACTAGGAGCAATATATAATCAACCTACCCTGCTGTGTAGCTGCGAGTATGACACATTAAGAGAATATATATAGCAAAGCATTCATACACAGTTCAATGTCTCATGAGGCATCCAAACTTCTCTTAATGTGTTGCAATCACAGCTGAGTACACAGCAGGGTAAGTTGATAGGTTGAGCAAACTTGCAATGTGAGATGACAAAATTAGATGATATAATCTGATATGATACGGTTTGCTCCACAGTTGGCTCTCTTCAGAGTGCATGTTCTAACCTTTTTTCAGTCTGAGTAGAAACAGGCAATAAGTTTTCAGTCTTCGTAACAGTGTACCTTCCAAAAAATAGATTGTTCCTTTATAGTGGTGAACTGAAAGTTCAGTTTACCATGTAGCTACATACACATTTCTATGTTGTCATTGTGTGGTCACATTTGTTCCCTAATTCAAGATCTGTTCTGGGGCACTGTGGTCATCTTCTGGTATGTTTACTCAAGCTGTCCAGTGCTTATATAGACATGTCATGTAGATGGTACTGTTTTGGTCTAAAAAGGTTTTGTTCCATATTCTGGCTCATGAGGCCATAATGTGTAGTCTTTTTTTGCAGTGTAAATTCATAAAACATCAGGATAATAAGATACTAAAACAGTGCCAAAACATATATGATATATATGATTAATGAAATATATGTTAATGGAAATCAAATAAATTAGTTGCCTTCAATAAAATATATATTACAACAAATATTATCATTCATCAAAATACTTGAAATTTGAGAAAGTAATTTGTTACCATTTCCATTCAAACAAAAAAGGAAATATGAAAATACAGCCAAATGGCACATGCTTCATGTCCAGTTATTATCCAGAGATGGATTATTCTGATGATTCCATAGTATCGCCAGTTCTCCTCTGCAGCTCACACCGTGCAACCTTTACATCTTCTTGGAAATAACTAGTATTTCGCTAATGACAACAATCGAAAAAAATATGTTGTTATTGGTTTACACCAGCTGAACTTAAGGGTGAATGCATGCTTTACTTGTGTACTTTCCATGATTTTTCTCTGCCCCAATATTTCCAGGGTAGTACTGAGGTTAAATTATTATAGTTGATAAATTGAACAAAAAGAATAATGTGGAATAATCAGATTATAATTTTTTATACTTGTATGCGGCCTTGGGCACTGGGAGTGTGCTAAGATGTGTCGATGGCTATCACGGAGCAATAAACGTACTGCAAAACACAAGAAAGAGGTAATAAAACTTATGAATAGATCCAGCTCATGCCAAGCTCACAGTACATTTCTAAGTACGTATCATGCATTAATGCTGATAATTGAGGACATTACTGAAGTCAGTCTGACCCGATACTCAAGTCATATCTACTGTAGCTACATCAACCATCTGACAGTCTGCAGTTCCATCTAGCAGCGCTAATGCTAGCAGCGCAAATGCTAACAGCGCCAATGCTAACGGCGCTAGTGCTAATGGTACTATCGGCGCAGCCAATGGCACATGCGCGGGGCCCACCATAGAACAGCGCCCTCTCATCATCACGCAGAGCGACGTGAGGAGAGTGTTTAAAAGGGTGAATACCAGGAAGGCGATGGGACCAGACGGTATCTGCGGGAGGGTCCTCAAAGCCTGCGCAGATCAGCTAGCCCCGGTATTCACCGACATCTTCAATCTCTCCCTGACGCTCGGTATCTTCCCGTCCAGCTTCAAGCGGTCCACCATCGTCCCCGTCCCGAAGAAACCTCGACCCTCCGACCTCAATGACTACCGCCCTGTCGCCGTCACATCAGTCGTGATGAAGTGCTTTGAAAACCTAGTCAGAGACTTCATCACATCTTCACTGCCAGCCTCCATGGACCCACTGCAGTTTGCATACCGCCACAACCGCTCCACTGACGATGCAATTGCACATCTGCTCCACACTACACTGACTCACCTGGACGAAGGGAGGGGAAATTATGTTAAAATGCTATTTGTCGACTATAGTTCAGCATTTAACACTATCATCCCCTCCCTACTCACTACTAAGTTGGGGGATCTAGGACTGCATACATCCCTGTGCGACTGGATCTCCAACTTCCTAACAGACAGACCACAATCAGTACGGGTGGACAACTGCGCCTCATCCACCCTCACCCTCAGCACTGGAGCTCCTCAGGGTTGTGTCCTAAGCCCCCTGCTCTACTCACTGTACACCTATGACTGCATAGCCACTTCCAGCTCTAACATCATTGTCAAGTTTGCTGACGACACCGTTGTCGTGGGTCTGATCTCGGACAACGACGAGAGGGCCTACCTGGAGGAGATTAAACACCTGGAAAACTGGTGCCAGGAAAATAATCTCCTCCTAAACGTCAGTAAGACAAAGGAGCTGATCGTGGATTGCAGCAAGAAGCAGGAGCGGCACTACCAACCTGTGAGGATCAGTGGAACCACGGTGGAGAGAGTAGATAGTTTCAGGTACCTTGGAGTTCACATCTCGCAGGACCTGTCCTGGTCCCGCCATACCAACTCCCTGGCAAAGAAGGCTCGTCAGCGTCTTTACCACCTCAGACGCCTAAGAGACTTCAGACTGCCCTCCAAAGTACTGTGGAACTTCTACACCTGCACTATCGAGAGCATCCTCATGGGGAACATCACAGTCTGGTTTGGGAATAGCACCAAGCAGGACAGACAAGCACTCCAAAGGGTAGTGCGTTCAGCAGAGCGTATCACTCACACGGAACTTCCTGACCTGCAGACCATCTACTACAAGCGGTGCCAGACCAAGGCCAGGAACATTGTGAAGGACCCCACCCATCCCAACAATAGACTCTTCTCTCTGTTGAGGTCAGGGAGGCGCTTCCGCTCCCTGAAGACCAAGACAGACAGGCTGAAGAGGAGCTTCTTCCCACAGGCCATTCGGGCCCTGAATCAGGGAAACTGATAAACTGTGGGGACCACCACCACCATGTAACATGACTGTATATCTGTACATCTGTATATATAGATTTATACTCAATTACCTTGTTACACAACAACTGTAGATATGTTATTATACAAAATGGATCTGTACATTCTGTAGATTGTGTACATATATACCCAACCATATTACACCTGCACTGTACATTCTGTAGATTGTGTACATATATACTCAACCATATACATTGTACATTGTGTATATATTCATAATATACATATATTGTACATACATTGTTAATATATTTTGTACATACATAGAATAGTTCAAGTTCAAGTTCAAGTTCAAGTTCGGTTTATTCGTCACATACATAGTCATACACAGTATAACTCGCAGTGAAATGGTGGAGAGTGCTCTGTCCAAACTGAGGAAGTACATATACATATATACATAGAATATATATATTTATCTGCATATATATATTTTTCTCTATGCACCCCTGTTTCTCTTCCTCAGTTTGGACAGAGCACTCTCCACCATTTCACTGCGAGTTATACTGTGTATGACTGTATGTGACGAATAAACCGAACTTGAACTTGAACTTGAACTTGACAGCCAATGAGGAAAAGCTGATCACAAGAGAATTCAAGCAGACAATCAGTCATAGTGTGAAGGTTTCACCTCTGCAAAATATTTTGGATATTTAGGATTAACACAAACAATGGAATGTTGGCTTTTCCTCTCAGGACTGAACTGCTCTTTTTTGGAGAGAATGGATGCTTTCTAATAAAGTTTCTTGATTTTGTAAATACTTGTTGGGCTGTGTTTTTCACTTGTCCTGAACCTAAACTGGAAAAGTGAATAAAACTCTACAACAATGCCCATATGGAGGCACCATATGCCTGCTGGATATTAACTGCTGGACAAGGACCACCAGAAGGCTCCTGTGGCCCAGTACCCCATGAGGGTAGCACCTACTGAAAGGCTGTGAGTGAACACCTTGGGTCCTTTGAACAACAGATGTAGGAGCTTGAGGGAATGTGAGTAGTGCCCCAGAGGAGAGATGCTATGTTACACGTTAAAGGGGCTCTAGAAGAACTCCACAGTGAGCAAAAGTAGCATATATTTGAGATAATGTGTGTCAGGTCCCTAACGCAGTGCAATGTAGTCCTGAGCTGAGCAAGTGCAAGATTGGAGTGTCTTTATTCTCCATTGCAAAATGAAACAATAAAAGCTAGCCAAAAACAGAAATGAAAACAGCGCTCACTGAAGATTTCGATGTATTTTAGGATGCAGCAGAGTAGCAGTAACACTCCAGACATATTTTGTGAACACAACAGCGAGGAACACAACAGCGAGGCAAACAGGAGACAGATTCAGGTAATCAGGACTGTGAATGGGGAAGGTGCAGTGTGTGTGGCAGTGGGCATGTCCCACAGCCTGGGGGCCTGATGCACTGTGATAATTGTTATATTATTAGTATATTTTTTACTAAAGTTACCTGTGCCCAAATTAAGTTTTCCAGCTTCTCTCTGGTAATAACTGAAATATACATACAGGAACTACAGCCATGTAAAAGCTACTTTATGTCCGGGAGAGCAATTTGAGATGATAGTAGACCCACCAAAGAAGAGCTCCCTGGAAAGCCCCTGACAGTGGCCAAATCCAACATGTGCTATACAGATTACACACACGTTTATCCGCAGTCATACTAAACACCTTCTGCTGTGCATAGTTGGATCTGTAATAGTAGTACTCGAAGTAAAATAAGAATAGTCAAAAAATACAAAATAAAACTTGTGATTTGCTTGATTCAATCCATTCAAAAGTCTATTTCAGAGTTAAAAGACAAAAATATTTCAGTTTGTGTTGTGATCATGGGCAACATGGACTGGGTGTACACAAAGCTAGAATTAGGCAAGTCCCAGGACACCCAACCAGAATGGAAAGTACCCAGGTGAAATGCTCTACTGCCTTAAAGGAAAGGATGTCTGCTTTCTTTCTCACATGCACAAAGATAGCCAACTGAAATTCACTCATGCACATAAAAGCCTTTAAAGCATCAATAATAGTGTTATATTTATATATAATGTACAATTAGTAATCATTTTTATTTAATTGGTAATTATGACAGATACTTATCTAAAATAAGTACAGCAAACAATCCAAGTTACATATGCATACATAGTTAAACTATTTATTATTTACTTTGACATTTAATCTACAATTTTGCACTAAATTGCTAACCAAGTTTTAACCATCACAAGAAGCTGGAGCAAACTACTAAATAGCTTAAATGAGCAATGAAAACATGGCAATTTAAGATGTTTTCAACTATAAGTATTTAAGTGTGTTGTAATTAGGGAAACTGCAGATATTCTGAAACTCAGTGTAACCTGACCTTTTTAATATTGATATAAATGATAATCATATACCACATTATACATGCTGCATTCTTTGTTCTTTCAGTGTGATGAACAGTATAGCCTGTTGCATTCAAACATGAAAGTGAATTAAGACAGACTGACAATCCCTCCCTGCTGGTACATACATGTTCTTGCACCACATAGTCCAGCCCTCCTCACACCCAAGCCTGTAAGCTGTTTTGCTTAATTTTCATTGCAACATTCGTAGGCCTGTGGCCAATGAGACATGGAAAGCTATTATTGTTATCTTTAGCTACCTCTGTATAACCAGCTTGTCCACTGAGGGCAAACCTTAGATAACCATGCTGTCCTTAAAGACATTTGTGTTTAAATGCACCTCTAGCTTGTCACTTGAATTATTTCCCCTTCAGACATCCACTCAACATGTTTTGGTGGCATAACCTAGTAAGTAAAATATAAATATGTAAGAAAACTGAATAAATAACAAATATACAATGAACATAAATAAGCAACTTAAACAACTACTTTAAGAACCCAATTCATAAAAAGACAAGTGAATCAAAAAAATTTGTCTTACATGACTGAAATCATCTCTCTCAAGAAGCATTTTAACATTTCCAGATGGGGTTGGTACAGAAGGAAATAACTTCTCTGACAGCCTGGAGAAGCAAAGAGAATGTGTCTCAAAATATGACTGGCACATTGGACCAAATGTGTCAGTCATACTAGTGAATGTGATCTTTTTCAACATTTGAGAAGGTGTCAGTTAACCACAGTCTTTCCCAGGTGAGGTCACAGACTGCCTCTGCACTGCTCATTACTGTATTCCCTGGTCTAAGAAACCCTGTCCAAACTAATGCTAATAAGTGTGCTGAGTGCGCAGTGTGATGAGAGCAGAAAACTACAATGTGTAGTGCAGGGTTAGTAGCAAAATGCAGGCCAGAAAATGTAGAAAGTGACAAAGCATAAATGTGTTAATGCACAGCCAATTGCACAATCACACCCTTTGCTTAATATCAGTACATTGTCTAAATTGATGTCACGGTTGGTCCCTCCTTGCTTCCATGGTTTCCATGACATGTTTCTCCATTCCGTTCCAGTCCTTGTTTTTGATTTCACCGGTCATTATTTGAACCTGTGCCTTGTTTAGTGTTCATTAGTTAATGTATTTAGACCCTGTCTTGTTTGTTCATTGAATGTATGGGTGCATGTTTGGATGTTTTTGAAGGCCCATATCTGTATGCCTGTAAGTTTGTACTCCGTGCCTCCTGGTCTGCATGTTTGTTAGCCTGTGTTACCTTAACCGTTGGTTTTTCCTTACGTCCGTGTGTCATTTTCTAGTCTGTTAACCTGCTTCCCCTGTTTGCCTTCATGTGCATTTGTTTGTTTATCATGTATCCTAGTACTCTACATATTGGCTCAATGACCCTGGACTGTCATACTGACTCAATATGGATTTGCCCCTAATAAAGCTCTCTCTTCTACACTTCCGCTTCCTTACTGCTCACTGTTACAATTGACAAGCATAAGAGGTTTGGGGCATTCTTAAAGTGTCAGGGTAATTTATACAGCAAATTTACTTCACTGCTTTGCTTTCACTATTTTTACTGGAATAAAGGCGGAATTAAGGCAGTCCGCAAATCCTGGAAGTCAGTCAATCTTAATCCAAAAAAGTGAGCCAAAAAGATAATCTCAAAAAAAGCTAATCTTGGAGCTATTTTTTCATTTCAAATTGATTCACAGATGGAGTGGAGATCACATTCTGGCCAAACTCAACAGTTCGTACCTAAGCCCACATGCTTGCCAGTGAATGATTCCTTTTTACCCCCTTTAAACGATGCCAATTTGAAAATCATAAGTTCCATAAATGTTACTATGCTACTCAGAATATTTTTACCAAACAAAAACCCAGAAGTTATAAGAAAGAAGACAAAGTAAGACACGTTACCTTTGGAACTTGCACACCAGCAGTAAAGCCAAAAGAACCATGGGAAGCACAAACACAATGGAAGCGATCATGACTATGTTCAGCTGGTGAGGGTTCTCAGATGGGCCAACCTCTAATTCAAACAGCATAGAAACATACATCAATACACTCACAGTTAAAGCCAACCTCAAAATGCTAAAACTTGTGCTATGATATGACTCACCAACAACTGCACTCCATTCACTCCAGTACTTGGCTTCAGCACAGTCATCCCCCACTTTTGTTCTCATTTGAATTCTGTAGCACTTTGTCGGGTCAATCTTTGTTTTATTATATGCCAACCTGTGAGTCAACTGTACAGTCTTCAGAAGGAATACAAACAAAATGCTAATAGTCTCTGCATGCTGTGGCAGTAAAAGGTATATCAAAAGTCGCAACACATGTTAAGACATCTTACCTCATTATTGATCTTAATTTCATATGTAAAACACCAATCATTAAGATTTTTGATATTTTTTGGCATTGACCAATTTATTTCTAGGTATCCTGGCTGGTTTAAGGCTGTTGTTATTTCTGGGGGATCCAGCTTTTCTGGGGGGAAAAAAATGTAACAACACAATTTGAAATATTAAAAACAGATAATTTATGTTACTTCATTAGCTTCGTTAACAATTCTTTTGTGCAAATGTCACCACCTACTTTTGTGTTCTCCTCCAAGACATTAAGTTATGGAATGAGTACAAAGGCTACATAAGTAATATATAGCCGAAGTTTGGGAATTTTTGTTTTGATACAGAAACATCTATTAGGATTTCTTACCAATATATTCTATATAGAATGCTTTTTCAAGGGCAAACCAATGACCAGGCATGGAAATGTTGACTAAAACAAGCATGTCTGAATGAATTGAAAAATTGCTTTGGCATTCAATGCTCTCTTTTGCAGTATCTTGGAGGCAGTGTAAAGGATGGTCCACGTCTTTGCATTCGAAGCTGATTCAAGAACACAAGAAAACAAGTTACACATGGGCGTAAAGAGCTATCGCACAGCTCTTATGTCTCACCAAGGAATTAACATAATGGAATCCAATGATGACACTCATAATAAATCATAATTTGATATAATTTCATATAAGTCATAATTTCGAAGACTTGCCGAAAAGAAGCTGAGTATTGTGCAGTCTTAGGAAGTGTTTGTGTGCTCCAGGAGCAATTGATGTGCTCAGACTTATAGATCATGCAAGAGATATCATCCACAGAAAAATTCTGAAGACCTGAGAAATGACAAGACATATTTTAAGGTTATACTGGAAATAAAAATACTGCTGTACAAAGATATGGATGGAAACTAAGTAGTTAGTTGAAAGCTAAATGCATACATTGTCATTTTGTGAATATTAAATTGCTTCTAGATGTAGTGATTACTAGATTCAATGTAGAAATAGAGGTTTGTTTAATAGACCTAAATATCCACAGGCTTGGTCCTCGGAATTAAAATTAATCTCCTGGTCGTCACATATCAAATTACCCTAGGAGAGGAAATCCACATTAGAATCAATTCAGTTTATACTACAAATCAATTACATGCAACTGCATATCTGAATATTGCAGTGTAGTACCTCATAGTTTGAATGATCAAAGTAACAATCTTTGTCGGCAGAGACATTGTCTAAAAAATAATTAATGAAAATGTTAGTTATAATGTGAATTCCTGCCAGTCATTTACAACAAACAAATTAAAGAACCATTTGTCAATAAATGATGTGAGAAAGTTTACTAACCTGTATAATCTGCCAGAACCAGGAAAAGGGATAAAAGCACCCTAAACAGTTTCATGGTGTAACTGGCAGTGAGAATTTACAATGAAGGAGTGGGGGGGGGGGGGGGGGAGATTTTAACAGCTGAAACAAGAGAACACTTAACAGCTCATGACCTATGGCTTTGTATGTCAAGACTCAGTACATTGCCATGTATATGACCATGTGTATTTTTTTATCCCAAACACTAGATTAGTGGGGTAAACCTACTAAAAGAACCTCCAGAAATGCATCTGAAGTCCATATGTGAGACCAGAATGAGTACCATTAAAACGGTGGGGAAAAAAATAAAATAAATAATAATTTTATATATATATATATATATATATATATATATATATATATATATATATATATATATATAATTATTATTTATTATATATATATATATATATATATGTGTGGGTATAGTAATTATACAAGACAATGGGACATGTGATCTAATTTAGCTGTTTCCCCACTCATTTGAGGCTTCATAAGTTCACAATACTGCTGTCCATTTTCTAGAAGAATGCCTACTTCTAGAGATTCAGTGACCTTGATGGCTAAACTTTGCAGACATTTAAAAGAGTATATAAAAGTGCATTTACCTCTCAGGGACACCCTACGACCACCAACGTAGCGATATAACGAGTTCTAGCCTTAGAATACAACAAAACACAAGTTAATTGCACAAAAGGGAAATATGTATCGGCGTTTACTGGAAAGCGTAAAACAGGAAGTTATGACGGGGAGGAGTTTCCAGTGAGCTCTCCACTACTCAAAACAGAAGATAGAATAGAAAATGCATTAGTTACCATCACAGTGTATATGTGGGCACACCATGTAATAACTCTCATAGTCTGAATAAACACGAGCAGCAAGCGAGCAAGAAGCCCATTATCTTTTATCCTGGAGACATGAACTTTATCCTGGATACGCGAACTTAAATGCGAACAGGAAGCCCATAATCCTTTAAGTTCAAGTTCAAGTTCAAGAGGTTTTATTGTCATTTCAGCTATATACAAGTACACAACAAAAACGAGACAATGTTCCTCCAGGACCATGGTGCAACATAAAAACAACAGTGCAACAGACAACATGCTACACAAGTGCAAACAGTCCAATATAGTGCAAAAAGTCATTAAATAAACAATAATAAATATAGGACAGGACAAATACAAAATACAAAATGAGTAGACAGTGCAATTTAGTACAGTACACAGTACTGGGCATATGTAAAGTGAGTTGTGCATAGCAATCAGTGACATGCTACCCTGAACATAGCAGTCACCGGTAGCAGCCAGAACAGTTCAGAGTACAGTGCTGGTTTAGTACAGTACTCTAGCAGCAAGTAGGATAATGTGCAAGACTGCAACAGGAGTGCATAGTTTATTTGTGTGAGGTTTGACTTCAGCACTAGTCCAATGCAAAACAATGTGTGAGTGTGTGTATAGATATATATGTATGGATGTATGTACGTATGTATGTGTGTGTGTGTGTGTGTGTGTGTGTGTGTGTGTGTGTGTGTGTGTGTGTGTGTGTGTGTGTTTGTGTGTGTGAGACTGTCTATAAGCATGTATAGAAGTGCCTATTTTGGAATCTGAATTGGAATTGGAGTTAGCCAGGGTTCAGGAGTCTAATGGCTTCTGGGAAGAAGCTGTTGCACAGTCTGGAGGTGCGGGACTGGATGCTGCGGTACCTTCTTCCAGATGGCAAAATGGTGAACAGTTCATGTGAGGGGTATGTGGGGTCTTTCACAATGTTGGTGGCTTTCCGAATGCAGCGTGTTATGTAGATGTTCGTGATGGAGGGAAGAGAGACCCCAATGATCTTCTCAGCTGTTCTCACTATTCTTTGGAGGGTCTTGCGGTCAAAAGCGGTGCAGTTTCCAAACCAGGTAATGATGCAGCTGCTCAGGATGCTCTCTACAGTACCTCTGTAGAAGGTAGTGAGGATGGGTGATGGGAGATGGGCTTCCCTCAGCTTCCGAAGGAAGTAAGAACGGTGCTGGGCTCTCTTGGTGATGGAACTGGTGTTCAGGGTCCAGGTGAGGTTCTCCGCTATGTGAACACCAAAGGAACTTGATGTTCTTGACGATCTCCACTGAGGAGCTGTTGATGGCAAGCGGGGAGTGATCTCGCCTTGCTCTCCTGAAGTCAACAACCATTTCTTTTGTCTTGTCAACATTCAGATACAGGTTGTTGACCTTACACCAGCTAACCAGTTCTTGCACCTCCTCGTTGTCTTTGTTGATGAGACCCACCACGGTCGTGTCATCAGCGAACTTGATGATGTGATTCGAACTGTGCTTCGCTGCACAGTCATGAGTCAGCAGTGTGAACAGCACAGGGCTGAGTATGCTGCCCTGGGGAGCACCAGTACTCAGTGTAGTGGTGTTGGAAGTGCTGCTCCCAATCCAGACAAACTGAGGTCTACCAGTCAAGAAATCCAGGATCCATTTGCAGAGGGAGGTGTTCAAGCCCAGTAAGCTCAACTTTCCAATCAGATGCTGAGGAACAATGGTGTTGAATGCTGAACTGAAGTCTATGAACAGCATTCTTACGTTTATCCTGGAGACACGAACTTAAATGCAAACAGGAAGCCCATAAGCCTTTATCCTGGAGACATGAACTTAAATGCTTCTCAGTCAAGACCACTGCTAATCACCAGCCACAAATATATTACCAATTATTTTATCATTATTTTAATATCATTATTTGTGCTTAGGTCATATCTCAAATGATGTAATTAACTCTTTGTATAGTAAATGTTGTAGGTCAGTGTATGAACATGTTTCATTGCATTTCTCTAACTTTCTTCAGATTCAAATGTCAGACGACTGTGCAGTCAATAATTGATGCTTTTGTTTAGACTTCTGTACATCTCACATTAACTAATCACTGCTGCCATAAAAAGATGACATCCTTTTGTAAACTGGAAAAAGTGACACTGTTTATAATCATTTTTTAAATAATTGGAATTAAGTAGATAAAAATTAAAATAATCTGTACTAAGATCAGTCAGGATCATATAACATTCTGTTCTTATAATGACAGGTGTGGACACACTGTTTTTGAACTGTTTATGACACAGTAAAAACAGCAACAGTCTTTCGCTGAATTGCATCTCTTAACCCTGATGAGCTGTGTAGAGTAATGTAACCCTGATGAACCATGTACAGTACTACTAACCTGATGAGCTGTGTAGAGTAATGTAATCCTGATGAACCATGTACAGTACTATTAACCTGATGAGCTGTGTAGAGTACTGTAAGCCTGATTAACTTTGTTTGATTCAGATTTTCGTCTTTTCTTTTTTAAAATTTCTATTATTGTTTTATTATGTTCACTATTTTATTTATCCAGGATAGATACAATCAAACCTTTTCATCTGTATGTAGGCTACCCTTATTGGACACAGCAAATGGCAGAACTACATAACCAATAACTATTCATTTGAGAATAGCATTTTCTTGCACTTATCAACTAGCGCTAAGTAACAAAAACTACAATAACAATTAAAACTCACATGAGGAAACTTTCCAAAAGCAGCTGTTACTTTTTAATACTTTAAGAATTATTAATATTAAATAATAGTTTTAATACTTGATCTTTTTTCCCTCTTTGAGCGTATGGTATTTGCTTCCCTTGTAGTTCCGTTGAACTGTCACTGTCACTGAAGCAGTGTCCTGTTAAGGAATCTTAATGGAAAATAGCAGACAGCAAAGAAATGTTTTGGGGAGCATTTAAAAAAGTGGGGGCCATTTATAGCTGCTTTAACAAATAACTTGTTTGACAGAGCATCTGTGCGATATATTCTTTTGACTTATAAAGCAAATGTTTGTACTTGAAATGTAAAAAGCTAGTGTTAACAGTACATAATATAAAGCCTGAATACATAAAATGGTGTACCTAGAAAGCTCCACAACCTCGCTGCTGCCCCTAAGTGTTCAAATATTGACAAGGCTGAAACTGGATTCTCATTTGCGGTTTTCTTGCGCAAACGTTACAATCCAGTTTAAATGATACTGCAGTTATGATAGTTCACCTCTAGATGGCGGTCCTTAATCATTTTCAAATTACTAAATGGAAAACAAGATTTCAATAACGATTTCAAGATTTCAATAACGAAATTATGAAGATGTAATAACAAATTACAAATTGGTAGTGTTTCTCATTCTACAATCAATATAAAATATGAGATTAAAAGAAAGAAATTATAATATTCCACTGAAATTTCATTTTTATCATTTTAGTCCAATGTGCAAACATTGATAAATTCTAGCACTGTTTTCCTCTTTCATCAACACTGGCACATTGAACAATAGTGCTATTTTGAGCAAGAGTGTGCAAATTGATCAACGCTGGCACGTTGAACAACAGTAGCACATTGGACAATACTGCATGCAAGTAAATTAATAACAAGTAGAAATTCCACACAGCCTTATTCACATTGTGCCAGACAAGTGAAAAATCTGCAAGAGTAAAAAAGTAGTTTTAATTTGGCCCAAAGTAATTAGATTATTTTAAAACTTCAAAAGTACCTGCCAATGTGGCACCACAAACAAGAGTGAATAAAGATAAATTAATCTGAATCTGGAACTCCATAGACATTTTGATGGACTCCATGTCAGTTCATATAAATTAAATATCTTCAAGAAGGAACTGTGACGTTAGGAGGCTTGTGCAGGATGCGGGAACGAGGCACGTTGAAACAGACATTTATTGACATACTTAACAACCAGATGTGGCACACAGGCTATAATTTCAAACACCGACAATCTCAACGATAAAACACAAGACTTATATACACGCATGACAATTACACACAACAAGGATCAGATGAACGACACAAGGGGGTGTGGCAATACAGAAAAATACACGCACACACACACACACACACACACACACACACACACACACACACACACACACGGAGATGTTTGGGGGCGGGGAGTCTGTACCATGATAGAGCCCCCCCAAAAGGCGTGACTCCCTATTGGGTTGCGGCAACGCCAAACAAGGACCGGATAACCCGCCACGAGCCAGCGCAAGCAGGACAGGGACCAGGACGATGACAGACACAGGGACGCACTAACGGGGATGGGCAGACAGAAAGGGGGACAAAGTGATCGGCACATTCAGTGTAATAGGGACAGGCATGGTGACGGGGACAGGCACAGCCCGGAGAAGGGGAAAGGAACCCCAGCCAGCCGACCTGTCTGGGGGGATGTCCTTCGCCGGCTTGGGTAGCGGCAGCT